>NC_086179.1:90242429-90545460 GCF_023053635.1 Elgaria multicarinata webbii | reverse complement strand
GGTACGTTAGATTGAAAGACTGGCCTAAAGTCACCCAGTGAGCTTCATGCTCGAGTGGGGACCTGAACTTGGGCCTCCCCAGTTTCAGTCCAACACTAACCATTACTCCACACTGGCTCTTGTGTTCAATGTTCACAAGTGAACATTGGCTGAGGAAGTAGCAGGAAGTAGACATCCTGCTTTATTCAGTATTTAGGGTCTTGAGGTGGCCAGATCACACTGTAATGAAGTTGGAGTCATAAAAATTAGGTCACCAGGATGGGTTAAGCTGAAGTCCCTTTAAAAGAGATAAATTCTGGAAGATACACTTCTAAAACCTTTAGTTAGAAAACATAGTGAGGACTCTGCACGAATGCTACAGATGCTTGCAATAAATCTTCAAACTAAGAAAATGATGGCCCCATTTAGAAGACTCTTACCAAATAACAGGGCTGAGGACAAGAGCATTCTACCTCATCCAAGAGTGATGGACTAAGTTTTAAAGCAGTTGGACACTGACATGATCCTATAAGCATTTATGCTATTCTGCCCTTCATGTTTCACAGCACGCAAGTAATCAATAAATCTGAGTCATTCATACTACTGAATGTCCTGTGATCTGAAACATTTGTTCAAATGCAGAAAACAAAAAAAACCCAAAGAAACCCAAACCCAAGCTAGATGTATTTGTGTGGGGAGTGGCCCTGAAGCAAAATTTGGGGGAGGGAAAGAATATGACAAGAGGTAACATATTGGGAGACAATTGCCTCTTTGCCATGAGAATGGAGTTGTCCTAACATAAGAACATAAGAAGAGCCATGCTGGATCAGAAAAAGGGTCCATCTAGTCCAGCACTCTGTTCACAAAGTGGCCAACCAGCTGTTGACCAGGGACCCAGGAGCAGGACATGGGTGCAAAAGTCATGCCGATGTTCCCCAGCAACTGGTGATATAGGTTTACTGCCTTGGATATTGGAGGTAGCACCTGGCCATCAGGACTAGTAGTTTTTGATAGCCTTCTCCTCCAGGAATTTATCAACCCCCCTTTTAAAGCCATCCAAATGGGTGGCCATCAGTACATCTTGTGGTAGTTAATTCCATAGTTTAACTGTGCGCTGTGTGAAGAAGTACTTCCTTTTATCTCTCCGGAATCTCTCACCAATCAGTTTCATGGGATGACCCCTGGATCTAGTATTATGAGAGAGGGAGAAAAATGTCTCGCTATCCACATTCTCCGCACCACGTTCTCCTCCTGACCATCACAAGGAGTGGTATCAAAGGAATATCAGAGTCATTGTCAGACAATGGGTGTGCATTCCCTAAGTTCATGGGATATGGCAGGCACAGGGAAGGTGAGGAGAAAACAGGAAGTGAACATCAGCTGGGGAGGAAGCAGGAAGTGGGCATCAGAGGGGAAGCAGCATTTAAGGTTTAGAAGCAGCAACGCCAAGAATGATTGCCCTCTAGTTCGTTGAGCGACTCAAAACTGAGTCAAGGAAAAAGGAAACTGAGTTCTTTTTAACCCCCTTCCCTCTTTTTATTTACCTGTCCCAATAAATAAGACATCGTATTGTCCATCTTCCGCTTCTACTCTGTCTACTACTATTTGTTTGAGTTTGTATTTGCCATCCGTCTTCACAAGAATTGGTCTCTTATGAACAGGCCTAACAGGCTCATACATCAGTGGATGACTTCTAGCAAAGCGGAGTGCTTCATCTGGGTAATCTTTGGTGCTCCCATACAGACCTCCATTCACTTTGCTGGCACACTGTAAAACACAAAGTGGATGCAATTATGACACTGATGGTTGGTTATGAAAACAAAACGAAGGAAGGAATTAACAACCTTTGGGTCTCTCTTTCATTTGTAACATAAAGCATTTCATTAGCCCTTTTCAGGCATTATTCCTGAACTGGATGCAACAACCTGAGAGCCAGTGCAGTGAAGGGGTTAAAGTGTTGCACTGGGACTCAGGAGATCTGGGGCATGTCTACACCTCCCGGCAGGGGGGGAGGATCTCATGATATGCTGATTGCGAGATCCTCCCCCTCAGTCCGCATGTGGCGTGTGATGTCCCAGGAGGAAGGAGGACATTGCACCCACCATTTTTTAAAATTGAAGATGAGTGCACAAGCGCTCCAACGAAAAAGTAAGTAAAACAAAAAAAGCCCCGATCCCGTCCGCCTCCCCACCCCCGATGGGCACGGAGTGCTTGAAGATCTTCGTGCCCATGCCTGGTTCCTCGTGTTTACTCCCAGCAGGATCTCCCAGCAGGATCTCATGATATGCTGATTGTAAGATTCCCCCCCCTCAGTCCACATGTGGCGTGTGACGTCCCAGGAGGAAGGAGGACGTCGCGCCCGCCATTTTTTAAAATTGAAGATGAGCGCACAAGCACTCCAACGAAAAAGTAAGTAAAATAAAAAAGCCCCGACCCTGCTCCCCTCCCCCATGCCCCTCCCCACCCCACATGATCCTCCCCACTCCACTCCACTCCCCACCCACGGAGTGCTTGAAGAGCTTCATGCCCCATGCCTGGTTCCTCGTGTTTACTTGCGAGGAGCCGGGACAAAATCGGGATGGCTGCCCATACCTCCCGTGGTCTCGGGACAATCCTGAGACTGTTGGAAAAATTGGGCTAAAAGCTGTCCCGGTAATCATGTTGAAATGGAAGGATCATCCCTCCCTGTCCCCGGGATCCCCTGTGCGTCATGTGGATGCACAGGGATGATCCTGGGGTGATCCCTGGGATAAGGCATGGTGCAGACATGCCCTTGGGTTCTAGACCCACTCCGCCATAAATCTCACTGGGCGACTTTGGGCCAGTTTCAACCTAACCTACCTCCCAGGATTGTTGTGAGGTTAAAATGGAGGGGAGGATCATGTACACTGCCTTGGGTTCCTTGCAAGAAGAAAAAAGGCAGGCCATAAATGTAACAAATAAATAAAATCACATTTCTGTTAGAGGGAGTCAGTGGTTTGGCACTTCCTTCCACACAAAAGTGCAATACATATCTGGAGGGGACAGGATGCTTTATCAGCAATTATATTATATTTAACAGCATTTAACAACTTTAAGTTTGTTTTTAATGGACCCCAGAATTGTTGTTTTTAAATGGATACTGTTATTTTTATACTGTTTTTATGTTTTTTAAATTTTTGTATACTTTTAATGTTTACTATTTTTAATTGTTGTAAACCGCCCAGAGAGCTTCGGCTGTGGGACGGTATATAAATGTAATAAAATAAATAAATAAATAAATAAATAAATAAATAAATAAATAAATATGTCCTCCAAGGTTTAAGTTCATTTAGTGTGCAATCCCATATATCAGGGAGGGGTACCTCTTGCTCAGGGGTCTAATCTGGTCTGTGATGTGTGTGTGTGTGTGTGTTTGCCCGGTTCTCCAGATGGCCACACCCCCTTTCTTACTTAACCAGTCAGTCATCTGGTTAATCTACATCACCAGGCAATCTTCAGGTGTTTCCCTGGGGATTCCCCCCTATTCCCCGATCATCTGACAGTTTCGGCTGTTCTCAACCACTGATATTTTTTTCCTAGCCTTTATTTCTGTTGTTTTCTTGTGCCGAGGTGCTTAAAAGTAAGGAAATGCGGCAGTTTGCAGACAGTTTTAACTTTCATGGCAATGCGTTGCGTTTGCTATGCCTTGCTTCTGAGTAACTTGCCTCACAGAACATATGCATGTGATCTTAAAGTGAGATTATGCAGCTGAGTAGCCATATAGTTTGCTTTCTATTGTAGATTTTTTTGGGGAAAATTTGGGTCCTGCCCCCTTTGCCTTTGCCCCCACCTCCCCACTGGAATGTAGCTGAATTTGGCTGTGGGGCTGAAACAGGTTAATAACCCCTGCGCTACGTGTCAACTCAGAAGCACGTCCCATTATTTTCAACGGGGCTTGCACCGAAGTAGGTACGTATAGGATTGCACCTACTAGTGTTAAAATAAAGGCATTATTATCTTAAAAAGGAAGTTTTAAATCTTTTGATAAAAGTCGAGGATAATGTTCCCCGAACTCATTACGGATTCTTCTGTTCAAGGTTGCCTCATGGTCTTTAATTGGAACCATTTAGGATTCTGCTTGAAATATTTTAGTAATCATTTATTTCCTCCGTGGCTCTTGAAAACAGTGTGGTTTTCAGAAACATTTCAAGCCCAGCCACAGTAGCAGGCTCTCCCCATTTAAATTGGATTTTCAATCAATAAAGTGAAATAAAATACTCTTCATGTTTACTGGAAACATTCCGTCTCGACTTGCGGCAGGGCTGTAATTGACACTAATAAACTCCTGCACTTGTCAAACGGGGTGGTGTTTATTTTCCTTTTCTTGGGGCTTGGCTACCCTGAGCTATTTGCTCTGTGTTGGTTTTGAAGTGTATTTTCTAATCAGCCAGCAGTAGAATTTACGCTGGCTGCTTGTCATAAAAGGCAAAGCGTGCGGCTTTCAGCAGAAGCGCAAACGTCTGGTTTTCCACGCATGGCCACAGCCAATGAAACAGGAGTGCCAAATCCTGTTGAAAAGTTCCAACCCGAGCAAGATTTGGGAACATAATATTTAGCTGGATTTAAAACTATATTTAAAAAAACAAAAAACCACCCAACAACTCTAAATGGCTTGGAGAGTAAGTAGGCCCATCAGCACATTTGGGGTAGGTCTTCACAGTCCTCTGGGGTTGCTTTGTAGTGCCGTTTTCAGAAGCAGCACAACGGGAATCAAACAATCAAGTCGACTGATTTGTACGTGTTATAAAGTTCAAATAAAAATATTTTTTTAAAAAAGTTGACTGATTAGAGTGATGAATGCAGCAACAGCAGAAGCTCTGCCAGCCTCTGGTAAGGATTTTACTACAGGATTTATCAAGGTTTGGGATCTAGCTGCACAGGCCACAGCTAGACCTAAGGATTCTCCTGGGATCATCCAGGGTTCACCCCTGCCTGAGCACTGGATCCCCTGTGGCCACAGCTGGACCTAAGGTTTCTCCTGGGATCATCCAGGGTTCGCCCCTGCCTGAGCACTGGATCCCCTGTGGCCACAGCTGAACCTAAGGTTTCTCCTGGGATCATCCAGGGTTCACCCCTGCTTGAACACTGGATCCCCTGTGTGTCACCTAGCTGAACAGGTTTGACCCCTGGACGATCCAGGGATACACCTGAGGTCTAGCTATGGCCACAATGGCCAATTTTTTCTGCCCATTTGTTTCTACTCAGCCAAAGGAGAGGTGTTGTAATTCAAAAAGCTGACATGCAGTGTTGCGCCTCAGTGGATCTTTGATGCACATCCTTGAGCCCAGGAATGCAGCAAAAATATCTGAGTCAACGGCCTTAGCTAGACCCACCTGTTACTGCGCGACAGAGAGGTGAAGATCTCACGATGTTTTTATAGCGAGATCCCCTTCTGTTTACACACAGTGCACAATGATCTTGGAGGGAGAGGCGTCGCGCCCGCCATTTTGGTTTTTTATTTTTATTAAAGGAGAAGATGCACACAAGTGCTCGTGCGCAAAAGGTACTTTTTTTAAAAAAAACCAGCAACCTTATTTCCCCTGCTCACCCCCACCCCCCACCCGATGGGTGCAGTGCTCCTGAGGGTCTGCGCCCCATGCGTGGGTCCCAGCTCCTCGCAAGTAACTGCAAGGAGCTGGGAGAAACAGTGATGCCCGGCCACACATTCCGCGGTCTTGGGATCAGCCCAGGACCACGGAAAAACTGGGCTCAAAGGGTAGCGCGAGTTCCCAGGGCAAGGGAGGTTTCATGCCTCCCTTCTCCCGGGATCCCCTGTGCGTCATGTGGACGCACAGGGATGATCCCAGGGGTCGCCCTGGGATTTCACCCTGTCTAGCTATGGCCAACGAGTGGGCAACCAGCGATTTTTCAGCTTTCCTAAATTCTCCGAAAAACACTCTGAAGCTCATTTTGGCTCTCATTTTCAATCTGTTTTTGGCTCATTTGAATGGCAAAAAGTATACTTTTTGAACCGGAAATGTGTGCAATTCTGTGTGCATTTTTCAAAAGTGTGCAATTCCCCCCCCCCCCCGTTGGCTAAAGCATGAAAACATGTATCATTTGGGGGAATGTGCATTTTAAATTCAGGGATTTGAAAACATTTCTCAAAAAAAGTGCTTCTGCTCTCATTTGGGGTTGCAAACAGTTTCGCATGATTTGCAAACAGAAACAAAATATTTGTCTAGCCTGACCTACAGATCTTCCTTCTTGGATCAAGGCATCTGTCATGTCGGATCTGTATCAGTGGAGGTTCTGCTGACAGTGATCCAGATTACTACTAGGGCTGTGCACCCTCCCCCCTGAACTGAACCGACCCTCCCCCAATCCACTCCAGAACCAGATCCAGAGCAAGATCTGAAGGGCCAGACTGAGATTCAGCCCCCATTTTGCCCCCCCTTCCCCACTTACTTGCCTCCATGGCAGAGGCAGGTAAGTGGGGAAGAGGGGACAAAATGGGGGCTGAATAGGTCCTCCTCCCCCTTACCTGGCTTTGCCATCCACTGCTGCACAGACCACAGTGGCGGTGGGGAGCGGAGCCAGGTAAGCCCCCCTCCCGCCACTTACCTGAGTGTGTCATGGTCCAGGCGGCGGTTTCAACTAAGGCCCAGGCCTCAAGGCGGAAGCAGGCCATGGGCTGTTTCCACCTTGAGGCCTGGGCCTCAGTTGAAGCCGCCACCCAGGCCGTGATGCACGCAGGTAAGTCTCCTCCCCCCTTACCTGGCTATGCTGCCATTGCCATATAGACTGCGGCGGCAGCGGAGCCAGGTAAGCCCCCCTCCCCTCCACTTACCTGCGTCCGTAGCTCTGGATCGAAGTGAACTGCTTCGCTTTGATCTGGAGCCCCCTAGACCTGATCCAGATCCAAATTTAGCAGGTCCAGATTGGGTTGCTTCACTCCAGATTCGGGGATCCAAAACAGAGCAGAGCACAGCCCTCATTTCTACCCACCGTAATCATGTTCCCTGTGCAAAGTTGTACATTTCATCAGAGCAGCAATTGATAGCCATTTGTTTATATGAGAGAAAGGGTGTACTGAAAATTATTATGATGGGAACTAAACTTGTCAGCTTTCCTTGGTTACCCAGCACTTAGCCGGATTTGCCTGGTTTTAAAATACAAATAAAATAGTGTGCTATTTTATTATAACAACTAAAACCACTTACCGATCCAGGTCTTGGGTATGGAACTTTTCCTTCATATACAGACCAGTGGTATTCAGGTCCTTCTTTATGAGCATATGGTCCATTAAAAGCTGCCCGGATACTAGCCATATGGTAGACACATATAGCATATCCTCGGAATATGTTACTACAAAATAAAAATTAAGAAAGACCGTAAAACAAAATCTCCAAATGGAATATAACTGGGCAGTTTTATTAAATGTATAGACAAAATATGACAGAATAAAACTGCAAATCTTATACATGAATGGTCATACACTGCTGATACACTATATAATATTTAGCTGTCTCGGGCTGAGCCTGGTGGAAAAACCAGGCCTAAAGGGCAGGGCAAAGGAGGGATCATCCCTCCCTGATCCTGGGATCCCCTGTGTGTTATGTGAACACACAGGGACGATCCCAGGGATCGCCCCAGGATTTCGCCCCGTCTAGCTATGGCCTTGGTCTCAGCTACATTGGTGCATTTTTTGAAGTGTCAAATCGGCATTTGAGTTGAAGCTCTTGTTCTTATCTATAAGCAGGATCTTTCTAACCTTTAGGTTCCTGCACTTCCACTTCAGGAGATGGATTATAAGGTCAGGGGGATTCTGCATACAGATAAAAACAGTACATTTAATTAGAGCCATCTCCTCCTTTGTCCAAGGCTCAATCCAGGTTTACTATGTTTTTGTGATCTGCCCAGAGAGCTTCAGCTATTGGGCGGTATAAAAATGTAATAAATATTAAAACAATAATAATTGACTTTCCTGAAAAGTTATCATCTGGCTGGGCACCTTCATTTGCATATGGTGTTTTTAGATTTATTTATTTATTTAGGATATTTATATACCGCTCCCCATTGAAAAATTTCGGAGCGGTGTACAAGATAAAATGAAAATAAAAACAGAATAAAACAGTTAAAACGAAATTTAAAAGAATCAGAAAACGAGATCCAAGGCTGCATATTAAGGAAAGGCTTCTTGGAATAAAGATGTTTTCAGGAGGTGCCGAAAGGAGTACAAGGTTGGAGCCTGTCTGACCTCCAGAGGCAGGGAATTCCACAGGAGGGGGGCCACCACGCTGAAGGCTCTTCTCCTGGTGGATTCCAATCGGAGGATGGATCTATGTGGGACCACCAGGAGCAGGCCCTCGGATGACCTCAGTGACCGGGCAGGTTGGTAAGGGAGAAGGCGCTCTCTCAGGTATCCTGGTCCCAAGTTGTTTAGGGCTTTGTACACAAGTACAAGAGCCTTAAACCTGGCCCGGTAGCGAATAGGCAGCCAGTGCAGTTCCCTCAGCAGAGGAGTTACATGCTGGAAAGGGGCAGCTCCAGACAACAGCTGAGCCGCAGCATTCTGCACTAGCTCCAGCTTCCGGAGCAGCTTCAAGGGCAGCCCCACATAGAGCGCATTGCAGTAATCCAATCTTGAGGTTACCAATGCCTGTACCACCGTGGCCAAGCTATCCCTGTCCTGGAGAGGCTGTAATTGGTGAACCAACCGAAGATGGTAAAAGGCACTCCGAGCCTCCATAGTCACTTGAACCTCCAGCCACAGAGATGGATCTAAGAGTACCCCCAAACTACGAACCTGTTCTTTCAGAGGCAGTGCAACCCCATCCAGAACAGGCAATCAGCCTGTCTCCCGGACTCGGGAACCACTCACCCACAGGGCTTCCGTCTTGCCAGGATTCCGTCTCAGTTTATTGGCCCTCATCCAGCCCATTACTGAGTCTAGGCACTGATCCAGGACCTGCACAGCCTCACCTGATTCAGTTGTCACAGGGAGATAGAGCTGCGTGTCATCAGCATATTGATGGCATTTAGCTCCAAATCCCCTAATGACCGCTCCCAACGGCTTCATATAGATGTTAAATAACATTGGGGACAAGATGGTGCGCTGTGGCACTCCATAGCTCAATTGCCAAGAGGCCGAGGACTGGTCACCCAATGCTACTCTCTGAAAACAACCCCGTAGGTAGGACCGGAACCACTGTAACACAGTGCCTCCGATGCCCATCCCATGGAGTCATTCCAGGAGGATACCATGGTCGATGGTATCAAAAGCTAAAAAGTTATCATCTGGCCGAGCACCTTCATTTGCATATGGTGTTTTTAGATTTACCCTAAACCAGGTTCCTCGAAACATATCTGTCTTTCATCTAGTGCTGCCACATCATGTTTGCTTACCTTGTCGTGTTGAAGAGTCCAAATATCACTGGGTTTTTGTTATCACGAGTCTGGAGCAAAAAGACGTCCTCTGCAAAGGGGAAGCATGATGGAATTTAAACACTGATTAACAACTATTTTTGAATCCAAGTAGCTTTGATGGCTGCTTATGCTACCCAGCAAGGCAATAGTTCTACACTCTTAAGTCTGTAGGCTTAGTACTGTTACTAGGGGCAATTTGGCCACCAAAATAAACCATAGTTTATTGTGATGGGAATGAGTCATAGCTAGCTTTGGGCTTACACATTTCCCCCTCTCTTCTGGTGGGACTGTGTGGAGGAGATCAAGAGCTTCCACTTCTGTTTTTGATCAATAGCAGTTATGTCTGGAATCTAGATTGTGGTTAGTATCAACTATAGTTCGTTGAAATAAACCAGCTTCATATCCTATGGTTTGAAGTTGAGTTATTCTAAACAAACCAGTTAGGATTAAGGAAGCCAGATTCTGGATGGACATCAGGAAAAACATCCTGACTCTTAGAGCGGTACTACAATGGAACCAATTACTGAGGGAGGTAGTGGGCTCTCCCACACTAGAGGCATTTAAGATGCAGCAGGACAGCCATCTGTCAGGTAAGCTTTAAGATGGATTTCTTCATTGAGCAGGTGGTTGGACTCCATGGCTCTACTATTCTAAGATTCTGTGAACCACAGTTTGTTAAGTTCAGAAGAAACCGCAAGCTGTGCTTAATCAGATATGGAAGCAAAAGCTTCTGACCAACTCCTCATGGATGTGCCAGAGGAAGAGATGCACATCCAGAAACTCAACAAGGTGAGTTCCTGTCATGATAACCATGGTTTATTGTGACATCTGATGTAACTCATAGGGATATACAATTGACAGGAAGTGCTTATGGGAACTGGGAACTGAATGTGTGCTTTATTTTGGAGGTTAGAATGGGCTATATATTTAACCTATCCAGAAGCATGGAACTCACCTAACTCATCAAAATGTGTGTCAATGCCGTTCATCCCTGGCACAGAGCAGATCAATCTGGTTTTGAGGAAAGTGGTCCATTTATTCACCAGCATCCGTTGTCCACCCATATCATTCTGGACAGCAAGGAACAAGAAAGTGAACATAAGCACAGGGCCAAGTTAGAAGGCATGCTGTATCATGGGAGATCCACGAATAGGACCTTCTGCATTGTTAAGAGGGAAGGGGAAATTTGGATCAGGACCCTGGTGCTGGGAGGAAAGGGACTTAACCCTTCCCTCAGTGCATTTTTTTCTGTTCAAAATCAATATCCTCCCATATCTACTATTTCCTCTACTAGGCAATTCTTATCGTTATCACATGAGTGATTGACAACCCCCCCACCAAATGGGGCAGATAGCTTGCCCAGTGTCATAATCTTAGGGCATGTCTACACCATACTTTGTTACAAGGTAGAGGGAGGACAGGGGGAGGATCTCATGATATGGGGATCGCGGGATCCCCCCTCTGTCTACATGTGGCGCAAGACGTCCCAGGAGGAAGAGGATGTCGCGCCCACCATATTTTTTTTGCATCGCAAAGGAAAGCATGAGTGATAAAATGAAAAAGATAATTATCATTTTTTAGACAACACCTCCCCCACCCACCCCACCCCCGATAGGCATGTTTTCTGGTTCCTCGCATTTAACCATGAAGAGCCAAGATAAACTGGGACAGCAAGCCATACCCCAGATCATCCTGAGACCATGGGGAAAACCGCAAAAAATGGTAGGGCGATATCCCATGGCCAGGAAAGGCTCATTCCTCCCTGCCCCCGGGATCCCTTGCGCATCATGTGGAGGCACAGGGATGATCCCGGAGCGATCCCCGGGATATCGCCCTGTCTAGCCATGCCCTTAATCTAATTGGGTGAGTGAAGAGTGAGGCGGATGAGGCTGCTATTAACACTTTAAAATTCAAAGGTTATCTTATTCATGAGTCTTGATATCACATCTACTTTGGTCCAAAGAGCTCTGGGACAAAACTGTAAATTAATTCATTTAGCAGCTGACTGTGTCAGATATTCGGATAATGATGGCAATGTCCCACAAGGTTATTGCAAACCTTGGCTTCCATCAGCCCCCCTTTCCTAATGCTGAGCACTCAGAAATGACAGTGAGGCTAGAAAACAAGAAGTGCAACTGACATGTTTCCTGTTCACTCATATCTCTGAGTGAGGGAGGAAGCAGCAGCCAGGCACCTCTCCATCTTGCCTGGGTCCAGCTCCAGTTGAGAGCTCCCTCTGCTGCCAACTGTCTCTGCAGAGGCCACCAGTGAGGGAGGAAGCAGCAGCCAGGCACCTCTCCATCCTGCCTGGGTCCAGCTCCAGCTGAGAACCCCCTCCCTCCTGCTGCCAACTGTCAACTGTAACTGCTGAACTTGCAACTAAGATTGTAGTGCCTGAATTTGCTTTCCTTTTCCCCCTCCCAATCCCCTTTCCTTTTGTGTCATGCCTTTTAGATTGTAAGCCTGTGGGCAGGGACTGTCAGGAAATACTTTTGTAAGCTGCCATGAGAGCCTTCTTTGGCTGAATGGTGGCATAAAAATGCTTAAATAAATAAATAAATAAAATATTTATTTTATGAGGGACTATTGCATCTGATGCAGGGACGCTTATCACAACTCCCCATGGCAAGGGAAGGAGATGTGAAAGTTCTTTTTAAGATATGACAGAGAAGCAAACAGACTTCTAGTTCCCCTGCTCATCATCACATCTATACTAGATTACAGACGCAACAGCTAAAGTTGCATTTAAGCTCCAATGTGTGCGTCAGAATCACCCTGCAAGGCCACTTGAAACTGCCTTCATGTGGAAATGCCTCCACACACCTGCCATAATGCATAGAATGGTTTATTCCATCTGTCAACATGGTTACAGTGAGAGTTATCCTGCAATCAGCAACCAGAATGTTAGTGGTTGGTAGCAGGTCCTCCATGTGATCAAGTTGATCTGCATGGGAAGATATACATCATTATGACCATTGCACAGAACTCTTCAAACACAAAAGCTGTTTCAAGTGGTGATTGCGCCACATAGATTGTTCCTAAGATTTTATATCATTACTCTTCACTGAATAACTTCACTGAATATAATATTATTCTTCACTGAATAACAGGTTGAAATATGGGATCTAAGGACTCACCTTTGAAACCATACATCACTTATAGAGGTTATGTTACTCTTCCAGAACCCACATTCTACTCAAACTACAGAGAGCTATCAACGTTCTCATTAAAAGCTGTGGTTTGGTCAGTATTTTAATTAAAATCATGACTATATCTAGTTTTTACTATCCAGATATTATTAATCCCTTTAAACTGATTACTCAGTTTTGGCAAGTCAATGAGCCAAATATGTTAGCCAGCTACATTCTTCATTTTATTAATCACCTTAGCGTTACCTCAGTGAGATTAGGAAATAACCTTCGCATTTGTTTATTTCAAAATCCAATTACTTCACTGAACTCATTTTGAAGCAGATGTCCTGGGTGTATTAAGTTTAAAGTCTAAAATTGTGGGGTTTGCTAATTCAGGTAGAACTGAGGAAGAGAAAAAGGTTTCCACAGATTACAAATGTTTCTCTGGAATTGTATAAAAGACATTGGCCTCAGCTTGACCTACCGTTCTAGCGGGATGGAGGGATGAAGATATCTGTTTACACGTGGTGCGTGACGGCCTCAGAGGGCGAAGACGTTGCGGCCGCCTTTTTTAAAAAGTTTTCTTAAAGAAGAAGAGCGCATGAATGCTCATGCACAGAAAGGTAGGGTTTTTTAAAATTGAAACTTAATTTCCCCCTCCCCCCACCCCACCCCCGATGGGTGCAGCTGCTCCTCGCGAGGAACCACGAGGAACTGGGACAACCCACGATGCCTTCCCACATGTTCCACGATCTCATCCCGAGACCGCGGAAAAAGCGGGCTCAAAGGCAAGGGCAAGATCCTGGGGCAAGGGAGGGATCATCCCTCCCTGAGGGATGGATTCCTGCATTAGGGTGGATTCCTGCATTGAGCTGGGGGTTGGACTCGATGGCCTTATAGGCTCCTTCCAACTCTACTATTCTATGATTCCAGGATCTCCTGTGCGTCATGTAGATGCACAGGGACGATCCCAGGGATCGCCCCGGGTTTTCGCCCCATCTAGCCATGGCCATTGTAGGGCTAGAAAACATCTACCTCACCTACCAACTATCCTCCTTTCCTAAGGGAGCAAATAGATGCAGACGTGCTCTCTTTGCATTCAGTCCTCTTCAGAGAGCTCAGTTCAGAGAGCCAAACTATATGTTGGTGTGTTGCTAAGCCTGCTAGGTTTATTGACTCTTTTGTAAGTGTGTAGCCTCGTGTGGCGCAGAGTGGTAAGCGGCAGTTACTGCAGCCAAAACTCTCCCCACGGCCTGAGTTCGATCCCAGCGGAAGCTGGTTCTCAGGCAGCCAGCTCAGGTTGCCTCAGCCTTCCAGCCTTCCGAGGTCGGTAAAATGAGTCCCCAGCTAGCTGGGGGAAAGGCAACCGCGACTGGGGAAGGCAATGGCAAACCATCCCGCTACAAAGTCCGCCAAGAAAACGTCAGCGAAAGCAGGCGTCCCTCTAGGAGTCAGCAATGACTCAAATGATTGCACGAGAGGTTCCTTTCCTTTTTAAAGTGTGTATTACCCCAAGTCATATTGGGACCTCTGCTCTCTGAGAGGGGAGGGTTAAACCTTCCTTCCCCCCACCCATTTCCCCCTTTAAAATTCCACCCCTGGGGTGGGCAGGTGTTAAAAAAAGGAAAGAATATAATCTCCATTTGGAGTCAGTGGAGGATTCAACCCCCTTTTTAAAAAATCCATGGTGTAATTTGACAGTAAAACAAGTGGAGAGAAGGTTTAATCTTCCCCTTCTGCTGTGTAGTGGCCCCAGTTTGAATTAGGGCCACACAGCCTTTCACAGGAGTAAATGAATTTAGCAAGCTCAGCTACATGATATATAATTAGCATAATGTGTTGCGTGGCCCTTAAATGACCAGTTCTGCAAGTTCCAGAAACTCACAAAGCAGCCAAGATACCACTGAGAACTTTTTGAAAGTTTCACATTTTCATACTTTTTTTAAAAAAAATAAGGTGCTTAATGAGTATATGTGATGTGTATATCATATGTATGGATGTGGGTGGTAACTAGCTGTTTTGTAGAGCAGGTAGGAAAGTGAGCTATAAATGTATAACCTTAAAAATAAAGACAATAAATGGAGGAACGGGCAAAACTGATTGAACCAGAGCTTCATTTGTTAGTATGTACATCTAACATAAAACTATGAAGCCAGGAGCAAGCTGGTCTTGCACCATTTCTAAGGGACCTACTTCTCATTTATAAATTTATATCCTTCTTCACCACCATCTTCATTATAGAATCAAAGAATAGTAGAGTTGGAAGGGGCCTATAAGGCCATCGAGTCCAACCCCCTGCTCAATGCAGGAATCCACGCTAAAGCATCCCTGACAGATGGTTGTCCAGCTGCCTCTTGAAGGCCTCTAGTGTGGGAGAGCCCACAACCTCTGTAGGTAACTTGTTGTACTCAAGATGTTTTGGCCCACAATTCCCATCATGCCTCACCATTGGCTATGCTGGCTTGTGCTGATGGGAATTGCAGGACAAAATGCCTGGACAGTCAAAAGTTGCCCATCCCTAACCAATATAAAAAAGCACTAATCAATCCTAATTGGACTATAACTGGACCAGTACTGTGAACAAAATGGTTATCTTGCACCCTGCAGATTAATCATGCTGAATAAATTTAACAATGCCATAGGGTTCCACAGTGGGAAATGGCAAAATTTACGTGATCCTATGCCTGTTTACCTAGATGTATCACACATCCAGTTTAATGAGATTCTCATCTGAGGATTGAGATATGAGACTGTAAGCCTATCCACATTCGCTTGGGAGCAAGCCCCCTTTAATCTCAATGGCACAGAATGAGGTTGCAAAGTGCACTTATTTGAAAGCAAGTTCCACTGAAGCAAATTGGACTTCCTTCTAAGAAAAACACGAATAAGCCTGGAATATATTTTTTTTTAAAAAAACCCAACATCTCTCTAAGCCACACAAGGCTCCTTGGTTTTGTCTATAATGCTTGGTGCTGAGATGGTGCCATTTTATTTCCCCCCAACGGAGCTCCGGGTGAAATTTGGGAACGGAATTAAGATAAGGAGGAAGCTCAAAGTTGCTTGCAGCTCTTCACTCGACTGGCTGTTTTCTATCCATAGCCCCTTCCCTTGGTTCTTTTTAAGTTTCCCGCATGTTTTATTTTATGTCACTCAATATGGAATGAGTTCTACAATCCATATCTGAGCTATGCCAGAACCACAGTTAGGTGGGTGGCCACAACCATGTCAGGAGATGTTTTGACTCTTTGAAAGGAAGTCTGGGGTTAAAGTCAGGATTCAGGCTTGGAGTTCTGAAAATATTTTTTTGGTTTGGTTCTTGTTGTATTTTTAGCTCCCCAAACCTAAAGGCTCCAAAGCTGCAGCAGAAAAAGAAGGACCGTATTATAAGCAAAAGGGTCATCATCAAAAGATTTCTTACTGCACACACTCTTCCCACTCTGGAATAGATAGCATGAGCTCCTGCCTCCGCCTCTAATGCTTTCTCAGTAAAGAAGAAGTACACCTTGTTATCTTCTCGGTCTTCATTGTCAGGAATCACATAGTTGCTAACAAATTTAGGTTCTTTAAAACAGAGAGAGAAAGAGAGAGAGAGAGCAAATTTATTCAAGGAACTCCCATGGTAAGCAAGCAAATATTACACACATGTGTGTGCACGCAATCAAATTGCTCAATTTTCCATTCAGAAATTATGAAATTATCCAAGTGAGTCATGGACACTGACCAAGGGTAGCCATGTGTCCTGCTTTATGGAGGACAGCACTCTATTTGAATGGCTATCAGAGGACAGTCCTGTGTTTGAAGGCATCTTCCCTTGGAAGAACTGTCCAGTACGAATCCAGTTTAAAAATAAAGAACCTTAATAAGGCAGAGCAGCAGTGACCTTGAGCATTTGGACAGCAGACTGAGCAGCAGGCCCACAGATCACCTAGTCACAATCTTTCCTCGGGATGATAATATATATTGTATTTATATTTATATTTATATTTTAGTAATTATTTCTATATGTCCGTCTATACATAAATTTTATAATATACAAATGTTGTGCAAATCGATGTCCTCTTTGGTCCTCTTTTTGGGTGCTTTGTCAGTGAAAGTTGCTGAGCTTTCATTCATCACAAATGTGAGCCAAGTTGGGTTCTTGCTAGGAGTCTATCGAACCTAAAAGGGGATAGATTCCATAGTGGTAGACATCCTTGTGTATAAGTGGTCACCTCAGTACTGACTGGGCAATTTATGACTTTGGGTCGCGGGCCACAATTCAAGATCTTTTTTGAAATCCTGAATGCTGCGGATACCTGTTTTAAATTTAGTTTCTAGTCTACATGTGTATCATAAGTAATGGGGCAAAGTAGAAAGTCTTCTGATCTAGAAGACGTATCAAGTAGGAAATGGAATGGGAGGTCTTGAGCCAGGAAGTCTCAGGAGGAGGACCTACTCCCATCCTGCAGCTTGCTTAAGGGGACAGACATGTGTGTGTGTGCACTTTGAACTGAATAGAAGATCTTGGCCTCAAACTAAAGCCTGCAGGTGTTTTATGTTTCTGTAATAACAAGGCTGGAGACGTCAGTGTGAAATTGCAACAGCCAAACTGCTAGAGGGCAGTGCAGCAATGAAAATGAAGGCCAAATTAAGTGTGTGTGTGTGTGTGTGTGTGTGTGAGAGAGAGAGAGAGAGAGAGAGAGAGAGAGAGAGAGAGAGAGAGAGAGAGAGAGAGAGAGAGAGAGAGAGGAATCACAGGTTAACAGAGGCCACAGCTAGACTGAAGGTTTATCCTGGGATCATCCAGGGTTCACCCCTGCCTGAGCACTGGATCCCCTGTGTGTCACCCAGATGAACAGGTTTGACCCCTGGACGATCCAGGGATAAACCTTAGGTCTAGCTATGGCCAGAGCGGTACCTTTCATCTCTAAATCAGAAGTAAATCACCATTTTCAAGGGGACTTCAGCAAAATGAAGTCGGGGACAAGGTTGAAGGAAAGTCATTTTCATGAAACCATTTCTCCTTCAGTTACTGGGTAAATTCCATGAATTTTTGGTCAAGCCAGTTTTTCTACAGCTCTGCCTTATGGTACAAACATACAAACATTTGCAATGCACGTTTCTCGTAAGCAAGAATAGAACAGCATTGCGTTAAGCACCACCAAGATCTCTGAGGGGGACAAAAAGACAAACTTTACAAACTGTTTCAAGTGAGTGAAATTTTCTCTGAACATATGGAGAATATCGGTTTTGAAAATATTTGCGCAGCTCCAGCATACATATCATTTTTTTTCATACATATACAAAAAAAATAAAAAAAATAAAATAAAAAAATACCCCTAAGAAAAATACCCCAATCTTACTCTCTGGGGTTCATTTATTTTAATTTGTATTAGTCTGAAACTTGGCATGGAATTGATGCGACCATCTGTGGCTCAATACAAAACAGGAATCAGAGCCACTGAGCTGTACTTATTTGGCACTGAGACTAAGAGCTAGATGCACATAGAGGGATGTGCAGGTTGAAAGCATTTTGCTGCTTTTGTTGCTAAATCAGAACCATGTGAAGACTCTGGTTTGACTTTGCTATGATAAACCAAACACTGAGGTTTATCCTTGGGAAAGCTCTGGATTACCTCTCTACATCAAGGGATTAGAGGGACACTCCTTCGACTACCCTTATATGGTGCCACCAATGTACATGATGCCTATGACTTAAACAAAATCTCAGATCCCTGCCCAAAGATACCATAAATTAAAGTTTTATAGTAGGAAGAGGAAGAATGTGAGAAAACCCAGTTATGAATGTGTTGGTTTTCCATTTTTTATTGGAGATGGGGGAGACCAGCCGAATATGCACATGTAAAACAAGTGCTTCTGAGGCCTTAACTAGACCTAAGGTTTATCCCGGGATCATCTCTGCCTGATCCCGGGATCCCCTGTGTGTCATTTACATGAACACGGATGACCCTGGGATGATCCCGGGATAAACCTTAGGTCTAGCTACGGCCTTAGAAAGGCAGTCATATTTGTCTGTCCCATGTATATCCTGATTTCCCCCCCAAGGAGCGCCCAAGGCAGTATACACAATCCCCCTCCTCTCCATTTTATCTTCACATCAACCCTGTGAGGTAGGTTAGGAGGAATTCTTGTGGAGGAATTTGAAGAGGAGAGCAAGAGGACACCATAGGGCTGGAGCCAGGATCTGCTATCTGCAAGAGGAAGTTCTCCCTGCACCCAATTTGCCCCTCCCCATTCCCCACATCACAGCTCACCCTATTCAGCAGGGTCTCCTGACTCTCTGTGTAGCATTTTCAGGAGGCCAGAGGGGCTGCCCTAAGAGGGAGGGACTGGGGAAGTCCACTTCCACCAAGACACTTGATCCAACGTAAATCTCGATTGAACCCATTGCCAGCATTCTTGGGATGATTTCTAGGCATAAAGGGCAGCAAAGGGAAATGATAAGCAGCTAACATTAGTGGTCAAGGGAATTGCCCAGGGCTTTCAGGACATGCTGAGCAATCCTATGCATGTTTAGGCAGAAGAACATGCATACACCCAGGTAAGGGTGCACAGGATTGAAATCTGAGGACGCCTTCCAGAGTGTGCATTCAAAATAGCTCAAACAATGAGCTTGTTCACACATGCCCGTGTCTGGGGGACCTCATAATGCATGGTATAAGCAGTGGTGTGGACTTCCCTCCTCTCCCATGCTGCACGAGGAAGAAGCAGCCATATTTATTTATTTATTACATTTATATCCCGCCTTTTTTCCTCCAGGGAACCCAAGGCAGCGTCCGTAATCCTCCTCCTCCTCTCCATGTTATCCTCACAACAACAACCCTGTGAGGTGTTTTGGGCTGAGAGTTTGTGACTGGCCCAAAGTCACCCAGTGGATTTCCATGGCTGAGTGGGGACTAGAACCCGGATCTCCCGACTCCCAGTCTGACACCTTAGCCACTCCACCACCCTGGCTCTCCAATTACACATGTGCATCCATGTACACATGGGCCTAATTTATATCCCATGTCTTTTTCTCAGGGAGGGATCTACAGATATCCATTATCTTGAATGTGTGTGAAGACTGGGAATACTTGCTCATTCTCCAAACGTACCAGATCCTCAACCAGGAAAGCATGTAAATCAGCTCAATTGATTATTTAGTTCTTGTCTTGTGCTCTCAGACATTTCTTCCACTATAGCAGGGGAAGGGAATAAGTGGCCCCTTCTGCACCTCCCTCCCTGCCCAGGGTAATTATTATTTTTAAAACACACACACACACCATTTTGACCCTGGTTTGACCCTTTTAGTGCCCTGTAGTTAATATGGCAGGCAGGTTGGTCCCTGGTATATCTAGGGGTGATCACATTACACCAGTCTTAAAATCTCTTCACTGCCTGCCAATTAGTTTCCGGGCAAAGTATAAAGTGTTAGTTTATCACCTTTAAAGCCCTACATGATTTGGGTCCAGGCTACCTGCAGGATCGCCTTCTCCCATACAATCCGGCCCACACACGCAGGTCCACTGGGAAGAATTTAATTCAGTCAGCAAAGACTAGGCTGACAACCGTTACCCAGAAGACCTTCTCTTCTGCTGCTCTCAGACTGTGGAATGGCCTGCCGGAGGAGACTCATCAGCTTGACAGTCTTTTAGCATTCAAGAAAGCTATCAAGACTGATCTCTTCCGGCAGGCCTATCCAATGGAATTTTAGGATACTTTTAGGATGCTTTTAGGATGTTTTTAACAGTGTATATTATGTTTTAAATAAGTATTTAATGTATTTTATGCTTGCTGTTGTTCCCCGCCTCGATACAATCAGAGAGGTGGGTAAGAAATATATTATTATTATTATTAGGGTCAAAATTAACTTGCAAATGTCAAATTTTGGCCCTTTGGCACTCTGTAACTGCTCCAGATACCATTTTAAAAATTGTTGTTGTTGCCCCTGTATGGGGGATCCCAGGGGGGCAAAAATGGCTCTTTTCAAAGATGCCCATCCTTGCTTCATAGAATTAGCTAGCCATGTTGAAAGGATAGGGGCCATGTGAATTATTTGTATTGACCAAATGTATAACTACTGTGCTAACTGAAGTGACCAGAAGCAGAACTCCGAACAGGACTTCCTGATGCAAATAACTGGATTCTGAAGCAAAAACTACGCGCATTTGAAGGCTGCTTTACAGTGCTAATTTTCCCAATCTGATGGCAATACTTTGGGGTATGGACAGGGCCGGCACTGCCATAGAGGCCACTCAGGCAGACGCCTAGAGCACCAAGGTAAGGGGGGACACCGAACGCCGCACCCGGAAGCCGCTCTGCCACAGCGGCTCTGAGAGGGCGGCTTCCGGGTGCGCCGTTCCAAAGCCGCCTGCACGCCCCAGCGTCCTGGCTTCACTTCGGCTGGGCGCCCACCCAGCCGGAGTGAAGCGAAGCCATGCCCGCTCCCCCCCCCCCAGCATCCTAACTTTGCTTTGGCTGGGACCACTCAGCCGAAGCAAAGCCAGGACGCTGGGGCAGGTGGGCAGCTTCGGAACGTGCACCCGGAAGTCACTCTCCCAGAGTGGCTTCCGGCTGGGCGGCCATTCCAAAGCTGCCCTCACCCACCCCAGCGTCCTGGCTTAGCTTCAGCTGGGCAAGATGGCGCCCCGCGTCCAGGTATGCTGGGGTGGGTGTGGGTGAAAGCAGCTCACCTGCCTAGGGCGCAAAATAGTCTGGCACCGGCCCTGGGTATGGAGCCCACATAGGACTTCCCATAACAGAATGAGACCAGCACATCATGTCACTGAGGCATTTTTAATTTCACAGCACATCCAATGTGATGGGAAGTAACATCACATTATTATTATCTTTAAAAGGATTTCTTACGGACCCCTTGTACCTTTCAGCAGACGGTCATCATCGGGTTCGGTCCGGATATGTGCCATGCGACCCATTGTGCGGAAGACTGCAGCATCCCTTCCCCAGTAGTCACTGAAGAGCCCAGCAAACAATTCTCCACCTGAAAGTCAGATGCATTTGTCATAAGTATACAGGACTGCCATGCTTATGCAATGTGCCATATTATAGCAGATGCATCTGATAAGGCCCTGTTTTCACAAAGTGCAGAATTAGGAGTGTACAATCTTACCTGGACTGTACTGGTTCAACATGCTATATCATGGAGGCGGTGTCTGAGAAGGGCAAGTTTACACAAACCACAGAATCAGATGGGCACAGTTTTACCTGGACTGTACCACTTTGGGCTGCAGGTGAAGAGTTGAATGGTCCCCCACAACTCCTCACTCCCAAACAACTAGTCATCTTTCAGGAAGAAACCTAGCATGTCAGGGAAGGGTTTGAATGTCAACATGGCATGCTAGTTTTCTATGTCCGACTCTTCTCCTCCTCCTCCTCCTTCTTCTTCTTCTTCTTCTTCTTCTTCTTCTTCTTCTTCTTCTTCTTCTTCTTCTTCTTCTTCTTCTTCTTCTTCTTCTTCTTCTTCTTCTTCTTGGAACAGCACTCAGACCCTGACTTCTAGCCAGAAGTGTTACAAATGAGGAAAAACTGTGCTGACTTGATTAAGTCTGATGCTTGTATAAACCATGCCTAAAACATGAAGAAGTTTCATAGTAGCAGGACTAAAACTTACTAGGCAGTGTCCAAGTGATACGAGTGGAATCAAGACAGTAGGGATGGGTGGACTCACCTTCGTTTGTGCTCACCGAACCGCCAATGCCCACCCACCGAGCTGCTGGATGTCCCAGTGAGCACTTGGCGAGTGCTGGGGGTGCGCCCATTCCCTTAGCAAGCCTCCATTTTACCTAATAAATAATGGCTCGAGGTTTTCCAGAAATGTAACATTGCATAAACAGTAGCCGTAAAGGGTCTATTTTAGGGCGACCATATGGAAAGGAGGACAGGGCTCCTGTATCTTTAATAGTTGTATAGAAAAGGGGATTTCAGCAGGTGCTATTCGTATGCATGCAGCACCAGGTGAAATTCCCTCTTCATCACAACAGTTAAAGCTACAGGAGCCCTTCCCTCTTTGGTATCTGGTCCAGATACAGGAGCCCTGTCCTCCTTTCCATATGGTCACCGTATATTTATGCAACATTACAAGTGTAAAGGGACCATTTACATAACATTACATTTCCAGAATGCAAAATGGGAGCTTGCTGAGGGATTTGGGCAGCTTGTGGACTGTGTGGTGCTCAGCAAATAGGTCTGGTAAGCACACAGTGCTCGGCGGATGGGTCCAGTAAGCGTGCAATGGCTCAGCAAATAGAGTGGAGGAGATGAGTGGGTGGGTGAGGAGTCTGCCAGATCCCCCCCTCAGACTCCCACAACATCTCTACAAGAGAGGGATTTAACACATAAACCATCTTTTTAACTAAGCTAAAGGCAATCAAGATTTTGAACTGTTGGTTGATCTCTCTCTTTTAAGAAAGGGATTTTGTAACTTATTACTATCCAAGTATTTGCCACTAGATGGCACCCACACACCACAAAATAATGGAAAGCAAGTTATTATACAAAGGAAAGAAAATTAACTCTTTGTTCTGAATCAATTCTGTGTATATATTTAATATCCTTTGACAGAAATATGCTTTCCTTCATCCTTTTTTAACTTTAAGCAAAGCAAAACTAAAGAAAACACTCACTTGACAGATATACTGTAACTGGTATAACTGATTTTTTTTTTAAATGATAATAATCATAATTATTATAATATTTTCTCAAGGCAATGTTTACTTGCTGTTTACATTGAAATGGGGATTTCATTTCAGTTTAAGGGATGTATTTGAAATTGATGGTGCTATAATTCTAAATCATGATCCTCAATAGTTTACCAAAGCATAGCAGCTATGGGAAACTCAGAGCTCTTTGCTGGTACCATCAAGTCCATGTGTAGTGATGCCGCTGAATTTCATAATTAGTCAACCCATTGGTTGAAACTCATCTGATTGTAATGCTCACCTTTGTAGCAAACTTGGATCACTGTCTTATGAATTCATTATTATTTTCAGAATAGATTGTGGGTTTTGTAGCATACACAGTCTACATCCAAACTACAGAATTTCTGGGCATGTAATGAGTTTGCCATTTAACCCTTTTCTTTCAGGTGGAAATGTGGTGATATCTAGCACTTTAGGGAAAAGATATTCAGTATATTATATGCAATAACATGTATAGGTAATTTTTTTACACATACATGCTTTGTAATATTTTTGTCCACCTATAGACATTGTTGGCATAATGAAAGGTATGCATGAGTTATGAAATGAATTCTTAACCTAAGTTTCTGAATCTCAGTTGAGTGGAAATCTTAATTTCCCTGAGGAACTTCATATTGGTCAAGAGCCAAAGGGTCTCTATAGAACTCACAATATACAGGATCTTCTGATTTAGTTGTGTGATAAGGGGGATTTGAGCATTTGCAATGGCATTTTCACTTTGCACATTAAGTTTCCGTTCTTATGGAAGAGACCTGCATGCATGGGTGTGCTCTGGGACTGCTGCCATTGATTACAGTCATATGTGAGATATAGCTCGTAGACTCTCCTGGGTATGAAGTCCTCCTGCAGAATAGGCTTGCTTTAGGTCAGCCTTCCCCAGCCTGGTGCTCTCCAGATGTTTTGGCCTTCAACTCTCATCAGCCCCAGCCAGTGTGGCCAATGTTCTGGAATGCTGGAGGTTGTACTTTAAGTATTGGGTAGGGTGACCATATGAAAAGGAGGACAGGGATCCTGTGTCTTTAACAATGAATAGAAAAGGGAATTTATGCAGGTGTATGCATCGAGCACATGGTGAAATCCCCTCTTCATCACAACAGTTAAATATGCAGGAGCTAGTGTGTCCAGATACAAAAGAGGGCAAGGCTCCTGCAGCTTCAACTGTTTTGATGAAGAGGGAATTTCACCAGGTGCTCAATGCATACAAAGGACACCTGCTGACATTCCCTTTTCTATGCAACTGTTAAAGATATAGGAGCCCTGTCCTCCTTTTCATATGGTCACCCTAGTATTGGGCTACATACATCTTGTCAAAAACAGAAAGCACAATCAAGCTAAAGTTAAGTCCTTCAAAGTCCCCACTGATTACAGTGGGATGTGTTTAAGCACACACAACTCTTTTGTTGAAATGAATGGGAGCTCTAATGCCAGTGTAGTGTAGTGGCTAGAGTGTTGGACTGGGAGTCAGGAGATCCGGGTTCTAGTCCCCACTCGGCCATGGAAACCCACGGAAACCCACGGCCATGGAAACCACTGGCCCAAACTGTGTGACTTTGGGCCAGTCACAGCCTTTCAGCCCAACCTACCTCACAGGGTGGTTGTTGTGAGGATAGAAATGGAGAGGAGAAGGATTATGTCCTTGGATTCCTTGGAGGAAAAACGGTGGGATATAAATGTAATAATAATAAATAATAATAATTTTGACTGGGTCATGTCTAAAAAGAATGGTAATTTAATAGAAGAAAAGGTAGATGAATATTGTTGCAAAATATGCTTTGACCAAGTGCAATGGAATGTCCAGATATGCATACACTTGGTAGAAAGACAGACGGAGGCTTCTTGGGTTTTTCTTATTTTACTGAACTGCAGTTGGGGTGAACTCTGTTGCTCACGCAGAAGCAATGTCACACCCCTCAAACATGGAGGGGTTGTTTTTATACATTTATGTTATCAACACCATCAGCTTACATTCATTGGTCCATGTGATTTATCATGTGGTTAGTAGCGTTGACATGTGTTTGTTAGTGCAATCAAACATTTATTGAGATAGTAAACACGCATGTGCAAAGGCAGCTTATGGGTTAAGTTAGCACTTGAACTCTTTTGGTTCACTTGATCATTTATGTAACTGAGCTTGCGCTCTTAAAGCTCCTTTGTCTTCGGCCCATGGGAATCTCTTCAAACATTAGACTATGTAACTTTTACTCAGCTGAGTCTGAGTCTTTCCGGGCGGTGTCATTGGTTAGTAGCTTTGATTGGCAACTTACAATACAGGTAAACAATAGAAAGCTGTATAACACTATTTTTAACTGTCGTAAACTGCCCAGAG
This sequence comes from Elgaria multicarinata webbii, assembly GCF_023053635.1. Classification (NCBI taxonomy): domain Eukaryota; kingdom Metazoa; phylum Chordata; class Lepidosauria; order Squamata; family Anguidae; genus Elgaria; species Elgaria multicarinata. The sequence continues at coordinate 90,519,937 of NC_086179.1, read as the reverse complement.
AGCTTCGGCTATGGGGCGGTATATCAATGTAATAAATAAATAAATAAATAAATAAATATGAGTTGCCTGGAGAACTTCTGTTATGGGGCAGCTATAAAAAGACAGTAATCAAGCAATTAATCAAGCAATATGACACACGTTTCCTACTCCTGCTATTTGAGATTCTTTACTTGGATATACAGTGGTTTGAGCCTAGGAACTTAGGCCTAGAAGGCCTGTGCTCTCCAACCCATTGGTGGGGCTGAGTCATACCCCAACCACAGCAGTGGAAACGATCTGGACTGGAGCTGATGCCAATAAGAGGGGCACTACTGTACTACATATCAAAAGCCATGTGCCTGAAGGAAATTATCATCCTCTGAAGAACTACTGCGGTCTCTGTCAACCTGCCAACGGGCTCTATTACCAAGTAGGGCTTTGCTTTATTGAAAGCAGATATGAGAATTCATTTGTTTTTGATACTTGGGTCAAAATAGTCTATATGGAATTTATCTACCCATTTAACATTTTTATGTCACATTATCCATGGTTAAAGGTCTGTTTTCCTTCCCGATTGTAATACAGTTTATTCGTTCAGAAATGGAATTGTTCCTCAATGCCTTTCCTTAGCACCAGGTCAGATGACAAATACAAAAGTAAGGTTTTTAAGCTAACTAACGAGAAAACTTTAAACAAAAACCAACAATTAAACAAATACGAAGTGCTAATCAAGTCCTTAAATTTCCCCCATTGAAATCATTACAGCATGGAAAAACTTAAATTTGGTTGGATTGTGTCCAATATTGTCAAGTAATGCACTGAAAACCACGAAGGAATGAAGTATAAGGGGGCTGGCTTCTGTCTTGCCTTAATCCAGCCTTCCCCAACCTGGCGCCTTCCAGTCATTTCAGATTGCAACTTCCAGACTGCATGGACGGCGCTCAGAGACGATGGGAATTATAGTCCAAAGCGTCTGCAGGACCCCAGGCTGGGGTAGCCCTGCCTTAAGCTATTGTCTGCTGAAGTTACACAGAATAAAAAGGGATAAATGATGCATGTAATATTTTTAAAAAAACCTCAAGGTATTACTGTCATGTCATTTTCTGGGAAAGGTGTGTCATGGGGGTACAGATATATGAAACGTCATATACATTTAACCTGGCATGCTTTACAGAGACCTGGCTGGGAGATGACAGTGGCCCGACGTGGGCCCAGGCCCTCCCAGCTGGGTGCTGTGTTAGCGAGCAGGTGAAGAAAAGTGGGGGGCAAGGCAGAGTAGCTGTGGTCTACAAAGACAATCTTAACCTGACCAGACTTCCTGTCCGACATTAAAATCACTCCACTGGCTGCCAATTAGCTTCTGAGCGAAGTACAAAGTGTTGGTTATTACCTTTAAAGCCCTACATGGTTTGGGTCCAGGTTACCTGTGGGATCAGCTTCTCCCATGCAATCCACCCTGCACACTCAGGTCCTCTGGGGAGAACTTCCTTCAGTCAGCCACAACTAGGCTAACAACTGTTACCCAGAGGACCTTTTCTTCTGTCACCCACAAACTGTGGAATGGCCTGCCAGAGGAGATTTGTTAACTTAACACTCTCTCCGGGTTTAAGTCAGCCATAAAGACTAATCTCTTCCAGCAGGCCTACCCAGATGAATGTTAAACCAAGAATTTTTAAGATCTGTTGATTGTTATGTTGATGCTGTATTGATTTTATATGCTCTTTTAATTAATTTTATGTATCTAATTTATACTGTATTGTACTAATGTTCCCTGCCTCGATCCAAAGGGAGAAGTGGGTAATAAATTATTATTATTATTATTATTATTATTATTATTATTATTATTATTATTATTATTAAATCCACTTGGGATTAGCAGTACATAGAAAGAGGATTCTTTGCCTAAATCACCTTTGGGGATCTTGTTCACATATCCCAAAGCTACTGCCTGGGAAGAAACATCACATCCAGCACCTAGGGGTGCGTGCATCATCCTGGACAGCAATGTTCAACCATTTTATGGATTGAAAAACTGGTTTTAGGTACTCGTCCCCCATCACACTCCATTGGATGGTTGACATAGTGACATCATGAACCATCACCTGTTTGGCGAAAGAGCTGGCTCTGGAGAAGGATCGATGGTGCGGACACTAGGAATGTACAAATCAGCAAAACCTGAGCTCACCAACGTTGTCTATGTTCCATCTGGAAGGTCATTATGACTCCACATCAGATTGCAAGTGTTGTTTTTTCTTTCCACATGAAAATCCATGTGTATTTCTCCAAATGTAGGCATCAATTGTGCACATTTTTGAAATATATGCATTCTTCTCCCTTGATCAAAGCATATTTGCGCGCATTTTTGAAATGTACTCATTTTGAAATGTGTGCATTTTTAAAGGTACCCATTTTAAGGTAAATTCATTTTTAAATTTACACTTTTTTCTAGGGCTGTGCTCTGCTCCGATTTGGATCACGAATCCAGAGTGAAGTGACCTGATCCGCCGAATCGGGTCGGGGGAGCTGTGGATTGAGGCGAAGCGGTTCGCCTCCATCTGGAGCTCTGAATGCAGGTAAGTGGGGTGGGGGAAGGGGCCTTACCTGGCTCTACCACCATTGCTGCAGTCCATGGTAAGGGGGCAGAGGCAAGTAAGTAGGGAAGGAGGGGCAAAATCTTGATCTGCCCCTCCAGATCTCAGAGGGTCGGATCGACCCGAAGTGCATCAGCCCGATCCAAAAGTTGCGGCTCGGGCCACGAAGCGGTTCAAGGGGTCCGTGCACAGCCCTACTTTCTTTTTTTAAATGCACGCATGCTGTCAAATACTTTATTTTTTGGGTCCACAAATACACTGCAAACTTAGAAATGTACTCTGACGGTTCGGAAGGTGTAAATTGGGTGGGTGGGAATCCTGATAAAAAATGAACTGAAACAAATTTCGCATACATGCCTAATGGAGTCATGGCTATTTCGACATATTTACCCAACACGTTGTTTAAAGCACACACATTTCAAGAAGCCCAAAGAAAAGAAGTCTGAACATGAGAGGGAGCAACAGAATTATAGCAGGCTATCTCAAATATAATTTTTGAGCCTATGATGTTCAGATTCAAATACACAAGTACGTGACAAATTTGAATTCCTCAGAGAACAGCACAGTCTCTTATTAATATCACTTGGTTAAATTAAGGTTGGGACCACATGTTAACACAGCCAACACATATTTCCCAAACATGTTTTTGCTAGGTAATGGCAATGTGGGATGGGACAAGCAGAGGCATTTACAGGAGTTCGTGTATGCTCCTGGCTCTGATTATTGTGACTACAGCTGCACCTCTCTCTGTCTACATCTCCCTGATTCACACTAAGATTTCCAAATTATGTCGCCCATTTATATTCTTGACTGGGGAGAGGGAAGGCCAAATGGAGGCATGAATGGGTCCCACCGCTGGACATGAGCCCATTAGCAGACATTCATGGTTCTTCCGGTGTATAAATGAATGCATGGAGGAGAATCTCTATTTGAACCAACTTCAGCTGATTCAAAGAGCTGCAGCCAGATTGCTGGCTGCTGCTGGTTACAGGGAGCACACAACGCCCCTGTTAAAACAGCTTCACTGGCTTCCGGTCTGTTTCCAGGGACGATTCAAAGTGATGGTTATGACCTATAAAGCTTTACATGGCTCGGGTCCAGGTTATTTGAAAGACCATATTCTTCCTTACAAGCCTGCCTGTGCTTTGAGATCTTCAGGGAAGGCATGCATGGTGGGAACCAACTGTCTCTGCAGAGGCCACCAGTGAGGGAGGAAGCAGCAGCCAGGCACCCCTCCACCTTGCCTTCATCCAGCTCCAGCTGAGAGCCCCCTCCCTCCTGCTACCAACTGTCTCTGCAGAGGCCACCAATAAGGGAGGAAGCAGCAGCCAGGCACCTCTCCACCGTGCCTGGGTTCAGCTCCAGCTGAGAGCCCCCTCCCTCCTGCTGTCACCTGTAACTGCTGAACTTTGCAACTAAGATTGTAGTGCCTGAATTTCCTTTCCTTTCCCCCCTCCTCCTCCTTCCTCCCAATCCCCTTTCCTTTTGTGTCATGTCTTTTAGATTGTAAGCCTGTGGGCAGAGACTGTCAAGAAATACTTTTGTAAGCCACTGTGAGAGCCTTTTTTGGCTGAAGGGCGGCATAAAAATCCTTAAATAAATAAATAAAAAATAAAACATGGGACAGGGTCTTCTCGGTGACTGCTCCAGGCCTCTTGCACTCCCTTCCCAGGGAAGCTGGCCTGGCTCCCTCCTTGGTATGCTTCTGGAGGCAGGCAACCCCCTTTTTGTTCTGGCAGGCCTTTGGCAAATTGTCTAGATCCCTGTCAAAATCCATTGGAATTTTTTAAAATTGTTATTTGTATTTTAAATGTTTTAATATGGAACTACATTTAATTATGTTTTTTAACTTTTGTATATTTCTATTTATACATTTTAATTGTATATGTTTTAATTTTGTAAAGCCGCTTTGAAGCCCAGTATTGGGGAAAAGGTAGGATATAATAATAATAATAATAATAATAATAACAACAACAACAACAACAACAACAACAACAAGAAGAACAACAACATGTCCAAGGTTCAAGATACACAACAGCATGTGTAGATTTCCCATGAATAATCTGTTTCCCCCATTTTTGTAGGGTTGAGATTGCATGGGGGAAGGGAGCATGTCTGTAGGCCACGTATGCAAACAAGGCCTTGAGTTGGAGGAGAGATGTTGATCTCTCCTCCAACTCAAAATGAACCTCTACATCAGTAGTGTTGAACCTCTTTCTGTCTGAGGGCCAAATTACATTTTGAAGAGGCTCTCGGGAGCCACATCCCAGTGGTGGGCAGGACCAAAGGCAAAAAGAGCAGAGCCAACCAGCATATTTTAGCATAAAACTCTTATTGTCCTATAACTGAGCCTTAGGGGATCCATTGCAGCATTTCAGAACGAGGGAAAAACTGCACATGAGCCAGAAAACCACCAATTAGTGGTCGGAGAGTGGAGTCAGAGGATGGGGGTGGGGCCATAGGAAGGGGGCGTACCCCACTGGGGAACCTCGGATGGCCAAATCTGGTCTCCAGGCCTGAGGTTCTGTACCCCTGACCTTCAGCACAGGAGTGTAATATGGCCAGTCAGTTCTCAATGTACAAAACCGGTATGAAGGTGAAGTTCCCCAATATTATGCCATCACTGTATATCAACAACAGTGGCAAAATAAAAACACACACACATAAGAGCATCTGTGGTACAGTCAACTCGGTGAAACAATGACATTTCATTGCAAAATAAATGCATACAAAAGTAGAACTGGCACATCAACGTTTATAAGTGAATGGTGGCAACACTTTAGAGAGTTGAAGGAAAAAATTCAGAAAGGGCTTTTGGGTTAAATGTGGTCATTACCAAATAAAGTGGAGATGAAGGAGGAGCTGGGGTCAAATGGGCACCTGCCACGTCCCCTCTCAAGTCTGTGCGCTTCTAGATGAAACAGGTGATCCTTTAAAAAGAGAAGAAGTACACAAAGAGCATTATAAGCATGGGTGGCTTATAGAACTTAAACGGAACCAGATTTTGTGCCACTGTTGTGGATTAGGAACAACTAACTCCTGCTGGGAGGGTTCCCATGGGGTGCTTTCAGATGGGGCTTTTACTGTACAATTGCCCTGCCTCAATAGCAGCACGATGTCTTCTGATTGTTAGCACTAGGATCCCTCTGTCTAGAAGCACCCATGGTTACACGGTTGATGATCCATCACCTTAAACCTGGCCTGGTAGCGAATAGGTAGCCAGTGCAGTTCCCTCAGCAGAGGAGTTACATGCTGGAAAGGGGCAGCTCCAGAGAACAGCCGAGCTGCAGCGTTCTGCACTAGCTCCAGCTTCTTGAGCAGCTTCAAGGGCAGCCCCACACAGAGCACATCACAGCAATCCAATCTTGAGGTTACCAGTGCCTGTACCACCGTGGCCAAGCTACCCCTGTCCAGGAGAGGCCATAGTTGGCGAACCAGCTGAAGCTGGTAAAAGGCACTCCAAGCCGCCATGGGCACTTGAACCTCCAGCCACAGAGATGGATCTAAGAGTATCCCCAAACTATGAACCAGATCTTTCAGAGGGAATGCAACCCCATCCAGAACAGGCAATGAGCCTATCTCCCGGACTCGGGAACCACTCACCCACAGAGCTTCCGTCTTGCCAGGATTCAGTTTCAGTTTATTGGCCCTCATCCAGCCCATTACTGAGTCTAGGCACTGGTCCAGGACCTGCACAGCCTCACCTGATTCAGTTGTCACAGGGAGATAGAGTTGTGTGTCATCAGCATATTGATAGCATTTAGCTCCAAATCCCCTAATGACCTCTCCCTACGGCTTCATATAGATGTAAAATAACATTGGGGACAAGACGGTGCCCTGCAGCACCCCATAGCTCAATTGCCAAGGGGCTGAGGAGTGGTCACCCAATGCTACTCTCTGCAAACGACCCTGTAGATAGGTCCGGAACCACTGTACCACAGTGCCTCTGATGCCCATCCCACGGAGTCGATCCAGGAGGATACCATGGTTGATGGTATCAAAAGCTGATGAGAGATCAGGCAGGATTAACAGGGTTGTATTCCCCTGTCCCTCTCTCAATAAAGGTCATCCATCAGGGTGACCAAGGCTGATTCAGTCCCGTAACCAGGTCGAAACCCAGATTGAAATGGGTCTAGATAATTTGTGTCCACCAAGAATACCTGCAGTTGTTCCACCACGACCCTCTCCAATACCTTCCCTAAAAAGGGGGTGTTTGTGACTTGGTGGTAGTTGTCTAGTGCCATCGGGTCCAGGGTGGAAACATGGTTTATGTAAACTATAGTTCTTGAACAATAAACTATTAGTTGTTCAGCTGGTGCCCTATTAAACATAATGACTTTGATCAATTTGGACAGCAAGTACTGGAAACCAAATTGTAATACCTAATGTTCTTTTATCCTTTACAACCCTATGAAATTTTAAACCAATAGTTTTCACAGACACTGGGAGAATGTAAAGGTAAATTAAACTAAAACAAGTTGTTGGAAATGAAAAATGAATTATATAGGGTGTAATTGGGAACCTTATACTTTTGTATATTTGTATTTAAAATAAAGTTTAGAGAAAACAATCAATGGAATGCTTAATGAATTATTTGATAAACATTCTTTTTCTGTAGAAGTTCCTACTTGTGATTGGGGTGACAGACGCCTGGAGGTTATGTAAGGGGTGTGTGTGTGTGTGTGTGTGTGTGTGAGAGAGAGAGAGAGAGAGAGAGAGAGAGATTATTATTATTATTATTATTTATTTATATAGCACCATCAATGTACATGGTGCTGTACAGATAACACAGAGAAAGAGAGAGAGAGGGCACGTCTACACCATGCCTTATCCTGGGGATCACCTCGGGATCATCCCTGTGCATCCACATGATGCACAGGGGATCCCGGAGCAGGGAGGGATGATCCCTCCATTTCCCTGGGATTACCGGGATGGCTTTTAGCCCGTTTTTTCCCGTGGTCATGGGATCATCCCAAGACCGAGGGATGTGTGGGCGGCCATCCCGGTTTCGTCCCAGGTCCTTGCAAGTACATGTGAGGAGCCTGGAACCAGGCACAGAGCATGGAGCTCTTCAAGTGGGGTCAGTGCTTTATTTTTTTTTTAAAAAAAACCCAACCCACTCACTTTTGCGCTGGAGCGCAGGTGTGCTCCAGGTCCTTCTCTTTTTTTAAAATGGCGGCCACGACATCCTCCTTCCTCCCGGGACGTCGCACACCACATGTGGACTGAGGAGGAGGATCTCGCGATCAGCATATCGCAAGATCCTCCGCCTCCCCTCCCCTGGTGTAGACATGCCCATAGACAGAGACGGGGAGGAGGGAAACGGGGAAAGAGAGAGAATTCCTAGAAATTCTGTAGAGGACAACCTGGTTCTAATATCACCTCAGATTTTCTGCTGAGCCTCTCTAAGCTATTGGGCCATGTTCAAACTCATAGTTCATCCTGAAATTCATGCAAGTCAAAATGCTGTAAGGAATGGTTTTATGTTAGAGAAGCAAAAACCAACTATATATCCAAAATCCAAAGTCCTGTCAATGGCAATTTACACTTCAGAAGAGCAGCAACACCCATGCCAGAAGTTTCTGCTGCAGAACTGAAGCCAAATTCAGTATGGCCTTTGCTATACCTACCTTAAAATCTGCGACGGAGGAGGGGAGAGCCTGCAATACAACTATCGCGGGCTGTTGCCCTAGTCTACACGTCAGACGCGGCATGCCAAAAGAAAGACCCATCGCGTCCGCCATTTTTTAATAGTTAAAGGGGTGTTGCGCACGAACGCTCGTGTGCTCAGGTAAGTTTTTTTTTTAAAAAAAATTAAATTCATTTCCCCGCTCCCCCCACCTTGCCCCCGATAGGCGCAGCACTCCTGCGGAGCGCTGCGCCCTGTGTGTGGCTTCTCCTAGCTATGCACGAGCAATTGCACGGAGCTAGGAAAATCCGTGGAACGGGCTACACACTCACGGTCTCGGACTCAGCCTGAGACTGTAGGAAAAATCGGGCTAGAAGGGGTAGGCTATATCCCAGGGCCAGGGAGGGTTGATCCCTCCGTGAGCTCGGGATCCCCTGTGCGTCATCCGGACGCACAGTGACAATCCCAGGTATCAGCCCAGGATATAGCCTGGTCTAGCAAAGGCCTGTGTTACAGAAATGAAGGCAGGGTACGCAGCTTGGTTCTTAAAGCAGGACTAAAACAACAGCAATGAACAACTCCACAATCCAGTCCCAGTCGCTTAGACAATCACCTGTACAATATATTTCAATACCAAGGAAGTGAATCGTCTGCTAAATTCTCCCCCTCAAATCAGCAGCAGAGGCCTTGTTCCAGGTACTCTCCTTCATGAAGAAAAGAAGTAAAAAGAAATAGGAGGGTGCAGAACAGAGGTCTGAATCCAGTGGTGTCATTCCATGGCAGAAGCAATCCCCCCTCACATGCCCTCAAAATCTCCCCCACAGGGATAGGAAACCCTCGAGAGCAGATTTTTGGGTGGCGCAGAGGGAGGATAGAGAGAGGAAGTCCCATTGCGAGCACAGCGTTGGGTTCAACCCAGAGCTTTTCCTGTCGCAGTGCCCTCTCTATGGAACTCAAAACTGGAGAAGCAGTGATTTTTATACTTCATCTTTGTACTCTTTTTGGCCACCAGGTTCAGGCCCGATCCTATGATGACAGGCTCCCGAGTAGCCAATGCAGGGCGGCTGGAGCACGGAGGCAGGCTTTGCGGAGCATGGAGGCAATTTCACCCGTCTAGCAGTGGTGCTTGGGGAGGGAAGGATGCTGAGGCAGACATAGGAAACATCACATGCCTGATGGCCCAGTCTCCTCCCTTTCCTGTCCCCCGGAAATGCCTCCTTTCCCCCCATCTCAGCGCTCCATTTACCAAGCATGGAGAGGTAGCTGGTGACTCTCTGTGCTGGCTGTGGTGGGGGAAGAGGCAGGCAGTGCATTTTCCTGGCTATGAAATCAGAGCCAGGCTCTAACCTGGCAGCCAGAAAAATGAATAACCCTATGCCCCCTCCCCTCAGATGCTGTCCAGGAGCCATAAGACTGTTCTTTAAAGCAATTTGATACAGGAAGGCTAGTTTTTTTTTAATGGTTTTGCTGAATACCTGAGTAAAGCCTTAATGTAGCCTGGCATTTTACCTTGTTCTTTTTCAAAGTTGCTGCTGGTTTTAAATGTTGTTTTGTTTTTAACCGACATGTTTTAGTTATTTTAACGTACCTCATTCTGAGGGTTTTATAGAGACGCAACACAGAAGCTAAATAAATGCATGCACGCATAAAGTCATGATTTGCCCTTGACTATCATACTGAAAAAAGCAAATGTCTTAACATTTCACCACATTTCTACTCAAAACCAAAAACTGGGGTTGATTACACTGTTCCCCAGTATGGAACAATTTCTACTGACATTAGGTTTTACTCATAGCAAAACCTCTCCATTTATACAATTAAAAAAAATCTCTCTCCATGTGAGAAGCGTGGTGCATTGACTGAAGCGTAGCAAGACAATTAGGCAGCTTTTGTACTGTCTTTTGTTATCTATATTTGCACAGCTGCAATTTCTGATTGAACAATATGGTTTACATTTTTCAAGGCACCCTTCGAAGTTAAGGTGGATCACAATTCAAAACCCAATGGAACCCAGAGAGGTGTTTTTTCAGCGGATTTTACCCAAGTTGACACAAAGCAAAGCATATTCTGCATAAATGTTTGCAGATGCACGTGTTCATTGGGGAAATGGTCTGCGAAATTTCAACATTTACTCCCCCCAACGCTCCGTAGAGCTTTTCCACCCCAACTTTTTCCAACTGATAAGATGGCCAACGGTGCCGGCTGCTATGAAGCACTCAGCGCTGGAGTTCTTTACTACAGATCAAGTGATTTGTGATGATCAAGTCCCATGTGATGGCCATGTCAAGGGAAAACTGTTCCCCATTAATATCGACTTCAAGGGCTGGTGCTACAGTTTTAGCCATTCTTTGCCATTTGTGAGAACAGTGAGACATTTCAGGAGAAAAACTGACACGTTACAGGATATTACGTAGAGCTTTAGAGCCATTAGTCATGTCTCAATCTCTTTCCAATGGTTAGGTTTGAAGTCCTGCAGCTACACACAGAGGAGACTCTTGGAGATTATTCCCTCTCAATATAGCTTGGAAGGTTTTTTAAAAAATCAGCCAAGTTTGATTAATGACACCTATGACTTAAGAAACCTAAGATGTATTCAATGGGTATTAAAATTGCCATTATTTTTAAAGGCTCTGTTTGTGTCTCAAAGCTGTGGCTATTCTGTCACTTAGCAACAGGGCAGGGATAAATAACACCAGAGCAAAGTAAATGCCAAAGACTGCAAACAGTAATGAGACCATGCACAACAGCTCTTCTTACTTCACACGTTACATTGCATTAACGTACATAAAATTTTAAAGCAAATACTGTGTGAATGAGGAACACATACATGGAAACAAGTATATCGAACAGTTATGCTCACTGGTAGACCAGAGCCTCCTGTCAAATGGTGTATGGCATATATATCCCACATTTCTAAAAAATATCCAAAGTAACTAACTGTGGCCTGCAGAGTCCGGGAAATGACATAATCTTAGTGGGTGAGCCACTTAAAGAGGCTTGAATATTGTATTAATTAATTAATTTGTTACATTTATATCCTGCCTTTTATCCAAGGAGCCCAAGGTGGCATACATGAACCTCCTTCTCTCCATTTTATCCTCATAGCAACCCTGTGAGGTAGGTTAAGCTGGAAATCAGTGATAGGCCTGAAGTTGCCCAGTGAGCTTCATGGCCTACTGGTGCCTAGAACCTATGCCTCCCCAGTCCTAGTCCAACACTCTAACCACTACACCATACTGCTTCTCCGCATAAAGTGAGGTGACCATTGCACGATCCCTACTGAAATGAATGTGAGGCACATAAGAGAAGATAGCTCCCATTCACTGGCATGGGGCACAGTTTGAAGAATTTCCACATGGATTATGTCCCTGGCATTCAGGTAGAAGCTGCCGGAACTAGATTACATAATGGACAAATTTAGCAGAAGAGCGAGGAAGCCAGGGCAGTAAACTCTTCCCTTCCCTACTCACAGTAAGTAACTTTAAATTAAAACAAACTACGTTCTAAATAAAACCCCTACCTTCTCCCAGGAACAAACTCCTAGTAAACAAACCCTATAACTGAAATGCTAATAATTAGGGTGACCATCTGACCAGATTTGCCCGGATTTACCCAGGTTTTTGATGACAAATCCAGGAGGGGGAGGGGAAATCCGGATTTTTCCAAAGAGCAGCTCTAATGGGAATTAACAAAAATGCTTATAACTCCATCATTTTTTAAGATAAAGACATGAAACTTGGCATGACGGTAGCTCCTAGGAAGGGCTTTAGTCATACCAAATTTGAAACAGATCCGTTCATCCCTTGATTTTTTAGGATTTTTTTTAAAAATTGAGGTTTTAAAATTATTATTTTTAAAATCGTCATTTTTAAAGATAAAGAAATGAAACTTCACACCATGATGTGATTTAGGTAGAGCTTTAGCCACACCAAATTTGAAACAGATCTGTTCATCCATTGATTTTTTAGGAATTTTTTAAAATTTAGGTTTTTAAATTATTTTTTAAACCGTCATTTTTAAAGATAAAGAGCTGAAAGTTGGCACCATGATAGCTTTTAAGTAGAGCTTTAGCCATACCAAATTTGAAACAGGTCTGTTCATCCATTGATTTATAGGAATTTTTTAAAATTTGAGGATTTAATTTTTTTAAAAAATATATTATTTTTAAAGATAAAGAGATGAAACTTGGCACCATGATTGCTCTTAACAAGGACTTTAGCTATGCCAAGTTTGAAACAGATCTGTCCATCCACTGAGTTTTAGGATTTTTTTTTAAGTTTGAGGTTAAAATTATTTTTTAAAAATGACATTTTAAAAAGATAAAGGGCTGGAAGTTGGTACCATGATAGCTCTAAAGGAGAGATTTAGCCATGCCAGGTTTGAATCAGATCTGTTCATCCATTTTTTTTTTAGGATTTTTTTAAAACTTCAAAGTTTTAAAATTATTGTGTTTTAAAACTCCTGGAGCCATATCAGGTTGTCAAACCTCCTCTTTGGGGTTTTGCATATTGAGCAGTTTCAGCCCTTGGCATTAAGGGGATCTCCAGTCTTTAGGTAAACTGCCACAATACCCACCCTAATGTTAGAGTAGAGAAACTTGTGACAATTATACACAAGCTTTTTTAAAAAATTGAAATTAAAAAAAGCCATCCCTCCGGCCGGCCAGTAGCAAACCCTGTTAACAGCAACACCAGCTTGCAATGAGTGAAGATACAGTCAGAAAAGATATTTGAGGGAAGGGGAGACTGTATCACACAAAGCACAGCAAAAGCTTCAAAGTACAGCAAAACCTACAAAAGTAGGAGTGAGTGAAGTTAATTTCAGATACATTGAATCTCTCACTTGTTCTTTATTTCAGTGATTTTAACATTAAGATGCTATGTAGAACAGATTTGTCTTAAATGTGTGCTGTAAAATCAGACATGTGACCAAGGCTATGTTCGGGTGGGCACGCCCTCTTGGTGCTGGACACGCCCCCTTGGGGGCCGACCATGTTGTCCTCCTTTTTGGTTTCCAAAATATGGTCACCCTATAATAATAAAAAACCCAGGTATGAAGGTTAAAAAGCCAGCAGGGGTGTGGGGGCTTCCCAGTGTATTGCATTTGTTAGAAAAATTGTGGATTACAACCCAATTAAATCAAATAAAAAGGCATCCGGGTGCAGTTTCAAAAGGAAAGTTTATTTTCCACCTCAGGTACCAAAAATCTCTTTGTACAAAGGTCCCTTTCCCCTGCCCATGTAAAGGAAAAGGCCCGGAACAGAAGTTTACGTTTCATTTTATCCAGGGGGGAAACATTGTACACAAATAATTGGTTGCTAGCTCAAATCGTCACAGCTGATCCTCCTCCCTGTTTTCTTAACATGGACAGATGGGGAGAGACCCTGTTGACCTTGCAAACTCCATTATCACATGATTCCCTTAGTAATGAATCCTGGGACCTTCCTGTCACATATTCCATTGTCTTTAACTAATCCCTGTCCACCACTCCCTCCCTGGTTCCCCCCCCCCCTTCGCACATCAGTCCGCTGGTCTCTGTCCACCACTCTGCCGCTAAGATCATCTTCTTGGCCCGCCGCTCTGACCATGTCACTCCACTTTTGAAATCTCTTCATTGGCTTCCAATTCACTCCAGAATCCAATACAAACTTCTCCTGTTGACCTTCAAAGCTTTTCACGGCCTAGCTCCTGCCTATCTCTCCTCTCTCATCTCACACTATTGCCCCGCTCGTGCTCTCCACTCCTCTGATGCCATGCTTCTCGCCTGCCCAAGGACCTCTACTTCCCTTACTCGGTTTCGTCCTTTTTCTTCTGCTGCCCCTTACGCCTGGAACGCTCTTCCAGAACACTTGAGAACTACAAACTCAATCACAGCTTTCAAAACTCAGCTAAAAACCTTTCTGTTCCCTATAGCTTTTAAATATTGAGTTTGTTCTGACTCTATACTGTTTAGCTTCACCCTACCCAGTGCCTGTTTTCACTTCCCTGTGCCTGTTTGCATTCTCTTTCCCTCCTTATTGTTTACTACAACTTTATTAGATTGTAAGCCTATGCGGCAGGGTCTTGCTATTTACTGTGTAATCTGTACAGCACCATGTACATTGATGGTGCTATATAAATAAATAATAATAATAATAATAATAATAATAGTGGCAGAAACCTTCCCGCTTCACCTTTCCTTCCCAAATTCCCGCTGGAGCGTGTGGAAAGGAAGGTGAAGAAGAAGCCCCCAGCCCTCAAGATGGCGCCTGACATTCCTTTCGATGGGCGAACTTCCCACCTCTTATTTCTCTCCCAGGTTTCCCGCTGAGCTGTGGGGAAAGGAAATAAGAGGGGTGTGTGTGTGTGTGTGTGTGTGTGTGTGTGTGTGTGTATGCCTGCTGCTCAAGCAAGCGTCTGGCGATTTAACCAGCGGCTAGGGCTGGTCCTTTATCCCTGAGTAAGCAACCTTACCCAAATAGGTAAATGGGACTTTTCTCTCCTACCTGGGAGTAGAGGGTCTATTCTACTCATTTAAATCACTTAGAAATCACCCAAGGATGGCATTTTGGGAAAGGGAAATGAGGGATCTTGGAAGAAGGATGGGAGAGAAGAGATGGGTGAAGGGAGTAGTGGGAAATCAGTTATTTTTCCATAACACATTGAGTGCCACATGTATGACTATCTGCCTGCTGGACAGAAGTCATGGGTATGAGCTTGGTGTGATGATCTCCTGGCTCTCAGGGAACAAGTTTGTTCCCTTGAGGCCAAGGTTGCTGACCTGGAGAATCTAAGAGAGGTTGATAGACAAGACCTTCAGGCACCTAACAGTGATGTCCCATTCCATTGGCCACAGCTCCTCTGCAGTCATGGAGAATGTGGGTCTTGAGGAAGGAGGGTGTCCTTCCTCAAGACCCTTAGTAGGGACCAATTCCTCAGAAGGTGTGTAAATATCCTCTTGCATCAAGGATGTGTCTCCGGGAGCTTGAGGTAGTGGGGGATTCTATCATTAGGCACATAGACAGCTGGGTTTGTGATGGGCGTATAGATCGCATGGTGAATTGCCTGCCTGGTGCGAAGGTGGCAGATATCACGCGCCATGTAGATAGCATAGTAGACAGTGCTGGGGTGGAGTCCGTTGTCGTGGTCCATGTTGGTACCAACAATGTGGGGAAATGTAGTCATGAGGTCTTGGAAGGCAAATTTAGGTTGCTAGGCATGAAGTTGAAATCCAGGACCACCAAGGTGGTTTTCTCTGAAATGCTACCAGTTCCACACGCAGGGTCAGCTAGACAGGCATAGCTGAGAAGTCTCAATGCATGGATGAGACAATGGTTCAGAGAGGAGGAGTTCAGATTTGTTAGGCACTGGGGAACATTTTGGGACAAGCTAGGCCTGTACAAGAGGGATGGGCTGCACTTAAACTAAAGTGGAACCAGACTGCTGGCACTAAACATAAAAAGGTGGCAGAGCAGCTTTTTAACTAAATCCTGGGGAAAAGCTGACAGGAGCTGGGAAGCATCTGGTTCAGGTTACATCATCTAAAGGAGACAAACATGAAAATGTTTCTGATTGTCCCAATGTAGAAGGGGAGCAAATAGGCCATGAGTACAGGATACTAGAATCCAGGGTCAAAATGCTAGAACCCAATGGGGTCATCCCATGAAGCTGAATGGTAGGAGATTCAGGACAAATAAAAGGAAGGACTTCTTCACAAAGTGCATGGTTACATTATGGAATTCACTACCGTAAAATGTAGTGACAGCCACCAATTTGCACTTTTTGCAATACTTAAATAAATATATAAAGCACATGCAGATGTGTTATCTCCATCCACATTGCCTGTGCTCATGTAAGCTTTCTTCTGTATCCACTTTTCCCGTGATAAGTTGGGGCAACAGCCTTTACACTGAAGCGAAAGCCAATCTAACAAAAGTAAAGACTAAGCAATAGAAGAACTAGGAATTTTGTCACTGAGTGGTAATGAATATTCTTCTGGTTACCCCAATGAAAATTAAAATATGCATTATTTATGTCGATAATGTGAATATATTGACATTTATTAAATGTGCCAAGGGATGCTTCAAATCCCCCTCATGAGAGTGCTGCTGAGAAGCTGTTTTGCATGCAAATCATTCTGTTTTCATGGTTGTCTCCTGATGCCTCTGCCACCACCACTCCTCCACTGGGTTGAGGGTACTAGTGTGGGCGGAAGCAAGAATATCTAAATGTACCTCACAATGTGCATTTGCCACCCGCCAATGGCAGCAGGGGCCTCAAAGAGGCGCAGCACTGGTAGCGGTGTGCTGCATGCCTTTCGGTCAGCACACATGGAAAGAGGTCTCAAAACATCACAGCTCCTACATGGATTCCAACCATGGCAAGAAAGGTCTTTAGTAGTGTGTGAATGGGGATGATTAAATGTCTGAAGGAGCACTGTTGACCATAGGCCTGGAAAGTCTCCTGTCTACTCCTTCCCCTGAGCATCCGGAAAATCCTCTTTGGAGGATCAGGAAGCCCACTTGAACAATGTGGCATTGGTAGGGTGACCATGTGGAAAGGAGGACAGGGCTCCCGTATCTTTAACAGTTGTTTTGAAAAGGGAATTTCAGCAGCTGCCATTTGTATATATGGGGACCCTGGTGAAATTTCCTCTTCATCACAACAGTTAAAGCTGCAGGAGCCCTGCCCTCTTTTAAATCTGGTCACTCTAGTATAGCTCCTGCAGCTTTAACTGTGGTGATGAAGAGGGAATTTCACCAGGTTCTCCATATTTACAAATGACACCTGCTGAAATTCCCTTTCCTACGCAACGGTTAAAGATACAGGAGCCCTGTCCTCCTTTCCATATGGTCACCATAGGCATGGGAGCCTCTCACCATTTCAGCAGGCTGTTGTGCCTCATCCTACATTGCTCAGGCCAGGCTCCTGAGTCTCTGGAGATGCTTTTGGGGGACCACAACTGGCTGCAGGCAGGGGAAAGAAAGGCTGGGAAGCTTTCCATGAACTTTCTGAAGTTCACTAAACTTAGGATTCAAGCTACAGCCCAGGGGAAGCAAGATGGTGCCTTCAGGAACTAATGTCTCCCCATACACTTTTTATGGCACTCGTTGAGGTGACCTACAACCCTCTGTACCCCAAAAATCTGCTCCAGGAGATTGGAGGACTCTCTGGAGCAATTGGGGACGGCACAGGGTCATGCAGGGAAAATAACTGAAACCTGGTGGAAATTGCCTCTCCCTCTCTTCTTCCAGAGGAAGTCTTCACTGGATCAGAGTCTATTCCAGTGGAAGAAAGGAGCTTTTTGTTTTGGGAACAGAACACAGGATCCAACCCCATGCAGAAGAGGAATATAACTGCAATAAAGAAATAAAACAGACAAGGGAGACCCCAAATATAGATTTAAGAGCATTAACAAAGCTTTAAAAGCCTGGGCAAATATGAATGTTTTTGTCTGCAGTCTAAAAGGAAGCAACATCAGTACTCGGTGAACTTCCATAGGGAGGGTGTTCCATCACTGGGACACCACAGCCAAAAATGCCCTTCTCACAAGATATCAGCCAATGATACCAGAGCACAGGCAGGTTCATATGGCAGAAGTCCATCCTTGAAGTTACCTATGTACAGTTGGGGTGAGAACAGGAAAACGACTGTACAAGTCCATGAGATGCTATCAATCAATGAACCATCTTTTGGTGATCAGGCAGTGCTTTGCCTGGACTGAGTAATTAAGGCCAGAAATAGCAATGGCCTTAGCAGTGCAATTCAATGCACATGTACTCAGATACAAGCCCCACTGAGTTCAATGGAGTTTGCTTCCAGGTATGTGGGCAAAGGATTGCAGCCTAAATCTCTGTTGGATTGTAGCCTCTAAATAAAGGACAAGTTACTGCTGAAGGATAGACCCTGTTTCAGTTCCTGACAGTTAAAATATAAATGGGACTTATGCTGACTTAAGAAAACAACAGACTCAGTTCTGTGTAATTTCAAACTCTATTGCTCAGGAACATTAGTTAGAGCTACTCAGGAACATTAGTTAGAGCTACATTGACACTACTGATGTCAATGGATCAAAGACATGCCCAAGTTGAGCGGTTTTGAAAATTTGAAGATTAGCTAATATAAAGCCAGCTAGAACCATCTGCTCCTTTTCTATACGAAATACTAAAAGTTAATATTTCGTCACGATTCTTCTGGAGATCTGTTTTTAATCTCCTTTGCTATTGAAATTTATTGAATAACAATAGTGCTAGATCATTAAAATAACAATAAAAATAAACAGCAAAGGAGAGATAATAAATCCTTCCTCTAGAATTGAAGCACAATGGTCTATAAGTTCTGTTACGCATAAATGATAACGACAATGTATTGAACTGCAAAGTAAAAACATACTGGGAATCTGGAGTCAAGTCAAGTTTCTGGTTCGTGTTGCTGTAAGTTAAGAAACTTGGGATTTCTGTCAAAATTATTGATCTGATTTAATACACAACTGAACAATATAACAGCAGCACCAGCTTCAACCAACAGAACTTCTTCTGAGGAATTGCAACAACCACGTTCAAAGGGAGGTTCTTTTGGGCCAAATGTTTGATAAAAATGCCTGCCAGCTCTTTCCCCTCTGATTTCTCATGTTGGTGTTCAAAGACAGACATGACTCCCAAGAATAATACATTCAGGCTGCATTGCTTCCTCTCAATAATGAATAAATAAATACATGGATGATCACAGAAAGCAATACAACAATGTGAACTTGAGTTATGTGAGCTGAGGTAGAACCACTTGGGACACTCTTGTTTTTAGTAGATGAGAACTAGCTTGGTTGGGATTTCCTAAGGATAGGAGAAATGTGTTTGTTTATAGCTGGTATGCCTGCCAAAACTGATAGAAGATACCCCTTGTTGCTACAGCCACTTGTTCTATGAGCTCCTACAAACAACATACCTGATATTGCAGAGGGAGTGCCACCCCATCCAGAACAGGCAAACTGCCTAATTTCTGGAGTGAGGAACTGACCACCCACAGGGCCTCCATTATACCAGGATTCAGTCTCAGTTTATTGGATCCTATCCAGACCACTACTGTACCCAGACAACAGTGCAGGACCTGCACAGCTCTCCTGATTCACATGTAACAGAGAAATAAAGCTGAGTGTCTTCAGCATACTGGGAATTCATGCAAGCTGAGGATGTGGGTGAAGTTTTACATAAAAGCTTAGTGCATGGTAGAGTAACAATAACACATTTAGGGATCTATGATGATAACCCTACCACCAGAATAATGGTGGAATTGGCCCTGAATATACTTTACATGTGGATGCAGTTCATTGATGCTTGGGGACAGCTGCTCCTCAGAAAAGGAGCTGCTGTGTGGTGTACCACAAGGTGCCATCCTTTCCCCAATGCTGTTTAACATCTACATGAAACCGCTGGGAGAGATCATCCGGAGGCATGGGGCGGGGAGCTATCAGTATGCTGATGACACCCAAATATATTTCTCTATGCTTTTCACAACAGTGTCAGCTAAGGATGGTGTGTCTCCTCTGAATGAACGCTTGGAAGCAGTAATGGGCTGAATGAGGAAAAACAAACTGAAGCTAAATCCAGACAAGATGGAGGTGCTTGCTGTCAAAGGCCGCAACTTGGGTTTGGAGGTGTGTCAACCAGTTCTGGATGGGGTTACACTCCCCCTGAAAGGCTGCATTCGCAGCTTGGGGGTGCTTCTGGATCCGTCGCTCCAAATGACAGCCCAGATAGATGTGAACGGCCAGGAGTGCCTACTATCAGCTTTGGCTGATACGCCAGCAGCGCCCCTTCCTAGAGTTGGAAGACCTAAAGATGGTTGTGCACGCGCTGGTAACTTTGAGGCTCGACTTCTGCAAAGCGCTCTACATGGGGCTACCTCTGTGCCTAGTCCGGAAACTTCAATTAGTCCAGAATATGGCAGCCAGGCTGGTCACTGGTACACCTAGAGGTGACCACATTACACCAATTTTAAAATCTCTTCACTGGCTGCCGATTAGTTTCCAGGCGAACTATAAAGTGTTGGTTATCGCCTTTAAAGCCCTATATGGTTTGGGTCCAGGCTACCTGTGGGATCGCCTTCTTCTGTACAATCTGCCCCGCACACTTTGGTCCTCTGGGAAGAATCTACTTCAGCTAGTTCAAACTAGATTAACAACAGTTACCCTGAGGACCTTCTCTTCTGCTGCTCCAAGACTGTGGAACAGCCTGCCGGAGGAAATTCATCAACTTGACGGTCTTTTAGAATTTAAAAAAGCAATAAAGACTGATCTATTCCGGCAGGCCTATCCAGTGAAATTTTAGAATGTTTTAAAGATGTTTTAATGTTTTAAAGATGTTTAATCATATATGGTATGTTTTTAATCAATTTTAATGAGTATATTATATCACGTTTTTATACTGTTTGTTTTATACTTTGAATGGTTTTAGTTTTAGTGAACCGCCCAGGGAGCTTCGGCTGTTGGGCGGTATAAAAATGCAAATAATAATAATAATAATAATAATAATAATAATAACTCGGTAATACTTTCCCTTGAATATCCCGGGCTTTCCCATGTCAATCGTCAGTTTGCCATGGTACCACTATTTAAAATGTATTCTGTACTCAGGCTTTATCCCAAGTGTGGGGAAACTCTTGTAGTTCAAGAGCTGAATTCAATTTCGGAGAAGCTCTCAACGGCTTCATTCCAGTGGTGGTCAGGGCTAAAGGCAAAAGGGGTGGTGACAAAATACCAGCATTTTTAGCTTAAAGGTCTCACTGCCAGTTATTAATTATTATTATTATTATTATTATTATTATTTATTTATATAGCACCATCAATGTACATGGTGCTGTACAGAGTAAAACAGTAAATAGCAAGACCCTGCCGCATAGGCTTACAATCTAATAAAATCATAGTAAAACAATAAGGAGGGGAAGAGAATGCCAACAGGTACAGGGAAGGGTAAGCAGGCACAGGGTAGGGAAAAACTAACAGTAGAAAGTAACAGTAGAAGTCTGCACAACATCAAGTTTTAAAAGCTTTAGGAAAAAGAAAAGTTTTTAGTTGAGCTTTAAAAGCTGTGGTTGAACTTGTAGTTCTCAAATGTTCTGGAAGAGCGTTCCAGGCGTAAGGGGCAGCAGACGAAAATGGACGAAGCCGAGCAAGGGAAGTAGAGGCCCTTGGGCAGGCGAGAAACATGGCATCAGAGGAGCGAAGAGCACGAGCGGGGCAATAGTGTGAGATGAGAGAGGAGAGATAGGAAGGAGCTAGACCGTGAAAAGCTTTGAAGGTTAACAGGAGAAGTTTATATTGGATTCTGAAGTGAATTGGAAGCCAATGAAGAGATTTCAGAAGTGGAGTAACATGGTCGGAGCGGCGTGCTAAGAAGATGATCTTTGCGGCAGAGTGGTGAACAGAAACCAACGGGCTGATGTGAGAAGAAGGAAGGCCAGAGAGAAGAAGGTTGCAGTAGTCCAACCGTGAAATAACCAGTGCATGAACAAGCGTCTTGGCAGAAGAGAGCTCATCTACACCAAGCAGGATATTCCTCTATGAAAGTGGTATATAAAAGGCAGGAGCCACACTACTGCTTTATAGTGGTTCTGAACTGCACTGACAACTGTTGGGGCCCATGACACATCTACCCCAAGGAGGATATAACACTATGAAAGCAGCACGAAAACAGTATATGGTTTGCATCAATGGGCCCCAACAGTTGTCAGTGTGCTTCAGTACCATTATAAAGTAGTAGTGTAGATCCTGCAGTGCACTTCAATACCACAATAAACCATTAGCCTGGCTCCTGCCTTTTATATACTGCTTTCATACAACTTTCATAGTGGAATATCCTGGTTGGTGTAGATGAGCCCTAAGCCTTGGGAGAGGCATTTCAACCTTTAGAATGGGGAAAGAAAGCTAGGAAACCACCAAATGATCACACCGATTTTGGGGTTGTCAAATCCCAGCAGGATCCCTACCCTTGCTTTATGCAAAAATCTTGCAAGTAATTGAGAAGAGATGCTCAGGACATCTGTACTTCTTCTCCCAAAGAAAACTCCATCATGTAACTCAAAAAACTCCATCATATAACTCATGTGTCCTGCTCATGAAGATGCATCACATACACCCAGGCTCCACTCACAGCCCACCAGATTCTACTCTCAATGTCCCAGATTCTGCCCTGGTAGAGCATATTATAGAATCAAATCATAGAATAGCAGAGTTGGAAGGGGCCTACAAGGCCATCGAGTCCAACCCCCTGCTCAATGCAGGAATCCACCCTAAAGCATCCCTGACAGGTGGTTGTCCAGCTGCTGCTTGAATGCCTCTAGTGTGGGAGAGCCCACAACCTCCCTAGGTAACTGGTTCCATTGTCATACTGCTCTAACAGTCAGGAAGTTTTTCCTGATGTCCAGCTGGAATCTGGCTTCCTTTAACTTGAGCCCGTTATTCCGTGTCCTGCACTCTGGGAGGATCAAGAAGAGATCCTGGCCCTCCTCTGTGTGAAACCTTTTAAGTATTTGAAGAGTGTTATCATGTCTCCCCTCCTTTCCAGGCTAAACATGCCCATTTCTTTCAGTCTCTCTTCATAGGGCTTTGTTTCCAGACCCCTGATCATCCTGGTTGCCCTCCTCTGAACACGCTCCAGCTTGTCTGCATCCTTCTTGAATTGTGGAGCCCAGAACTGGACGCAATACTCTAGACGAGGCCTAACCAGGACCGAATAGAGAAGAACCAGTACCTCATGTGATTTGGAAGCTATACTTCTATTAATGCAGCCCAAAATAGCATTTGCCTTTCTTGCAGCCATACCGCACTGTTGGCTCATATTCATCTTGCGATCTATAACAATTCTAAGATCCTTCTCGTTTGTAGTATTGCTGAACCAAGTATCCCCCATCTTGTAACTGTGCATTTGGTTTCTATTTCCTAAATGTAGAACTTGGCATTTATCCCTATTCAATTTCATTCTGTTGTTTTCAGCCCAGCACTCCAGCCTATCAAGATCACTTTGAAGTTTGTTTCTGTCTTCCAGGGTATTAGCTATCCCACCCAATTTGGTATCATCTGCAAATTTGATAAGCGTTCCCTGCACCTCCTCGTCCAAATCCTTAATAAAAATGTTGAAGAGCACTGGGTTCAGGACTGAGCCCTGCGGTACCCCACTCGTTGCCTCTCCCCAGTTTGAGAAGGTTCCATTGAGAAGTACTCTTTGAGTCTGATACTGTAGGCAACTGTGAATCCATCTAATAGTTGTTCCATCTAGCCCACTTTTAGCTAGTTTGTTAATCAGAATATCATGGGGCACTTTGTCGAAAGCTTTGCTGAAGTCAAGATATATAACGTCCACAGCATTCCCACAGTCCACAAGGGAGGTTACCCGATCAAAAAATGAGATCAAATTAGTCTGACAGGATTTGTTCCTGACAAATCCATGTTGGCTTCTAGTAATCACTGCATTGATTTCAAGGTATTTACAGATTGACGTCTTTATAATCTGTTCCCTTGAGCTGATAGATTCCTCCATGTTCCACTGAGTTTGACTCCACTGAGATGGTCAATAGTTAAAAAATAAAAACTTGTGAATCCAAGTCTTATAGAACATATGAATCCTTGGATAGTCAACGGAGGAATGCAGTAAAGAACAAGCAGATTTTATTACTAGAATCTGTGCTGCAGCTGATGGACTGAAGAGGAAAAGTGAATCACAGCAATGTTCCAAGTCCATGAATATTTAAGATGCAATTAGCATTCTACAGGGATGACTAAATGAAAATGAAGAAAACAAAAAAGATGGCACACCTAGGGGTTGACCTTTTTGAAACAGGTTAAAAGAAACCTGAAGAGCCTCTTGAGAAAAAACCATTAATTAATTTGAGATACTCCAAGACTCATTCTCAAATATTATTAAATATAAATTCTTCACAGTGTTTGTTCCGGTTGCCTAGTACTTTTCATCGAAACCAGATCGTGAAGCTCTGCAGGAGTCCTCAGAAGCTTCAGGATCATTTGTCATATACGGCTAGCAGAGTTAAATCTCAAGCAGGTTTAATCAAGATATTATTTACTTATTGTCTCACATTAGCAGTGATTAGTCAATCATTGGGGAAGATGAAGGATCACTTGAAGATATAAAGTTAAGTACGTGGTATATATGTGTGTGTGTGTGTTTTAAAAAAGATACCATAATTAACAGGATCTACAAGTTTCATATTAATAATACCTGACAAAAACGTTGAAGTCAAGCAATAAATATTCATTGTAAAATGATTGGTGAGGAAAGTTTGAAAGACTAGTATTGCAGGAGAACTTCCCCAGAACCAAAGACGGAGAAAGGAGAGAAGAGAGAACATGATCTTTGCCTGCAAAGAGTGTGTACAGGCAGTACAGAAATAAATAGCCAGAGGCAAAGACAAGGGACATCAATATGTTCAGAGGACATGGATAAGGAATGATCCCCAGTGCAACCTACTAGGGATGTGCAAAGTGGGTCTCCTCTGACTTGAAATCCGATCTGGACCTCCATAGAGGTAATTAGCTTCCTCAATTTTGGAGCCCCTCCCCTCTCTCTGCTTCATCGAATTACCCTCGAAGAACTGTTCAGTATTTGGGTAACTGGTATTAACAGAACTGCTTACAGCTCCCTCACTTTTAAAGATGAAGAGATAAATCTTGGCACAGTGATAGCTCTTAAGGAGCTTAAATCAAATTGGTTTGAATCAAATTGGTTCATGCTTTGATTTTTAAGGAATTTTTAAATGGTTATTAACAAATTGCTTACAACTGCGTAGTTTTTACAGATAAAGAGTTAAAACATGGCAAGGTGATCACTCTTAAGGAGGGCTTTAGCTCCACCAAGTTTGAATTAGATTGGTTTATGCTTTGATTTTTTTAGGACTTTTTTTTTAAAAAAATCCCCCACTCCAGCCTTCTCCAACCTGGTGCCCTCCAGATCTATTGGACGGAGGCCCCCCACAACCCCTTCAGCCAGCCACTGAAATAAAGAGCCTGCCTGTGCCTTACTCAGGTGTGGAAGCTTTCTCACTCACCAGCCATCCCAGTAGCACTTTCACACTGGAAATGAGGATATTGACTTCTAGGGGGTGACCTTGTAACCACTGGTTGCATAGGGTGACCATTACGGCTGTGCATGGACGATCCACCTATGGTCCACTCCGCTCCGCTGCGGAACTCTGGATTCGAATCGGAGCTCCGCAGCAGTGGCAGCAGTGGCAGGTAAGGCCCCCTCCCTCCTCCCCCCTTACCTGCGTCCATCCGCGGTCCGGCGGCTGCTTCAACTGAGCCTGAGGACTTGCGGCCTGGTCTTCCGGTTTGAGTCCTCAGGCTCAGTTGAAACTGCTGCCAAACTGCGGATGGACACAGGTAAGACCCTTCCCCCTGCCCCCTTACCTGGCTCCACTGCTGTCGCCGCACAGACTGTGGTGGCGGCACCGGCACCAGGTAAGGCCCCCCTTCTCCCCCTTACCTGCGTCCATCATGTTCCGGCAGCGGCTTCACCTGAGGCCGAGGCTCAAAGCGGAAGGGCAGACTACGGTTGTGGCCGGGTCTTCTGGTTTGAGCCTTAGTTAAATCCACTGCCGGACCACGACAGAGGCAGGTAAGCCCCCCTCACCTCACCTGGCTCTGCCGCCATCGCCACATGGACTGCAGCAGCGCCAGATAAGCCCCCACTTACCTTTCTTTCGGAGCTCCGGATCGAGGCAAAGGATCTGCCTTCATCTCGATCTGCTCCGTGACACTCCGCTGCCCCCCTGATCCTCTTCGCCTCCGCCTTAAGGGAGGGGAAGCACCCCGATCCGCTTCTGCTTCTCCGACCCGAAGCAAAGCGGAGCACAGCCCTAGTGACCATATGAAAAGGAGGACAGGGCTCCTGTATCTTTAACAGTTGCATAGAGAAGGGAATTTCAGCAGGTGTCATTTGTATATACGCAGAACCTGGTGAAATTTCCTATTCGTCACCACAGTTAAAGCTGCAGGTGCCCTGCCCTCTTTTAAATCTGGTCACTCTAGTATAGCTTCTGCAGCTTTAACTGTGGTGATGAAGAGGGAATTTCACCAGGTTCTCCATATATACAAATAGCACCTGCTGAAATTCCCTTCTCTATGCAACTGTTAAAGATACAGGAGCCCTGTCCTCCTTTTCATATGGTCACCCTATGGTCGCAAAGCCACTTGAAACCAATGGGGGGATTAAAAAATAATAAAGAACTGATGGTGAAATCACTGGGGGGGGGGACTGCCCCCCCCATACACACATCTTGCCCCAGCTTGTGCAAGTTGGCAGGGCTTTGAAAGTGGCAGTGTGTTCTCCATTTCACTCCCAGCACTCCACTCCCTCAGAATTCTTTTCTCACTCTAATGCCATCATTGCATTTTTCATTTTTGAATTTGCTCCTACCAATGGTTTGTCTTCATTGAACCTTCTGCACGCCAGGGTTTCAAGTGCCTCACCTCATCTGTTAGTAATGCGTTCAAAGGAATGGCTCTATTCAAATGAGTGGGAGAAGTGGGAGAAGTTTGGAAGCAGTGCAGGAACCCTTCCTCATGGACCATGCCCTAAGACTGAGAACCTGTCCTATGCATTGCTATCAAGAAGTAAGTCCTAACGATCTCAGTGAATCTTATTTCTGAGTCAACAATGGCTTAAGTTGCAGTAATCCACTAGTGCAGGAGTTAGGGTGACCATATGAAAAGGAGGGCAGGGCTCCTGTATCTTTAACAGTTGCATAGAAAAGGGAATTTCAGCAGGTGTCATATATGGGGAACCTGGTGAAATTCCCTCTTCATCACAACAGTTAAAGCTGCAGGTGCCCCGCCCTCTTTTAAATCTGGTCACTCTAGTATAGCTCCTGCAGCTTTAACTTCTGTGATGAAGAGGGAATTTCACCAGGTTCTCCATATATACAAACAACACCTGCTGATATTCCCTTTTCTATGCAACTGTTAAAGATACAGGAGCCCTGTCCTCCTTTTCATAGGGTCACCCTAGCAGGAGTTGGCAATTATTTCAGGCCTGAGGGCTGAATTAAACTCTTGAAAGGATTGTGGAGGCCACATTGCAGATGTGGGCAAGCTAAAAGAAAGAAAGAAAAAAAGAGGGTGGGACTAGCACAATTACATTTTCTCCTTTGTGCCTCCCCAAATTCTGCTCTAGAAGGATCCCCAGCCCCCTGAAGAAGATTTTGATAACCTGCAATGGGTGCAGGGAAGAAGGGGAATTGAACCCCTCCCAGTTCCGCCGATGGAACTGCTTCCATCAGTGGAATAACACAATTGGATTCAACCCATATTTCAGATCCAGCTATCACCATGCTTACACATGTCATCAATCTTCCTTGATTTGATCCAGTGCAAAAAAATGTTGAAGCACTGCTATCGACAGAGCCACACACATTTTGTTTGTTTGTTTAACCTGCCCCCTCTCTGTGCCACCTTTTAGAGTTACTTCCAAGTAAATGGGGTTGTCAGGTTGCAATCAAAAGGAGCACGCTTTCTATGAAGCAAGACCCACTATACTCAGTGGGGCTTCTAAGTGAACAAGTTTAGGAATGGGATGTGACAGACACACACACACACACACACACTGTCGCACGATTCTGAATATAGGCAAAACCTATTGAGCAGTCCTAGGCCTCAGCTAGACCTACCTGCTATCCTGCGATGGAGAAGGGGAGATCTTGCATGGTGTTTAATGCAAGATCCCTCCTCTGTTTACACATGACGCGCGATGACCTCAGAAGGAGAGGCGTCGCACCCGCCATTTTTTTGGATTAAAGGGCCAGCAGCGCACAAATGCTCATGCGCAAAAAGTAAGTACATTTTAAAATTTAAATTACTTTCCCCACTCCCCCCACCCTACCCCCGATGGGCGCAGCACTCCTGAGGAGCAGTGCGCCCCATGTGCGGCTCCCGACACATCGCGAAGAATCATGTGGGGCTGGGTCAACCTGTGGCACCCAGCCACGTGGCTCAGCCCGGGACCACGGAAAAACCAGGGCCAAAGGGGAGGGCTATATCCCGAGGGATCATCCCTCCCTGATCCCGGGATCCCCTGCGCATCATGTGGACGCACAGAGACAATCCCGGGGATCACCCCAGGATAAAGCCCTGTCTAACTATGGCCTTAGTTTAAGCAGACCTCAATTTAGGTGAGATTGATGAAAGTTAGTTTATGATATTGTTCACATTCCTTCCCCGTGGCCCTGTGCTTCTTTTCTTAGTGCTTGTCATGAACATAACCCACCCAAACTTCATCTTTTCGTTTGAGAGCCATGATTGTCTAAATATTTATTTTTGTCATTTGAAGCTATCTCTTTTGACATATCATTTTGCAATCCAAACAAATGAGGCTCTGTGCAATTATTTCGCCTGGATCCGTTTCCCCATGACCTCATCTCCAGAGCCCATCGTGCCGGGACTCAGAGAGAGAGAACATCTGGTTTCACTGATCAAACAGGAGTCAGCCCTTCACTAGATAAAAAGTGTGACAAATTCTTACCCTGAAAGTATTTACTCAGGGACGCAGCATGTGTTTGCCTGACTATATCATTGTCTGGTCATGAAACCAACGAGCCGGAAAGCCACCAGTTAGGGCTTTTGAGTGTTTATCAAGCAAATCCAGTTATATAATCAAATACGCAATGCTAGTTACTATCGAAATGGTTTGCTTGCTGTGAGCCTCTTTTCGGTTCTGTTTAGGAAGATATGTGGTGATGTGAAATTATGGAACGGTTTCAAGCATTTAAAGTGGCCCTCCACGAGGCTGGTGCAGCCTTCGCCCAACTGCCCCAGTGTGCCGTGTGAGCACACTGGGGCAGTGTGCCATGTGAAATAGAGAAGGAAGGAAATAGGAAGGACACAACTTAAGCAAGTTAAGTTTGTCACCTGCAAGCCCAAAGTAGCTCTGCACACTTCAACGATCTGCCCTGGGTTCATTTCAGCCATGTTCTTCTGGGGGCTGAATCTATGCATTAGATGCCGTTGGTCATTTAACCCCTCCTGATGAAGAGGTGTAGCACAATGATTTGCCCTCTGTAGCTTCTAATTAGCAGGCACTCATGCGTTGTTTGTAGAAGCACCTAAAATATGCTGCGCATCTGAGAAATCTCCCCTGAGGGCTCTTGAAATAGCTCTAGTGTATTACATGCTCTAAGGGCCAAAACAGGCAATACTTTAAATTAGGGTTGTTGAAGAAATCCACAACAGAGTCAAATAAGATGAATCTGACTCACTGATTCCGCTGCCGACCAGCTTTTCATGTGTCACGTGGATTCTGTGTACTTGTGGGCCAGTTTTTTGTATTGTTTGTTTTACTTTCTGGAATTTTCCTCAAATAGAAAAATAAGTAAAATAAAAAAGGCTGAAAATGTGCTTTTCCCCTATAGGCTACAGCATGAAAATGGTCGTTTTGGGGCAATTTGCACATTTGGGGGTGATTTGCATATTTGTACAAATTTGGGAAACTGGAAAAAATCTGATTCTGCCAATGAGCAGACAACAGAATAAAAGGCACATGACAATCCATGAAATGATGACTGAACGGACTTTATAAAATGGGTACATTCCTACTGTTAATCCATATAGAATCATAGACTAGCAGAGTTGGAAGGGGCCTACAAGGCCATCGAGTCCCACCCCCTGCTCAATGCAGGAATCCACCCTAAAGCATCCCTGACAGATGGTTGTCCAGCTGCCTCTTGAAGGCCTCTAGTGTGGGAGAGCCCACAACCTCACCAGGCAACTGATTCCATTGTCGTACTGCTCTAACAGTCAGGAAGTATCTAGCAGCTATGGACCCTTTTCATTTTTACCCTAGAGTAGGTGCAGGGCCCCAAATCCAGATAAAGCCCATGGGAAAAGGGTAAAAAAAAAAAAGCTACCCCTCACACCAGGGGCCTCTGTACCCTACTCTAGGGTAAAAATGCGGGGGGGGGGGGAGCTATAGATATGGATTTAAAGTAACATCTGTTTTGGCCCTAAGAGTCAACCTGTTCAGGTGTAAGAGTGAAGTATGCTTCTTGAAACACATGAAGCTGACTTGTGTGAACACTGGTCCAACTAGCTCAGTAATGTCTATGGCGTCAGCTAGATGACGGGGGTGGTAGGGCGACGATCTCGCGATTTTATGATTGCGAGATCATCGCCCTGGTTTACACACGACGCACGACACCACGGCCAACATTTTTTTGTTTTTTAAAGGAAATGGAGCGCAGGGTGAGTTTTTATTTAAAAAATAATATTTTCCCACTCCCCCCACCCCACCCCCGATGGGCACAGAGCCCCGTGCCTGGCTCTTCGTGGTTACTCGTGAGGAGCCGGGACAACCCACGATGCCTGCCCACACGTTCCACAATCTCGGGATCAGCCCAAGACTGTGGAAAAAGCGGGCTAGAAGTGTAGGGCAAGATCCCGGGAAAAGGGAGGGATCATACCTCCCTGGCTCCTGGGATCCCCTGTGCAATCATGTGGATGCACAGGGATGATCCCGGGGTGATCCCCGGGATTTTGCCCCATCTAGCTATGGCCTATGTTGACTGGCAGGACCTCTCCAAGGTTTCAGACAGGAATCTTTTCCAGCCCTACTTGGAGATGCTAAGGAATGAACCTGAGACCTTTCCCATGCTGACCATGTGCTCTGCCACAGAGCAATATTTAAAACATTTGTATCCCTATATAATTGGGATCTCAGGGTGGCAGACAGATAAAAGCATACAGTATAAAACAATAAATATACACAGCTAAAAACAAATAAAGCCATGAACCAAGTTAAAACTATATAATTTAAAAGCAGTAAAAATAATGAAAACAGTTAAAACAATGTGCCAACTTGATGAATTCAACCATTAAAAGCTTTGTTAAAAAGCCATGTTTTCACTTGGCGCTGGAATAAAATCAGTATTGGTGCCAGTCAGGCCTCCAAGGGGAGGGCATTCCACAGTCGGCGTGCCACAGCAGAGAAAGCCCTCTCCCTTGTCCCATCATAGCGAATGTGTTGTGTTGATGGGATGTGGAGAAGGGCTCCTCCAACAGATCTAAGGTCTCGGGCAGGCATATATAAGGAGAGGTGCTCCCTCAAGTATCGAGGTCCCAAGCCCTTTAGGGCTTTAAACGTCATTACCAACACCTTGAATTCCGACCGGAATAGCCCCTTCCAGGAAATTCTAGGGGAGGTGGGGAGTGTCTCAGCTGCTAGAAGATCAGGAAATACTGGGCCTATAATGGCAATGCAGTGCCATATCTATTCTATTCTATTCTATTCTATTCTATTCTATTCTATTCTATTCTATTCTATTCTATTTATTTATTTATTTATTTATTTATTTAATGCATTACTTCTTTAACCCAGCTCTTCAACCCAAAAAGGTTCCCAGAACTGCTCAAACAGTCACTGTCCCCAGTTCTACAATCTAAAAGATGCGACACAAAAGGAAAAGGGATTGAGAAAGACAAGGGGAAAAGTAAATTGAAGCGTACATGTTTGGTTAGCTCCCAACAATCGAAAACCCTTCTCAGCTAGATGTTGGCTTTATGGGGTGGGGCCTCAGCCTTCTTGGGCTTAGCAGAAATCTGCTGGCTAGGGATGTCTGAGAAATTAGTTTCAGTTCAGTTTTGATCAGCATTTACTCAGTTTATACTTCCCGAATCAAACATCAGACTTGAAGAGAACCTGTGGTTGAAGTTAGTACGTTTCTGAACTTGTAAATGTGATTTGCGAACAAGATAAAAATGTGTTCGACAGCACGGTACATTTGAAAATTCTGCATAAAAACGCAGACTTTTGAAAAAAATGCATAGAAATATGCTTAGGCAGAAACATGCATACATTTAAAAAATGTGCACAATTGATGTGTACATTTGGAAAAACATGCAGAAAAGTACACATGAAAAAAGTTTTTTTTAAAAAAAACCCACACACATAAAGATGGCAATATGATGAGGACATGACGTGGAATGAGACTCAAGTTGGAACTCGGAGAACTTCAATGGGCTAAAGTTTTAATTGCATACATATCCCTACTATTGCTGGCGTCTGAACAGAGCCTCCTGTGGAAAGTAAGGCTTGGGGATCCAGATTCCCCTATCTCATCCTCAGAACAGATGGATCTGCTGTCATGGGCTACTCACAGTTCAAAAAGACACTTTGGGCCTCCAAAAATTAGCCTGGCTTTTGGATGGCATTTCTGGAAAGTCCTGGTTTTACAGGATAGGGCCTTGGCCTTCTGGGGCCTTTTTGGAATCTGTCATCATCTCATCATTCCTGCCATGGTAGGAAAGGATCATGGGGCGGGGCAGCAGATGACCACCACATCTCCCAGAGTATATGGTCCTGCTTCTCTTCTCACAAGGCAGGGCAGTTGGTTCTGACTAGGGTGACCATATGAAAAGGAGGACAGGGCTCCTGTATCTTTAACAGTTGTATAGAAAGAGGGATTTCAGCAGGTGTGCATGCAGCACCTGGTAAAATTCCCTCTTCGTCACAGCAGTTAAAGCTGCAGGTGCCCTGCCCTCTTTTATATCTGGTCACACTAGAATAGCTCTTGCACCTTTAACTATTGTGATGAAGAGGTAATTTCACCAGGTTCTCCGTATATACAAATGACACCTGCTGAAATTCCCTTTTCTGTGCAACTGTTAAAGATACAGGATCCCTGTCCTCCTTTTCATATGGTCACCCTAGTTCTGACAGTCTCCTTGAGGACAGAGGAGGTGCCCAGCCCAGTTAGTGAAAGCAACAGCGAACGTAGACTGTCACCTTGCTGCCTGCTGTTCCTTCTGTTCCTGGTCGTACTGATGGATTATGCTGGAGACATGGATCAGGTCTCCAGCATGGTATTTTGAAATATAATGTTGATTAATCTTTTCCAGATTGGAGGCAGATAGTTAGGATAGTTACAGAGGAACGAGGTAAGGACCAGAAAGGCACAAAGAGCAAGAATCCGTTAAAGAATCCTGTTAGTTGTGAAATACTCTAGCTCAACTGAGAGGTAGCGACACTGTCTTTATCCACAGATTTGGGAGGTTATAGCAATGTTTGAAATCCCAGATCTCTGCACAGCAGCATTATGCAGAGAATGTCCCCCACCCCATTGAGGTCATGCTAATTAAAAGCTCAGTAATAAACCACATGCAGAATACCATCTCCAGTTAAGACAAGCCCAATGTAGCAGGTAATGGTGAAAGACCCTGGACAGTGGCTATCAGTCAGAACTGATGGTCAAATAGCCTAAGCTAGTATGTCTATGAAGCACACAAGTTCAAAAATATTGTATGGTACAAGCCTCCGAGGACTGTAGTTCAGGTCAGTTCTCATCTGAATTCATGCATTCCTAGGTGAAGTGTGGACCACAGGCTATACATGTTTTCTTCTTTTTCTGGATTTTCCATAGTAAGGAAAGGACCTAACTTCCCCCTGGAATAAGCAATCAAGGGTTGTCTGGGCTGTTTCACATATCAGTGTGATTACCAATAGAAAAGAAGGCAATAGGTCATAAGAATCAACGTGATTAGACTCTCAGAAAAGTTAATGCATGTCCCTGCCAGTCACTTCACACTAGAAGGGTGTGCACAAAGAAGGATGGAACATGACAATGTCATGTTTTTCCAGTTATCTACACATCCCTTGTCCATACATAGTCTGTTCCTTAAAACAATGGGACCTGATTTTATCTATAGGAGTTAGCTCAGGAAGTATTAATAAGAGAATTCCTTGGAAAGGTCAAGTCCTGCTTTTCTAAAGAAACAGCTGAGTCAGTATTCCTGATTTTCTTTACATTATTAAGAATCTTCTTGCTCAAGTTCAACATAGTCGCTGCAAGACCCAAACTGGTAGGCCTAAGTCCTTCAACCAAAGGTGGTACACATGACAGATCCATCTGTGCAACCATTATTTTTCATTGCATCATCGCTAGAAAACCCCCACAAAATTGCATGCAGTTTTGCACTCGTCTAACTTTTTGGCAAATTTTGAAATTCAGGGGGAATTTGCAATTTCAAAATGTGCAACTTTGTTGAAGATTTCTCCACTAAGAGAAGGAATGAAAATTAAAGATGTCACTTTTGG
Organism: Elgaria multicarinata webbii; assembly: GCF_023053635.1. Classification (NCBI taxonomy): domain Eukaryota; kingdom Metazoa; phylum Chordata; class Lepidosauria; order Squamata; family Anguidae; genus Elgaria; species Elgaria multicarinata. Next base: position 90,485,676 of record NC_086179.1, on the reverse strand, counting down.
TTTCTCTCAGTTTCTCATTTTTCCAATCTTCACTTTTGTTTGTCCTCAACTCTGAGAATTTTTTAAAAAAAATTAAATGAAAATTACTATTTTATTTATTTATTTATTACATTTTTATACCACCCAATAGCCGAAGCTCTCTGGGTGGTTCAAAAAAAGCTCTCTGGGCGGTTCACATTTAACCTAATACATACATTTTTGTAGGCAATTTTGACTAATAAAAGTATGGACTATAAGCTATACATGTTTTCTTCTTTTTTATTGAATTTTTGAATGAATTCCCCACCCCACCCCCACAAATATTATTTTATTATTTTATATTTTATAAAACAAAAATATTTTATTAGATTGTAAGCCTATGCGGCAGAGTCTTGCTATTTACTGTTTTACTCTGTACAGCACCATGTACATTGATGGTGCTATATAAATAAATAATAATAATAATAATAATAATAATAATAATAATAATAATAATAATAAATATACAGATTTTTAAACCTGAGAACTCCAGTGCAAAATTCAGAGAATTGCAAATTTTGAAGACTGAGTTATTGGTTCAGAAGTGCAAAAATAGGTATGCTAGCATTAAAATGTAAACTAAACTAATTTCTCACCCAGCTCTAATGACAACTATCAGTGAAAACTAAAGAGTTATTGTTTAGATGTTTCCTTGCACTACTAATCTTGCTATGTCTGTTCCTTACCTGGAATATTAGGAGTATAATCACTCATACACCGATTGGATCTTACATTCATTTTCTTTGTCCATTTTTTCTATCTTTGTAAAAACAAACTAAACCAAACCAGAAACAGAATCAGAACCAAAAAACACCCATTTATTCTTCTCTCATCACTCAGGGCATATATACCTAACCAGTTAGGGGAATACTTCATGCTTCTGATAAAGTGGGCTTTGGCCCATGAAAGCTTACACCGCAATACATTTGTCAGGCCTTACAGTGTCACAAGACCCTTTGTTTGATTAAAAACAAACAAACGTGTCTCCTCTTCTTTCAATTCCTGGATTTGTGCAATCTTTTTACAACCTACCATGGGGTGAAACACATTTTTCAGTACTTTTTATCACATGGTGTCATGGCTGACTAATATAACTAATCCAACGTAACAGATGTCTTATTAATACAACAATATCCATTTATCTACATTTCCTTTTCTTGTCAGATGTGTAGAGTGGGGAGCCGCAACCTAATTTTGCTTATGGGGACAATTAATAAAGGGTTTTTCAACTTGTCAGTTTTAAACGTCTGTTTTTAAAATATATATGCATGTCCAATGACATTCCACATTCCACGTATAGGTCCCGAGACAGCTGTACTAGTTTATTTCACAGTTAGTTCCCTTGTGAAAGCTGGAGAAATTTGCCCGTGTGCTTTTTGCCCTGAAACAATTAAGGAAATCCTTTTGCATGCTGCATTAAAAGGCGGAGAACAGAAACAACAAATTAACCCTCTCCACAGAACTTGAGCTCAAAAAAACATTTTAGAGTTTAACAAATAATGCACAATTGTCCATCCATGTGCAATTCAGTTGGAAATGCAGTTTATCTGTTTCTGGCCTTGGAAAGACTTACATGCACATCCTAACCGTGCTTACTCTGTACAAAGGGCTAAAACAGATGAGCAAAGCCCCACATGATTTAACTGTTGCTGAATTGCACCATTCCATACTGCATGGAAGGTAGGGTGACCATATTTGGGAAACCAAAAAAGAGGACACCTAGTGTGTGTGTAGGGAAGCAGCTTTCTGAGTCCTGCAGAAAGTACGTTATTCCCCCGCCACCTTAAAGAACTCGATTGGAGTGGAGGAGGGGAAAGGATTTCATTCTGCACCACCACCATCCACTCCAGTTGGGGCCTTTTCTATAATGTCCACGAATGACCCACTTTCCCCTTTAAGACCTCAGTTGGAGCTCAGGGTGGGGGAATGATGTGCCTCAAGAAAGCATGTCATTCCCTCCTGCCATGCTAATGGCAGCCTTAAAGAGGAAGGTGTGTCATTCCAGGACATTATTGAAAATTATAGAAAATCCCCCCTGACACCATGGAAAGAACAAAAACCAGGACAAATCCGGGGAAATCCTGACAGTTGGTCACCCTAATGGAAGGGATCATATCTTGAATTAATCCCCCCCCCGCCCCACACACATATAGAAAGCACATATATCAGATAGGTTCTAGAACAGCATTGAGGGTCAACCCCCCCCTCCATTACACAGAGTGAGGCAACTGCCTCAGACAACAGATTTGGTGAGACATGAGAGGAGAGGTGCCTATGGAATTTAAACTTTCTCTTCCTGGATTGTTTACCTGCTCACATGAAGGGAGGGACGATGTGGGAGTGAATAGGCTGCCTGCACCAGGATGAAGCTTGTTCACATTGCGGCTTAGTAAGCCAGGTGTCAGGTATAGGCCTTGTACCTAGTGGTTAGATTTATTAGGAAATGCTTTGAGAATGCCAGATGTTCCCTGCAAGCTTATCTCTGTAAGCAGTTCTCATGGGAGTAGCTGGTTCCCTCCTTTGCTTCGGCCTTGAAGCAGCTAGTACTCTGGAAACTTCAGAGTGTTTTGGAAAAGGTGGGGGACACTCTTCGAGGTGGGTTGTAACATCCCGCCCTCTTTATTTTATTTTTTTATTTATTTATTACATTTTTATACCGGCGAATAGCCAAAGCTCTCTGGGTGGTTCACTTGGGCATGGTTTACAGGTCAGAGGACCTGTCTGTCAAGTGACTTTGAATAGGCCTGAAAGGCTGGTGCAAAGCTGAAAAAATCTTTGCTAGGTTTCATCTCTCGACACAATGCCTGACCTCCCTCCTGCTTTGGATTCCATCTCCGCTTGGGCCTTTGAAAGCACTCTGCACATGGACGCTTTGCTATTTGGACTTTGGATATCTAAGAACTGTGCCATGAAACGTAGTGAGACTTTTCATAGACTTGGACTTGCATATGCTGTGGATTCTGTGTTCGTGCCCAGACTCAGGTGGCAAGGAGTTCCCAGTCCTTAGCAGAAGGATGGGACTCCTGGGCCTGAGGCTTAACCTTTCCTGAAGTCATGGTAACGGGGTCAGCTCAGTAGTGGTAGGCTGAGACTGACAAGTGTGTGACGGATCTCTCTGCCCGGCTCTGGTGGCTCAGAGCAACCTTTTCTGGAACTTCGTTTTAGGAGCTTGGCCATGTCCCTTTGAGGAGCCAGCGTATGTGGCATCTGGAGAAGCTCAAAGCTGTTATTGTCGTACCCTATTTACCCCCCCTCCGAGTGTTTGCCTTAAGGATTGTTTCAGATAAAAGAGCCTAAAGCTTCCTAACCATCATTCAGCTTTAAGTGTGTTTTGGAAACTCTGGCCTTAGCTAGAACTAAGGTTTATCCCGGGGTCATCCCTGCCTGCTCCCGGGATATCTTGTGTGTCATTTACATGAACAGGAATGACCCCGGGATGATCCCGGGATAAACCTTAGGTCTAGCTAAGGCGTCTGTAACCATTAAGCTTGTCTACCGTGTGATTTCCTCAATAAAAGAAGTCTCACTGATGTGAGTATCTTGTGTCAGCTTGCCAGCACGTGTGAATGCCAGAGGGAACAGGCAAAAACACGACACCAGGTTTCCTGACTTATTGTTATGTGTGAACGCAAGCCCCGTTATGTACTTGCCTGGGACCACTTTATGTGATCACATGTGTGTCATGTCTCATAGATTGTAAGCCATTATGATAATATGTCAACTCCCTAGAGTACTTTGGCACAATTTCCCCCCTGCAAGGGTCCATTTGAACAACAGGCAATCACAGCATTGGCTGAAATACCTGAGGGAAATAAACAAAAAATCAGTATATGAAAAATACAATTTCTTAGTGGTGACCATCACATCCATCATTACTAGTGAATTTTGACTTCAGAGAAATTTTGGTAAGAATGTTTGTAAGTTCTTGTTGTGGCAAAAGCTTCCAAGAAACTTTGAAGGATGCAAACTAATTCTGGTAACACTTTTTTTTTGTCCTGCATGGCTTTTTGGTATTTGAAATGTATTTGCTCTTCACTCTGGTTTTAAGATTATCTCCTGTTCATAATTCTGCTGTTGGTGATGTTTAAAGGTTTTTAATTGTTTAAGTTTTAAAGCTGCATAACAAGTTTTAAAAGTTTTAACATTTTACATTTTAATGGTAGGTTGCTTTGGGAACACTATATGGACCAAAATAAATGTATTTTGTGGGGAGGAAAGATACGGGACACCCCATGTATGACTACTTTCTATTGAAAAACCTAACATAACATACATAGGCAAAGCATTTTACCTCAACGAATGAAGGTTTGAGGTCTAGGGTGTAAAACTTTTCTCTTGGATGGTCTCACTGACAAAACTTCCCATCCTACAAAAAACCCTAAAATGATACCACTATAATGCCAACATATGGAAGTGCATATTTAATTTTTTCCTGTGTGAATAAACCTGCTGGCTGCATTTTATCTAAAAATAACTTTATTCTTAGTGACAAGCTACAAAGAGGAGTAAGGAATCAGCTCATTTTAGGCCTTAAATTGAGTTTGCAAGGTAAGGAGTTAATTTTTCTTTTCTTTTTTTAAAAAAAATGGTTTTACTGCTGCAGCAAGAAAATTTGATCAGGCTAACTGTGCATGTATAAACATGGATGTCATTGCTATAGAAATGTCTCTGACTGAAACCACACTTTCAAAACAAGTGTAGCATTTGATGAAAAATATATGTGATGTGTATACAGTATTTTTACACCAATGTAAATATCTTTCATGAATTCTGCTCCAAGCAATTAGGAGGAGATTTTCAATATCGTAGGAAACAGCAGATCCTGTTCAGTCTATATGAATCCTTCCCTAGGAAATCATTCACTATTCCATTTTTCCTCTTTGGGGAATTATGGCTAGAATTTATATGTATGCACACATTGATTGATTGTTTGTAATAAAATGCAGACATCCCCTGTATGTTTGGACAGCATCTGTAAATGGAAAGGACTGTTCTTGTAACTGCATATCCTCTAAGCTTCCTTCCTGTGACTGAAGATATATTAATTGCTGTTTATCCATAAACTGATACTCTCTCAACTACTTCTTAATACTCATGAAATGCATAGTTGCTACACTAAATCTAAGTCGGATTTCTGTACAATATATCCACTACCTTGTTTATTATTGGGAAAGTAAGAGCTAAACAACTAATCAAAATCATATAAGATTGGTGGCTATGCCCCCATGGCACTTGCCTCTGAGGCCTTGGCTAGACCAACCTTTTGTTCCAGGACAGAGGAGGAGAGATCTCGCGGTGGGATTAATGCGAGCTCTCTCCCCCGTTTACACGTAAGGTGTGACTGCTATGACTCAGGCTCTGAACAACAGACCCAGCCACGGACACTCCCTGCTCAAGCTAAGCACCACCGCTTGATACACCTGAGGCAAGGGACAACCACCACCTTTCTCCAAACTGTGTGGAGAAAGGGGTTAAATGGAGAAGGATTTCAATAATAAAATAATGCGCTGTGAATTATATGTGTTGAGGTGAATGATTGTCAGAGTGGGTGTTAAATGAATAAACTTCAGATGATAAATGCCAAACAGACACGTGGGATTTTTGTGGTAGTTAAAATAAAATAATTAAAATTTATTTTAAAAGTTCACAAGCTTTGTTTCAAAATAAAACATTTAAAAACCTTTTTGAAACCTCTCATCCAGTCCTTTCACCCATTCACCTACACACTTTCTTGTCACGCACACATTCACTCTTGAATGTTATTATCAGTATTGTTTATTTTACACAAACTGTCTATCTGCACACCCCACTCTCAAAAGACACTACTCTCTACACTGAACCTCAAACTCTCCAGAACCCAAGTACTCTACACCCCAAGAGCTAACCCAGAGAGAGCTCACAATCTCCCCAGTCCTTCGCTTATATATCCCTCCTGCCCCTCCCAAGACATTCTAACTCCACCCACTCAGGTCAACATTCTAAACACACCACAGACTTACCAATTCTAGACATGCATTAAGAAACTGACTTGTGGGGTGTAACGCCAAAGTGACAACCTCAGGAAGAGAGGTGTCGTGCCCGCCATTTTTTATTTTTTAAGCGACGGCAGCACATGAACGCTCGTGCGCTGAAGGTTAGTGTTTTTTAAAATTTAATTTGGTTTCCCTGCTCCCCCCGCCCTAACCCTGATAGGCGCAGCACTCCTGAGGAGCACTGCACCCTGTGAGCGGCTCCGTGCGAGTAATCGTGCGGAGCTGGGTCAAACTGCAGAAATGGGCCACACGTTCCGTGGTCTCGGGCTCAGCCCAGGACCACGGAAAAACTGGGCCCAAAAGGGAGGGCTCTATCCCGGGGCAAAGGAGGGATGACCCCTCCCTGATCCCGGGATCCCCTGTGCATCATGTGGACACACAGGGACGATCCCAGGGTTTGCCCCGTGATAAAGCCTGGTCTAGCTAAGGCCTGAGATTAGAATCATGGCCTGGAGAAGATGTATGGATTTTTCTTCTGTCTGTTTCAGAGGTTGTCAGCGGTCTTTCATTCTGCCATCCACTCAGGGATGGAATTGTGCTTTCTGTATGTGAATTTCATTCCTGTCTGCTAATGCTCATTTGCACAAAGAAATGCCATCTTGTCCTTCTCCTTAGGCAGGGACATATCTTGGTCCTGCCCTGGGGCCCTTTACAAGTCAAGGAAGACTTTGGAAGGATGGCTATATCTACATTCATCTAAACCACAGTCAATTGCACTCTAGATGAAGTCTGAGGGACTTGACTCAGAATAGTACCCTCTATTGCACCTGAGGCAGCAAGCTAGTTTAGGGGGCTTGCAGCTTTATTCTCAAACAAATAGGATTGGCTGGGGGAGGGGGATCAGGTGAAACAGCCAATAGCCACTGCTCCCTCCCTCCCAATAGTAGAGCTGGCCCTGAAAGATACACAAAGTTTAGCTGGATTAGGAAGAATTTTAACTCAGGTTAAAATAAATCAACCTTTGGCATCTTGAGGTCACATATAAGGAGGAGAAGTTGCCAGTAGTGATGAGGTGAACATGGAGCCCACAACCAAACTGGCAAGATCAGGCAGATGTTAAGTTAAAAACAAATGTAGCAGAGGCTGGTACACTCATTAATTATCTGTTACCATAAGGATGGGAGTGCAAGCACACTTCAGATTTGCCCAGGTTGAAAATTTTCTACTGGCCCAATGAAAGTTTAAGTAAATGTGTCCAAGAAGAATGATAACTACATCCAACAATGCTGCCATTGTGGCATCAGGCAGCCTGAAAGGGTGAAATGATTCTTTCAAAAATAAATAAATTATGAGCTATATAACATGCAGAGAAGGATAAATACAGAGTGTCTCTCACACAGAAAGGGAGTGAAGAAAAAGAGCAATATAGATCGTATTTTGTCCATGAATTTTTCCTTAATCTCCCCCCTTTATATAATTTACATAAAAAGGGGTGGGGGAATCAGGAATGTATAATTTGATGGAAACAGTGATGCAACATTACTGAGAAATGTGATTTAATTCCTCAGGGGAGGGGGTAACACACCAGCTTTCTACCATAATGGTGATCATTTTCTGGGCAGTTTTCCAAAATGTGTTTTCATTTATTATTTACACAATTACATTGGTCTGTGTGTGCGAGAGGGGGAGAGAAGAGAGATGGCTAGAAAATGAGGGAGGAAGGGACATATTTGAATACCACGACAATCTTATATTACCAATTGCCAACTTCTAAGCAAACTTGCCATGTGTGCAGGACTCATTGAAATCAACGCCTGTTTCAAGTGACTGTACAATGTAAGGGGAATCTATACAGATCCAGCAGCATTTATTAAAAAACACACCACACATTTTAATACCTGAATTGAACATATACTTTAATACTTCATCATTAACGTTTTCAAAAGCTTCTAAAGCAATTTAACTGTGCTGCCTGGGGGATGCTTGGCTTATTTCATTCTAAACATGCACAGGGTTGCACCTTGAAGCTATGGATGAAGAGGAATTTGAGCTTCGGTTTTGCAGGCACAAATCCATAAGTTTATCCACTGTACTGTTTAGATGGTCCCCCCCCCCAATTCCACCTGCAGAAGTTGATTGGACTAACAGTTTAACTTTATTTAATACTAGTGATGGGACAGCATCCTCTATCTCACCTGAGAGCTGCAGGCTACCTTATGGGGTGCAGGAAAGGCTGCATGAACCACACAGCTCTGTCCTCCTACAGAGGAGAATGGCCATGCTACTCTCTCCACAGCACCTATCATCTACTGCCTTAGATGCCTGCCTCACTCTGCCTGATGGTAGGGTCAGCCCTGACTGTGGTTAATTTCTGACCTATTTGATGCTTGGCAATTTAGGGGATGTTGTCTTCATATAGGGAAGCTCGGAGGATGGCATCAAGGGAGAGGGCCTTTTCAGTGGTGGACCCCCAATTATGGAACGATCTCCCCAACAAGGCTTGCCTGGCGCCAACATTATTATCTTTTTGGCACCAAGTCAAGAGTTTTCTCTTCTCCCAAGCATTTAACAGCATATGCTGAGTTTTTAATTGACCCAGAATAGATAGATATTGTGTGTAATCTGTTTTTATGCTTTTTATAGTTTTAAATATTGTATATTTGTTTTTAATGTTCCTGTTTTAATCTTTGTAAACTGCCCAGAGAGCTTCGGCTATGGGGCGGTACATAAACACAATAAATAGTAATGATAATAATGATACTGAATGCTTGAATGCTTGGAGGCGGTAATGGGCTGGATGAGGAAAAACAAACTGAAGCTGAATCCAGACAAAACAGAGGTGCTTGCTGTCAAGGGCTCTGACCTAGGTTTGGAGGTGTGTCAACCAGTTCTGGATGGGGCTACACTCCCCCTGAAAGACTGTGTTTGCAGTTTGGGGGTGCTCCTGGATCCATCGCTCCAAATGACAGGCCAGATGGAGTGCCTGCTATCAGCTTCGGCTGATACGCCAGCTGCGCCCCTTCTTAGAGTCAGAAGACCTAAAGACAGTAGTGCACCCACTGGTAACCTCAAGGCTTGACTTCTGCAATGCGCTCTGCATAGGGCTACCATTGTACCTAGTTTGGAAACTTCAACTCATTTAAAATATGGCAGCCAGGTTGGTCACCAGTACATCTAGGGGTGAGCATATTACCCCAACATTAAAATCACTCCACTGGCTGCCAATTAGTTTCTGGGCAAAGTACAAAGTGTTGGTCATTACCTTTAAAGCCCTAAATGGCACAATAAAGAGCAGATGAAGCATTCATACACTCATGGTAGGACAGCTGACTGCCTGTGTTTGTATAGAAGTTATGTAGGCTGTTCTTAGGGAGTATCTCTTACCTCTGACTGATGGCCAACTCTGATAAAAGCACAGACAGGATCAAAAGCTCCTGTCCCACAGGCCAGCAGGTGTGTCCTGTTGTATCGGTGCAGGGTACGGATGTAATTTGCACACTCCTCCTATGGTGAGAGAAGAAAAAATGCAATTAAATGGTATTTTTAAAACAACTCCAGGTTTTATCATAGTGGCATTTACGAAGTCTGAACTTGGAACAAACCTTCTTTATTCATTTAACATATACACACACTTTCCAATTTCCAAACATTGGAGACCGAAAGAACTTGATTTTTTTTAAAGGACTCTGAATGTGAGCAAAACCAAAACGGACAGATTTGCCCATCCATTTGCAGATGGGCGAGAATTTTAGTTCAGCTCATTTTTATAAGAATTTACCAAAATTTGTCCAGTTCTTGATATTTGTGAGAAAGGACCTGGGATTTTAAAAATTCAAAGGTGGGTAAAAGAAAATAGGCAGACTTGCCCATCCGTGCAACAGTACAGTACCTACTCAAAAGTAGAGTTCAATGAGGTATGTTCCCAGGTGAGTGTGTATAGGATCAAATCTTCAGGCCTGGAAGCTCTAAGTGGCTGCAACCAAAATCCCCTCCTTTTAATGTGTTATTAAAGGTCTTGTCCTTCCTTGCCGGTGGTCATTTTAGGGCAACCTGTGACCCACCAAGCCAAAACGCAGCATGCTACCTTGTCAAGGGTTTGACTGTTCCTTCTTTTTGCAGATTGAAGCAGGTTGCAAAACCTGGAGGTTAACAAGTCCCAGTTGAACCACTAAAGCTGGGCTATGTTTGACTGGGCAGTTTGCAAGTTGTCCAGCCAGGCTAAAAGTGTAGTAGTAGTCTTGGGCCATAGCTAGACCTAAGGTTTATCCCTGGATCGTCCAGGGGTCAAACCTGTTCATGTAGGTGACTCACAGGGGATCCAGTGCTCAGGCAGGGGCGAACCCTGGATGATCCCAGGATAAACCTTAGGTCTAGCTGTGGCCTGAGTAAGAGTGTGCGAGAAAACTATTCTTTGCCATTAAGGACGCAATTCTATAGATGTTTAGAGAGAAAAAAGTCCTACAATTCTCAGCATTCCCTTGCCAGCCATGATGGCTGGAAAATGTTGGGAGTTGTAGGACTTTTTTCCCATCTAAACATCCATACGATTGTGCCCTAAGCCACTTCCTATGAATTAGAAACATGTTAAACGTCAGTTTTTTGCCCTATGTTTCGACTGAAGCAATATATATATATATATAAACAAGGTGCCTCAAAATCAGTGTACTTGAATGGTGATCTTTTAAAGACATTTCCAATTAACGTCGGCAGAATGATGCACATTAATTTGAATAGAACAAATAAAAAGGCTGACAGAACGAAATGAAATGATTTTTTTTGTTTTGTTTTCATAGCAGAATTGATTTTTAAAGGCTGTTGAGAAAATGACACCAGGCTCTTAATATTTTTAGATCACATCCTCACCATGGTAACAGAACTCTGTGAGTTATTGATAATATGAACCTGAAGATTCTTAAAGATCCTTTCACATGCAGCCTTCTGTAACCGGGTGAAGCTGAACTTCAAGCGCAGCGTTAAAAGAGGGCGGGTGTTTCCATACACTTAGGTGACCGCCTCACTCAGTGCTGTCATCTCTGTGGAATAAACTCAATGCAAGCTGGATGGAAAACATGCACCATGCTGTTGCGCTGGGAGAATGACAAAACTATCACAGCTGTTTCTTCACTATTACAGTTTCTTCACCATTGTACCAGCATGTTGCTACGACAACCTGGCCTAGATTGCAGCCACTTCCATTATAGCACATGCATAGGGTGACCATATGAAAAGGAGGACAGGGCTCCCGTATCTTTAACAGTTGTATTGAAAAGTAAATTCCAGCAGGTGTCATTTGTATATATGGGGAACCTGGTGAAATTTCCTCTTCATCACAACAGTTAAAGCTGCAGGTGCCCTGCCCTCTTTTAAATCTGGTCACTTTAGTATAGCTCCTGCAGCTTTAACTGTGGTGATGAAGAGGGAATTTCACCAGGTGCTGCATGCATACAAATAGCACCTGCTGAAATTCCCTTTTCTATGCAACTGTTAAAGATACAGGAGCCCTGTCCTCCTTTTCATATGGTCACCCTGCATGTGCAGGACAATAGGGGAGCACTAAAACAATTAAATACACAGGGATTCAGGCCCAGACTATTAAGAGAAAAGCACTCAAACTCCTGGGCCTGGATGGGAAAACCTGTGTATTCCAGTTTTATCCACATTTTTTAAAAAAATTAGGTAACTATGTTAGAGAGACCAGGTACAAAAGATGGCAGGGCTCCTGCGGCTTTAACTGTTGTGATGAAGAGGGAATTTCACCAAGTGCTTCATGCATACAAATGACACCTGCTGATATCCCCCTTTTTCTACAACTGCTAAAGATACAGGAGCCCTGTCCTCCTTTCCATATGGTCACTCTATTTAAATTTCAAGTTCTTTTTGTCCCCAATATAGAGAACTTTGCAAATTTTGGTTAATTCTTATCAAACCTGAAGTGAAATCGAATCCTCACCCAACCCTAGCCCACGGTGGCCAGAAGTCAGGGTTTGATCTGAGATTTCAAGGTTTTAACCTCCTTCTCAAAATCTCCAAGGAGAGGAACAAAATCTCAGGGCCAAGAGTCAAAATCAAGGCTCTGGCTATTTTCTGCTTTTGCTATTGACTCCACCCTCAAGTTCATCATGCTCCATCCTGTTAGGAGGTGTGTGCGTGTGTGTGTGTGTGTGTATCATGTTCCATGGGTTCCCAATTTGGCTCACCCCTGATTTTCACTCCTTTACGACTTGCAACCTCTTTTGTTTTTATAGCAATAATGACAGTATATATTCTTGCCCAAAATCCTTCCAGTGACTTTTGTAATTAATAAATAGTTTCGGGCTTGCTTCAGGTGTTCTTCTATTCTCACAACTCAATATTCGTGACACTGTGAAACTGAGCAGATATGGTACGTAAACATAAACTCTGCACTAAGTGGGGAGGAATTTTTATATAGTACTGAAAATGGTGCCGAAGCAGCCATGGGAACGTTGCAATTAAGTTGCATAGATAAACTTAAACAATGACCATGTTTCAATTTTATTTCATTGGCTCTCCCCTCCCCCAGTAAAAGGATGGAATTTTATACTTAATACATACAGCATATCTTCCTTTGATTGTACACTCCTCCACTTGCAGAGATGTACTAGGCCAGTGAATCTGCAATAAAATAAGGAGTTATTTAATAGTCAATAAAAATGATATAATTCTCAGCAAATGCCAATCCAACCTTTTCTTTTCAGTGTTTATATAAGTTGCATGCTAGTTTTAGTACTCTTATTGCTTCTTCACATAGTCCAGGACTGTGACAAGTGGATTGTCAGGACAGGTACTAAATGAACTGTAATTTTATAGTTGCCTTATAAACTAGTCAAGGTCATAGACCATACTCATCTTTCCTTGCACAAAGAAGCATTGTTGATGTTTGAGCAGACTGAACGGTGAAAATGTGCCTCTAAAGAAATTAAAATGATGTGAATGACAAAGTAAGAACCTAGACATATAAGAAGTAGGGGTGTGCATGGACCCCCCACTCCGCTTCACTTCCAGATCTGCGATTTTCGGATTGGGCTGCTTCGCCCCGCCCCCGCTCTGCCCATTTCCGCTCCGCTCGGAGCTCCGGATCCGGATCGGAGCTCCGTTTCCCCCCCCCAATAGGGTTGCATTGAAAGCTAAAAAATTAAACAACTTTTTTTCGGTTCAAGTTAGAAACCTCACGTTTGGCACCATGACACCTCATGGACGTATACACACGCAAGTTTCAAGGCAATCCCATCATCCCCTGATTTTTGGGGAATTTATGAAAATCGGGCACCCCATTCAGACCCCTTTCGATAGCTCCGTCAATTTGCACGTTAGAAACCTCAAACTCGCCACCATGAAAGCTTATCCAGGGATACATACGCATGCCGAGACTCAAGGCAGTCCCATCATCCCCTGATTTTTGGGGAATTTATGAAAATCCAACACCCATTCACACCCCTTTCCAATAGCTCCGTCAATTTGCACGTTAAAAAAAACTCTCAAACTCACCCATGACAGCTTATACAGGGATACATACGCCGCATGCCGAGACTCAAGGCAGTCCCATCATCCCCTGTTTTTTGGCGGGGCTTAAACCTGCAGACCTCTCAATGGGGCCATTTCAAAGGAAATCCCAACATGCCATGAATTGGGGAGTAGAGATCAACCTATATGAATCTTCTTTCAGACTTGAAAAATGGATTTGGAACTTCCAAAACTCCAAGTGAGCGCAGGAAGGACTTCTCCCCTGAGTCAAAGCCAGACACACACAACATCCCTGCAAGGCGGGCAGGGGAGGAGAGAGGGAAGGCAGGCAGGCAGGCAGCAGACATTTCTGGGGGCATAAGGAAGTGAGCCAAGGATAAGCCAGTAATGCATATAAAATGGAATAAATAAATAAATAAACGAAGGAGGGGTGGAATTAAAAGCAGCAGTGTTGCTGAATAAACAGCAAGAAGAACTTTTTTAAAAAGGTTATATCTGACTTTTACCAGCAATAGGGGGACGTGCCCAGGGGAGGGGGAAGCAGCAGCTGCCAATTTGACTGGTGGTCAATCAGTCTTTTAAGAAGCAAGGCTGTCAGTTCAACTCATGAAAGCCATTGCTCCACCGCTAAGAAGTAGAACTGTCACTTCAACTCATGATAGGCATTGCTCCACCACTAAGAGAAGTAGACCGCTCACTTCAACTCATGATAGGCATTGCTCCACTGGGTTACTCTCTTTGGAAGGCTCTGATGGCCTTCGAAGTACAGGAGAGAGTGGGGGCACGTCCACAATGAGATGCCCTAGGGGAGCTCATCCCCTTGCACCACATCTTTTCAGTTGTTCCCCAAAGTTAGGGTGGGTAGCAGTGCTGTGTTTCTATCTCTTATTATTGGCTTAGTATATGATTTCACAGGTTGTGTTTGTGCATTTTGTGGGGCTACTGTTTTAAAAAACACTGGGAAAAGTCCGGTCAGACTAAGAAAGAGAAGTTCCCAGAATCCCAAGTTACCCGTTTTGCCTATCCCCTCCTCCAACTTTGGGATCATGTGATCATGACCGGGAGTTGACTCTGCCCCTCAGCAATCGAAAAGGTAATCTTTTTCCCGCCTTTACCCTACTTTTTAAAAAATTCTAGCGTGCGACCCACACCACGCAGAGAGGTGAGAGTAGTCTCAAAATGACTCCCATCCACGACTGTCTAAGCACAAGAATTTTCAGAAAGATAGCTTACAAAACAACCCAGTTATCCCCGATTCTTTTCTGCAATGCAATCCTATGGGTGAAAACCGCCGTTTGACCCGCGCTGTCCGTTTGTTGACCCGATTTTTTAAAAACTATAGCACGCGACCCACATGATGCAGAGAGGTGAGAGTAGTCTCAAAATGACCCCCATCCACGACTGTCTAAGCACAAGAATTTTCAGAACGATAGCTTCAAAAACAACCCAGTTATCTATGGGCGAAATGTTTCAAGATGGTGATTGGAGCGCTCCGCGGAAAGAGAAGCGCTCCGAAAATGGTCGCTTCTCTTCGCCTTGCTTCTAGGGGTCTGCGGTCCGCTTCTACTCCGCCTCTGGGCAAGGTGGAGCAGGCCAATTCGCTCCTGCTTCTGCGCTTCTAATCGGAGCGGAGCACATGCCTAATAAGAAGCTCATAGATCCATCAGAAAAATAGAATTTGGGCTTTTTTATACTTAGATTCTCAACACTTACAGTGCAATCCTTTGTGCGCTTACTCAAAAGTAAGTCCCACTGTATTCAATGGGGCTTATTCCAAGATAAATGGGTGTAGGATTGCACCTTTAAATACTCAGCTTTTGATTACTTGCCGTCACTAGATATTAGATATTAATTTAAAATGTGCAACATCATTCAAGAATGTGTACTCTTATAAACTAGGGTGACCCTATGAAAAGGAGGACAGGGCTCCTGTATCTTTAACAGTTGTATTGAAAAGGGAATTTCTGCAGGTGTCATGTGTATATATGGAGAACCTGGCGAAATTCCCTCTTCATCACCACAGTTAAAGCTGCAGGTGCCCTGCCCTCTTTTGTATCTGGACACTCTAGTATGGGTCCTGCAGCTTTAACTGTTGCGATGAAGAGGAAATTTCACCAGGTTCCCCATATATACAAATGACACCTGCTGAAATTCCCTTTTCTATGCAACTGTTAAAGATACAGGAGCCCTGTCCTCCTTTTCATAGGGTCTCCCTATGATAAACTAATCTGGTTATTTTGCTTTACGCTCCCACCACCACCAATCCATCATTCTCTTTCTCACTAATCCAGCCTTTTATTTCTGCAAACTCACAAGCAGGCAATAACCACCCCCTGTTTCACACTTGCATCTGATAAGTCAGGGGTATAAATGACTCTGAACATGAGGGGTTGCATGTGTAGTAACATCTACTACACACACAATTCACAACATTAAGCCTTGGGTTATGATGTTCCTGAGAGTCATAATTAGTTGGTCCATAAACTGAATCAAATTTGTACATAAGTCTCAAATGCATAACGAGCCCTGATTTCAATCCAATGAGCTTTAGTATTTTCGTAATTCAAACCAAAACTTGATTACAAGTTGATTTATATTTTATCATTTATATATGCAGTCTGCATTGCTGGAATGACTAAGCAGCCAAACACTGCCATCTTTGTACGTACTCAGATTCTATTTCTGGGGGAGTATTCCTCTTTTGATTCATCTTAGGCCATTCATCCAAATGACACACAGGGGTCCCGGGAACAGGCAGGAACGACCGCTCCATTTGCCTATTATAATCCTTAAGTCTAGCTAAGGCCATTGTATTGGGCTGAATAATCTTAGTGTATATTTAGCAATATAAGATTCTTTGATTAGCCTATGTGTATGACTATTTAAATCTCTTATGACTTGTAACTAAAACTTTTATAACTTGCTACCTATCTATTTTGTAGATAGCAGGGGTATAAATTGAATAAACAACTATTAAGAGAATTATATGGAAATGCTATGTTTTATTATGTGGCCAAAATAAGGCTTCTTATTTTTTGGTAAGTGAACATTTGGCTTGAGTGTTGAGTGGCACTGGGAAAAGGGTGGGAAAGGCAATGTTTTCTCTGTGTGTTCAGCCATTTGCTGAACTTGTATATTTTATTTATTTATTTATTTATTTATTACATTCATATCCCGCCTTTTTTCCTCCTTCAGGAACCCAAGGCGGCATACATAATCCTCCTCCTCCTCTCCATTTTTATCCTCACAACAACAACCCAGTAAGGCTGGGTGGGCTGAGAGTCTGTGGCCTTAGCTAGACCTAAGGTTTATCCCGGGATCATCCCAGGGTCGTCCCTGCCTGCTCCCGGGATATCCTGTGTGTCATTTACATGAACAGGGATGACCCCGGGACAATCCCGGGATAAACCTTAGGTCTAGCTAAGGCCTAAGACTGGCCCAAAGTCACCCAGTGAGCTTCCATGGCCAAGTGGGGACTAGAACTCTGATCTCCCAACTCCCAATCCAACACACTAACCACTACACCACATTGGCTCTCATGAGTTGCAGGCCTGAGTGGTGCTGCATGTGGCTGGAGGTACATGAGGGATGGGGAGTGAAATTGGTTTTCCTTTATTTTCCAGCTACATGGGGTGATGACCTTACAAATGAGGACAAACTTACAAACTTGCAAATCAAAAGCTTCTCATCAACAGGCTCCTGAGACAATGAAAGGATCTTACCATGGATCTATGGTATAAATCCATGGATAAATTCATCTTGCTCCTCAAGAAAGCAACTTGGCCAACATTCTTTTGCACATATGTACAAGACAGCATGTAAGTGAATTTATAGTCCTTTCACAATGCATTCCCTCTTCTTGATTGCAAGTGTATAATTGCTGAATACTTTCCACACGGATAATGTAAGCTGTGTTTGCATGGCGCTCAAAGCCAGAAATTAATTGATTGTAAATGGTGGCCTTTAGCCCTCCATGTGTGATTTTTTTTCCTTGGTGTTATATACTATTTGAGAATTCCTCATGATGACTACACACTTGACTTGGTATTGGGTGCTTGCCAGGATGACAACCTTTGGCAAGCTGGCAATTGCTACAGCTCAATGATTTCTCAGGAGCATTTGAGCTGGAATGACATTACACTAGCACACTTTATTGGCCTTTCTGTGCGACCTTTCATTGGAAGAGCTGTCCAATAGCTGTCATGTCCACGAGTCATTGTAAAATTATCACAAGCATTTTTTCTGTATCCAGCACATTGATTTTGCCTTTGAAATTGCACAAAGAATGTACGTAATTTACCCTTTGAGGGCTAAGCTGAAATGATAGCAGCAGGCAGCTTTAAAACAAGTCTGTTAGAATATACTCCACGACTGTCGGTGGTGGGACTCGCTTTTCTGGGCATCAATGTGTCTTTGGGGGTAACATTGGCTGAGGCCACTTGCTACAGCATCTGTCCCATGACGGAAGGACATTACTGCTGTCTGTCTTCTCCTCTAGAATTTGTACAATGAAGTCTTCAGGGGTGGCTGAAGATTCAGATGTTGTCTGACATACATTTCTTCTAAGGTAAGAAGTGCAACATGAGGGACCACCACCATCATTTTGCATAATTGTTGACCAGGAACTGGAATGGAATGGCTGGCATCTAGGAACTTTAAAAGGTGAGAACATTGTTGATTCAAATGTCTGGCGACACTTCTGTTAACAGCTAAGATCGGAAGTAGACATTCTGGCTCTCTCCAAGCACATGTAACAGGGAAACACAGGTGATATGTCACCATCATTAAGCCATACATTCCCATTTCTCTGTCAATAGCAGCCAAAGTTGTGAATCATGGATGGGTA
Source organism: Elgaria multicarinata webbii (assembly GCF_023053635.1). Classification (NCBI taxonomy): domain Eukaryota; kingdom Metazoa; phylum Chordata; class Lepidosauria; order Squamata; family Anguidae; genus Elgaria; species Elgaria multicarinata. The sequence goes on along the minus strand of NC_086179.1, from coordinate 90,467,358 downwards.
GCAAAGCTCACAGTCACATTCATTAGACATTTGGGGTGGTGGTGGTTAGGATCAGAAGAGAACTGGAGATGGGAATCCTGTTTTAGATGGAAGCCCAGGGTCTTAATAACTCGTTCTGCCCTTAAACATTATGTCTGAAAAAGCCTCAAGCCTGATATATTACCACTGGAAAATAGTATCACCAATAGCATGTTACCTAGTTTGGACAACAGGATAAAATGAGATATATAAATGTAATCAAATTAAGCATAAAAATGAATTATGTATCTGAGAATTATAGTCTAAGAACCTCTGTATAACATCAGAACCGCCCAGGGAGCTTTGGCTGTTCGGCGGTATAAAAATGCAATAAATAATAATAATAATAATAATAATAATAATAATAATAATAAATGCTCTAATCGTATTGGAAAGAGATGCTTGGTGTATTGTAGGTGTGGTGAGGTGAACAGAATTCCTCTCTCCCATCCTCATGGAGTAGCTCTATGAATCTGCCTGAGCTTCATGGAGGAACAATGGGAATAGAAATGCAATAGAATCAAAAATGGAATTTGAATTTCCCCAACCACTGGGGATTATATTAGACCTTCTTTGTATATAAGTTGTTGTTGTTGCTGCTGCTGCTGCTGGCAGAAGGCTTCTCTACTTACATAATTTATTTTATCCATGTGACTTGAGTTAAGTGAACTGTGAGGAAATGGAGAAATAGCCATGAAGTGTAAGGTCCAGAGAGAGTGACTACCTTACATTCTTTGTCAATTAAGCTATTTCCAAGTTACTGCCTCATAAAAATCAAGTGCATTTTATATCCACCCAGTATTTTTATTGCTTCATCCTTGGAGATTCCTAATATGTTCCTTGTTGCTGAAATTTCTAAGATATTATTGAACTGTATAATGATAGAAGGGCTACATCTGTGAGGAATTTTTTTCCGTTTTGTTGTTTAAATGTGTTTGTAAATCAGAACTGTGCATCAGGATGAAAGCCAAGAGTGCTAAATAAAAACTCACTTCATAGTCCCTGCTGGAGAAACCTGAACAACACAGCAATCAAATCCCAAACCATCCTTTTTTTCACGGAGCTCAAGATAAAAAGAGATTTATGAAGTCCGTGCCATTGTTACAGGAATTACAATATTTCTCTGTTAGTTCTGGCTGCTTAAGTGAGCAGAGGGGGAACATGGAGACGATTATTTTCTTCCTCTGGCCTTAATATACTACTGTTCTTTATTATTATTACATCAGATTAGAGATAATTACTTTTATATAGAGCCTGTTCAGACAACACGCTAAGCCATGGTTAGGTCGCTAACCCTTTTATAGCAAATGGTTAGTGAGTGTGTTTAAACTGTGATTATGTAGCCACCATAGTTAGGAATGGTTCACATGACACATTAAGGGCCTTGCTAGAACAGGCTATATCCTGGGGTCATTCCTGTGCGTCCAGATGATGCATAGGGGATCCCGAGCTCAGGCAGGGATCAACCCTGCCTGGCCCCGGGATATAGCCTACCCCTTTGGGCCTGCTTTTTCCCATGGTCTCGGGCTGAGCCCAAGACCGTGAGTGTGTAGCCCGTTTTTGCGGCTTTTCCCGGCTCCACATGAGAAAAGCTGCAGAGCTGGGAGCCGCGCCCATCGGGGGCAGGGTGGGGGGAGCGGGGAAACCCAATTTTTTTTTAAAAAAAAAACATTTACCTTGGCACACGAGCGTTCATGCGCTTCGTTCCTTTAAAAAAAATGGCGGATGCAATGGGTTTCTCCTTGAGCTTGTTGCTCCTGATGTGTAGACTAGGGTGACATCCCGCAATACTTGCATCACGGGGTCTCCCCTCGTCTGGCACGGGTTTACTGGTAGGTCTAGCAAAGGCCTATGTCATGGTTCACACATGTTAGGCCATAATGTTTAGCTCAAAGGGCTTAACCACCGTGGTTTAGCGTACTGTATGAACAGGGTGAAATTTATTTACAGAAACATTTATATCACAACTTTTTGTCTTTAAGAAAGACTTATAAGGCAGCTAACAAATGAACAAATTGGACCTCCAAACCCAAAATCAGCCCTTGAAAAGTTGCTGAAATGCTTCTTCACTTTGCTGTCCATGAATGGTATGGCGAAAAGTTTTAAGGCCATTTCACTCAACCCATGTTTTCTATGATATTCAGGTTCTGTGTTGTTGTTTTTACTAAAATACCGAATGAAAAAAAAGAGGGAATATGAAAAATGGCTTTACGTTCTGATAAAAAGTGGTAGATTTTGTTTATTAAACTGTAAGTTAGTTTACATGTCTTGCAATATCTCAAAAAGGCACCTGAATGGATGTTGTTATAAACTGAAAAGCTGTTTATATATAACAACAACTACCACTACAATAATAATAATAATAATAATAATAATAATAATAATAATAATATAATTCTTACTCTCTTCTCCCTTTGGATCGATTTAATCCATGAATCAGTGAAAAACATGAACAGTCATTTGCACATTCTTTAACCAATACACAATCCTATTTGGAATATGATGAGGTTTGAGAATGAGGGCAAAATTCAGTAAATGCAGACATTTTATCTCACAGGACATAAAACATCTGCAGTTCATCTTCTTGTGGAACCAAGTAGTATTTTAATATATTTTGTTTCCTCTTGCTACCCTCTAAGGCAGCCTTCCCTGACATGGTGCCCTCCCCTCCATATGTGTTGAGGAATCTGTCCTAGGTAGCCGTTGCTATGTGGCTTTTGTGGATGGAGGGTGACTCAGGATAGAAAGTAAGATGGGAAAGAGTGGAGGTATGTAATTCCTGAGAAGGAATTTGGCACCTTTGCCTGTTCGTGCAGGCTGTGGGAACTTCTTTGTTGTTGCTACAGGCAGAGGCAACAGCAGTTTTCACCTGCTATACTGGAGACTAGGATGGTGCACAGACCCCGACTTGCCTCAGAGGCTGTTTTGGAGGCTCCAAAATGCCCCCAATTTGACTAGGGCTGCCCCAGTCTTTGCCTGCCTCATCTTGGCACCGAAGCCAAAGCGAGATTCCTCCCCCCCCCCCCAAGGTAGTTCAGCCTTGGCAGGGTTCCTGGGTGCTGACTACGCAGCTGTGTGGCAGACAACCCAGAAAAACCGGGGACAAGGCTGCCCAGGACTCCATGGGAATCCAGACTCCCTACCTGACTCCCTTCGCCCCCCCCCCCCAAAAAAAAACCTGGGGCAGCCACTGCCAGTTCTTACCTTCATGTACTCTTACCTTTCCTGGAAGCTGAGCTGCAATTTAAAAGTAATATTGTGGGGGATCTCTTTTTTTAATAGCTGTATAGCCGCAAACTAAGGGAGATGGCTCTTTATCGCTGCCATAGTTTACAACCATATAGCTATTTTAAAAAGGGGTTGGCTCTGAGGGAAGAGGATGCACATGAAAGTCCCACCCGGAGGTGGTGGGACGTGACCGGGGAGGGAGAGAGAAGTGAATCCGGTGAGTTCAATGAACTCACCTGGACTCACAGCTGGCCTTGTGCTGGCTTTCCCAGGCGGGAGGGGCCCAGCACTGCCCCAAATTGGCCTGAGGCACTCCAAGGCTTCGGTACTGATCTGCTTTGTCCTCAGGCTCCTCAGTCTGACCCAGTACCACCTTGGATTCAAGCCAAGGTGGGCCAAATTGGCCCACCTCAGCTCGGATTCAGGGATTCAGGTCGAGGTGGTGCACAGCCTTACTGGAGATCTCCAGTTACTTTTGGAAAGAGCATGGAATCTACCATAGTGTAGTAGGTCCTGGTTCTATTTCAGGAATGGTTCTAACCCAAACACCATCTGCAATGGCATCTGGCTGCATTCTTGAAAAACAGAAGCCATTTATTTGCACTGGGATCATTCATAATAACAGCAGCAGCCATCAGTATTCCTGTGCCACTGCCCCTCCTCATTCCTCACTATGGATTAGGGGGCTGGTTCACTATGCACCACTATACTATCTTGAAGGCTGTAACTGTGGTGCAAATTCAGGCTTCCCCCACTATACCCCCCACAAGTTTTCAACTTCCATCGGCTCCAGTCAACATGACCAATGGCCAAGAATCCTGGGAGTTGTAGTCCAAAACATTTGGAGGACATCAGGTTGGGTAAGATTGCTCCATGGCAATCTTCAGTTGTAATTTGGGAAAGGGAGGCCCACTGGGAACAATGCTGCTTTGTTTTGAACAGCAAGCTCATCCCTTTTGATTTTTTTTTCCAAATGTGCCCACCCCTTTCAATTAAGCCAATATTTTGTGGGGTGTACTTTTACCCCACCTTCTGAAACCACTGAAAAAGTAGTGCTGTTTCTAATAGGGCAGTCCAAAATAATTGTTGAGAGAAGCTCTGGGCTCATCTACACCAAGCAGGACATTCTACTCTGAAAGCGGTATATAAACGGCAGGAGCCACACTACTGCTTTAAAGTGATATTGAAGTGCACTGCAGGATCTACACTACTGTTTTATAGTGGTAATGAAGTGTGCTGACAACTGTTGGGGCCCAGGACACATCTACACCAAGCAGGATATAATACTATGAAAGTGGTACGAAAGCAGTATACGGTATTTGTCATGGGTCCCAACAGTCAACAGTGCACTTCAGTACTGCTATAAAGCAGTAGTGTGGTTCCTGCCTTTTATATACCACTTTCATACCACTTTCATAGTGGAATATCCTGTTTGGTGTAGATGAGCCCTAAGTTACCTCTTTGAAGTGGCAGTGACTCTTCTTTTGCATAGGAGGGGTAAAAAAAAAAAAAAACCACAGGAGAAACCCTCAGCCAAAGTACGCCCATCCACCTCCTGAAAGTTTTTCATCAAAAAAAGTTCTTTATTGTATCTTAGCAAATTGCCATTATACACAAACACGAAATAAAACACAGGATAAAACACTATACAATTTAAAATCCCACCAACAAAGCATTAAGAGTTGAATAGTTTTCCATACAGCTTTTTGACTTTGTGGCACATATTTGCAAAGCATTGACAAGGAATTTGGCAGTCCTAAAGGATACATACTTCTCACCATCAGACAATAGGAAACAAGCCTTAACCAGGGATGGCCTTCCCTTGAATGATCTTAACAACGGATGTTGTTAATTCACCTGTGCCCCAAAGTTGTCCATATTTCCCTCACCCTTTTTTCACGTGGGACAAATACTCCTAAAAAAGAGGCAGGGTATTCAGACCAGCTGGAGTAATTCCTGTTAAAAATTGACAGCCTGAAGAGGGGGGGAAATCGTTTCTGCCAATTTACCATAGCTTCACTGATGCGTTCCTTGGACGTGTTGTTTCTAATTCAAAGTGCATGATTATTTGCAGGCCTGCCGATGTGAGCCATCCAGTACTTTGACTTTACAAAACCAGAATCCCCAATGCACAGCACGTTGAATAATCCAAAAGAGATTAACACATGAGAATAATCCAAAATCAAAATGGCTACAGATGCTGAGAATCCGTTCTTTGTTAGTCGTATGGCTTCCTAATAGTCTGGAATGATTGATAGATGTTTCACCAATGGTATTTAATGACAGGTAATGTTCTCCAGATAACTGAAAATCTCTCTCCTGCTTCTTGATACCCTTGAACTATTGCATAGGTGTAAAGAAACAGTTTGAAGCCAATTTACAGTTTAAATGTCTTGCGGCAGAAAGGAGCAGAAATGCTAGCCAAAGCGTTGCATTCTTGGAGGGCTGAAGCAGTGACTTCTGGGAATCTCATGCAGGCCTAGTGGTTGGACTACCTGCTTATAGCAGTGCCGATATGCTTCCACCATGGCCTACTTCTATATTTGTAAATAAAACCAATTTTACAAAAGATACTGTAAGACTCCAGTTCTATCTCATTCAAGGAAAATAAATCCCGTAGTGCTGCCTCTGGAACATTATACTGTCCAAGGAGGTGGGGAGACCCTAACAATTCAGACTCTTTTCTCTACGGAGTTCTTTCCTTATCCACATCTCAGGATATCTTTTGTGTTGTGTTTTACAAATGCTTATCATTTCCTTGTACTGAAGCCCTCAGGCAAAACGATAAGCTATTCAATGGGTAGGAAGCGAGACAATAGCTATGAATTGAAAGAATCTGTTCAAATGGAATTAAATTCCCCCTAGAAACAGGCAATGAATATTCCACGTATCATCTCATATTGTACAGACTAGCTATTAATGGCTGAAAAACAAATTACTTTCTAAATGTCGTTTCATCCCCTTGTGATCCAGTATCTGAAAGCTATCAGTGGGCATAATCAGACTGAAACAATACCTTACATGAAACTATCCCTGTGCTTCTGTCGTTATCCTCTGCAGGACCTCCAAATTTAACTTCCTTTAGAGATAGATTTCCTATAGAGAGACATTTATAGTGGCACACCTTGAGTGTTTACAGCAGGTGCGTGTTTTTCCTGAAACTGTATACACTGGACATCCGGTAAAGATGTTTCTTTAAAGATGTCTAAATTTTGAAATGTTAATACAGGGGGAAATACTTTTTTAAAAAAAACACACACACACATAATACATAAAATATGTGAATTCCCCCCTTCCCACCTGCTCTGTGAATGGGTGATGTAAGATTTGCTATTTTCCAAAGAATGCTAAAAGATGCAGACAGAGATACCAGTAGAGAGGTTCTTGAATCTACAAGACGGAGTGACGCCATCAGACATGTTAAATCAGATCAGAATGTCAAATATGCTAGTTCTATATTGCTATCCGCACATTATTTGGTGCAGAAGGACCTTGTTGTCACCACATCATGGTCAGCTCTGTGGGAGTGGTCATGGTCCAAACCAATCCCTAGCCCCCAAACAAAACCGTTTCTCTATCCCCACTTAATAGTTGAAGGATGTCACCAAAGCCATCATTCTTTCAGGATAGAACAGTGTCAGCCAGGTGACCAAACTTACAGCAGAGTCAAAAGAATCCATGAAGAACTCTATACACTGAAAGTGACATCTAAAATAATAAAAGAAGATTTGTGTCTGTCTGTCCGCCCATGCTCACTTAGCGTGCATAGAAAGAGGACACGAGGGATGTTAACCTCAGGGTTGTTCATTATTAAAATGCATAATGAGGCCCAGTATTGGGCAAAAGGTGGGATAATAATAATAATAATAATAATAATAATAATAATAATAATAATAATAATAAATTACTTTTAATTAATTTTAATATGTCCATGTGGTTGATGCCTGCAGTATGTTTCCCATAGTTAGCAGACTTTCCTAACTAGTACATAGCCTTGCAGTCCATATTGTTTGAGGCCAGATGAGATGAGTAGGCCGAGGGATGGAGTTATATGCCTGCCCCTCCTCCCTGTACTGGGGCAGCCTCCCTCAGGGGAAAGAATGGACAGACCTCTCCCTCGGACAGTTATAGGGGTGCACCATGGCAGGGGATGTGCCTAGGGGTGACAGTAGGTGAGGCATCACTCAGACAGGCTGGGCACAGCTGTGTAAGTTTGCTTGAAGGCTTCACTGTGTCAAACTAAGGGCTATTTCAATCCGCACAAAGCTGGGTCTATTCATTAGTCAAATAATAAAACAAACGAGAGGAATATGTGTGTGCACATGCCTGTGTGTGTGTGTTACACACAAACTCTTTCAATTACTTTGGTTCTCTATTACGTTCAAGTTCAAGGTAAAAGCTAGGAACTTAATCTACAAGGGACCTGACCTGCACAAAGCCCCATTAAAATGGACATTTTTGGAATGGGCTTTCTCAAATGATGCTCCCAGGGGATCGTGCCCTGTACATTCCATTTCTAAACATTTGGTAATCCAGACTACTTATCCCCCACAAAAATAAGGAGCAGAAGAAAGAAAGTTGTTACAAAGAATTTCTTGCCATTACTATAGAATGCATAAGTAGTTACTGTACCTCTCTGTAATTCTCACTGACTCGGTCTAAGCTAAGAGAATATACCAGGTTCTTTCCTCCCACAAAGAGTCGATCTTGATACTCATCCAGAAGCATTACATGAAGACCAAGGTATCCAGACGGGCTATGAAAGACGGATGTTCTGTTCAAATCCCAGAGCTCTGAAATACAACCAGAGTTTGTGTTATAAATATGGAAGAGCCGTATGTTCATGACGCCATGCTCATATTCTCCTGGGAAATTAGGTAAATGGTTCTGGGATATTAAGATCTTCTCAAGCTTTTAATTTGGTGGAACACCTGGGGATCATTTTCAAACCTCTTCAGCATTCAGATATTTTCAGTTTAATATTTCTGCTCAATATATCATAGACACACACATAGGGAAACCAGCTTCTATTTCAAAAGAGAGAAAGTTGCCTTTAGAAAAAGAACAGTAAACGAGAAACAAATAAGTGAATCAAACGTTCTTTCTCACTTCTCTACATGCCAGAACTATACAGTTAGATTGTCTAAGTATATATGGGTTCAGCGCCTTTAGGAGTAGAAGCATATTCTTCTAAAATCTGGCATTCTCAGATTTCTGAGGGCTAAAACAGACATCATTTTCAGTCTGTATCTAGCAGAGATGTCTTTTACATTTTTCATCTAGTAGGCACAGAAGCCTTTCCAAATTGAGCCGGTAGAGAGGGGGCGGGGTAACGGGGCTTTAATTTCCCCCCACTATGGTCCTAATCCTTCCCCCAGGCTTTTTAATACTTGCATTTTTAAAATTGTGTTTGTGTATTTTTAGGTCTTTGCCCTTCTACTGGCTTTTACCTTGGTTTTTTTATTTTAGTTTTATTCTGTTTAAAATAAAACATTTTTGTGGTTTTAAGTTTTTTTGTGTGTGTTTTTTTTTTTTTTGAACCACTCAGAGAGCTTTGGCTACTGGGCAGAATAGAGATAGAATGAATAAATAAATAAATAAATAAATGAACATATGTCTTGTGCCTCAGCTTGGGATAGAGCAGGAAGGAGGAACAGCTGAGCCTGGGAGTGTGTGATGAGCAGGCAGGAAACAGCTGCAGGCCAACACAGTTGACAGCAATTCCTAATCACCAACATCCCAATATAAGACATGGCAGAGGCCCTGAGTAGTGCTGGAAGCAATGGTGGTACTTCTGTGCCTTTCCTCCTTGCATACCAGTGCCTGAACATAACCTGATCTTGGACTGGACCCTGACCACTCTTTGGTAAATTCCTGGACCAGGTTTCTGATGGATGCTTTTGACCTTGGACTGTTTATTGATGTTTCCAGCCTGCTTATCTTGCTAATGCTGGTGATTTATGACAGTGTGAGTGTGGACACATGTGACAGTGTGTGTCCTGCCATGTTAATGTGTACAGCACAAATATTGGGAAGGAGAGGATTTACACATGTAGGCTGTTTGCACGCAGGCTCCTTCCCTCCAGATATCTGCACTATATACATCAAAGCCATGGGGTGTTTGTTGAGGCTTGACAATCCTGCTATCATGTAATCAAGCTCATTTGATGGTATATCAACTTTCACAATATTCAGCATGATGAATCCCTGGTAAACCTTAATCTTCATTTTTCAAAACACTCTTCTGAATATTCAAAAAGCAAGAAATACATGAAAGGTAGCATGGTAAATATTTTGCAGTGAGAGTAAAACCGATTTTAATTTGAAGCACTTGTTTGTGTGTGGGGAGGGAAGGGTCTAACAGTTTGATTTTATGTGTATTTGGAAAGCTTTAATTTTAGTCATTATGGAAGATTTATAAGATTGTCCAAAGGAAGTTGGTCTCCAAGGGCCTTGCTAGACCTACCTCAGAATCCATGTGGGAGGAGCAGCCAGCCCACGCTAGAAGTAGTGCGGGCTGTCGCTCCTTTGCACACGTCAGATGCGACAGGGAAAGGAAAGCCCCGTCGCGTCCTCCATTTTTTTTAAAAAAAAGTTAAAGGGGCCATGTGCGCAGGAGTGCACCAACAAAAAGGTAAGTTGTTTTTTTTAAAAAATAAAGGGTTCCCCGCTCCCCCTGCCCCTGATTCCCCCCACAATGTCTGATGCCCCCTCGTTCACCCCCCGCTTGCCCTCTTGGTCGCCCATCCGTCCGCTCGCTCTCCTGTCCACTTGCCACCCCCGCTCGCCATGTCTGATGCCCCCTCCATCACCGCCCTGGCCGCGGTCTCCCACCCCTGGCTCTGCTCTCCCCCCCCATCTCTCCTGCCAGGTCTGCTCTCTCCCCCGCTCCCATCTCTCCCCAACCCCCCGATTCCCTCACCCCTGGCCCGATGGGCACAGTGCTCCTATGGAGTGCTGTGCCCAGTGCACGGCTTCTCCGCTCTACGCGTGAGTAAGCAAGCAGCCGGGAAAAGCTGTGGAACCAGCTAGAGTTTCCTCAGCCCGGGGCTGCGGAAAATCCTGGCCACAAGTGGATCCTGTTCTCCCGGGTCAAGGGAGGGTTTAGCCTGGCCTGACCCCAGGATCCCCTGTGCATCATCTGAATGCACAGCAGGGAGCCCGGGCCTCACACCAGGCTAAACCCTCGTCTAGGAAGTCCCCAAGTTGATCCAGTTCAACTACTTAACTCATGTGATACAAAACCTCTCAAATTACTATATTTACCAGCAGAATGCACCCAAATGAAGGATGGGTAAGCATTTTGTTTCAGTTCAGTTTTGAAAAGAATTTACCAAAATTCACAAAGTTTGCCATATTTGGGATAAAAAGAACTTAAGGATAAATATTTTTTTCTTAAAAATAAATGAATAAATCAAATGTGGAGAAAATAAAAACTGATGGATTTGCACATCCAGGCACAGGGCTTTGAGTGCTTTGCTCTTAAAAGTCTGGGTTTCAATCCCTTTGTGTTCAAACTTGTTTGTGATGCCAAATTAGGGTTGCCACCTCATTTTTTTTTCTGACAGCCTTCTCATCTTTAACAGCTCTATGACAGGCAGGTACATCATAGTCCTTTCCATGCAAAGTTTAAACGTTCTTACTGAATTTGGAAGGTTTAGATGGGTGAGAATTTTGTTCCATTTGAAATCTGATAAGAATTTACCAAAATTCTTAACTGCATATCTGGCGAGGAAGAACTTGATTTTTGGGGGGATGAATATGGAAGAAGCAAAACTGACAGTTTCTCTTATCACTACCCTAACCCATTGTGAACATAGCAGATAATGAATAAATATTCAGACACAAATGGCATTACATTCAGAGTCATGAAGAAATTTCTTACAGATAGACAATTGAAAGGTTTTGCACAGTGCATCTTGAGAGCCAAACAGACCTATTTCACACCTTCTCTAGTCTCTTCTGAAATCTTCTTCAATCTCACTCAATTATGTGGAGCATTCTGTCGGAGAAGATGCTTTCCAGATGTGGGACACTGATGACTGGCATTTTGAGCCCATCAAATCTGCTAGGAACCCCTTTCAAGATTTCCTTATGAAATAACTATCCAGGTTACCATATGTTCCAAACAATAATATACTAAACTGTATAAAGTAATAATCTACAACGTTCATGTAACGTGAGCAGACTACCTGAATTGCATCTCATGTCTTCAGCTATCAATGTAGCAAAAGACTTTCAGATGGGTTTCCAAACAGATTTCTTAAACCTGGGAAGATTTGTCAGGAAGTTGGCAGGCTACCCAGGAATTTAATTTGTCTTGATTTCTTGGTACCTGGTAGAGAAGTGAATTTAAAAATATCCTCACTCTCCTTCTTTATGAGAAAAGTAGACAGGTGTAAAGAGGGGGGGGGAGGCAGAAAGTGTTTGGGATGTTGGCGGATTATGAGGTAACGACTCAAATCCATTAAAAGATAATAATGATGAAATCCCACTGAATCAGTTTTAAAAATGTGTAAAGGTCTATGTGGAAAGGTTTATATTATACTTTATATCATGTTTTTATACTATTTGTTTAATACTTTGAATGTTTTTAATTTTTGTGAACTTCCCAGGGAGCGTCGGCTATTGGGCGGTATAAAAATGCAATAAATAAATAAATAAATCCCCTTCGTTAACTCGCATTGTAGCCACTGAACCTTTTGAAGCTTGCCTGAACATATCACATAATTTTAAAGACAGATGAAAAAAAAAGTTTTTCTATAAGATACAATATGTACTTTTAGAAAATACTTATGCAATTTTAGGCACAGAGAAGTATACAAAAAGATCAGCATTCCCAGTAATTCCGTCAATAAAGGTATGTTTAGAGAAATTTAGCCTGAAGAGGCAATAATATTTCCTTGGTGAATCTCAAGTGCACAGAGTACAGAGGAACCTGCTAAGTCTCTGTTTCTTGAGTTAAAGCGCACCAGTTAAAATGCAACCCTTTTATACAGCCATGTGTCTGCAGCTCTCGCATTTGATTTCTGGGGGAAAAACCTGTTTATTCCATATGAACACCCAGCTGGGCAGGATGAGGGATGGATTACTTCTTGCAGTGAAGTGGCAAACTAACTTCAGTTGCTCACATGAATGAGCGGTTTAACCCTCCAGCGTGTCCAGGGCAAACACTACCATGAGGCAGAGTGAAGCAGCTGCCTCAGGCAGCAAATGCTGGGCAGGGGGCAGGACAGTGGCAGCAACTCCCCCAATTATTTGTCCTGAGCTGCCCTGGACCTTCTTGGAGGCCACACAGCCTGCTCTGCATCCCCTAAACTTTCCTGCTGAACCCAGCTGTTATGGAGAACACTGTGCCATCACCAGTGTTGATGGTCCAGCCCAGTCAGTTTCTGTACATAGAATGGGATTGCGGGGGAGGGGGTGATTTTGTCTTTCACCTCAGAAAATGTCTTGGACCAGGACCTGACTGCTCCTGACTGTTCGGGGTGGTCTTGATTTGAATGGGGAAGGGAGATTTTATCGTACACACACGCACGCCACAATCTCATTAAAAAAAGCCTTTCTCCCTAATTAGTGAGAGAGAAAAAGATCCAATTGGCACCAATGGGAACCATTTTCCTATGGGTCATTGCAGCATTGCACCACATCGTGGGAGGGGAGCGGAAGGTAAATCCTCCCCTCTTTGTGTGTTGTGATCCTCATAAAAATCAGCCCCGGCTTACTGTTAAATAAACAAAAAGGAACCTACAGTCATGAGAAGGGACCCATTTAGCATAACATGTAGTTAGGACCTGAATCTCGATGCTCCTATTTCATGTTGCTGGAAACCATGGAAGAAGACATGGAGACTCAGTCACATGATGATCACACTAGAGACCTTCAAGAGGCAGCTGGACAACCATCTGTCAGGGATGCTTTAGGGTGGATTCCTGCATTGAGCAGGGGGTTGGACTCGATGGCCTTATAGGCCCCTTCCAACTCTGCTATTCGATGATTCTATGAGATCAGCCTTTCCCAATCTGGTTCCCTCTGGATATGTTGGATACTACAACTCCTAACATGCTCAATGGCCAAATTGCCTGGGGATGATGAAAGTTGTAGTCGAACACATTTGGAAGGCACCAGATTGAGGGAGCTACTGTTGATATCACACCACAATGAATGACAGAGGCTCAATTCAAAGGTAGCTTTTGCAGCTTCAGAACCACTAGGGATAGTATGGTCCAATCTCAGGCTGCTCTGGCCGTGTTGGTAAAGCAATACAATGATGGACCATGGCTGCAGTGATGGGATCATTTCCCACATCACGGAAGCATAAGAAGTAGCGCCAGTAGGGCCCTTCCTGAATTGGTGGGCCATGTCAAGCTTACCTGGCAGCAGCACGTGAAGCACTGCAGGGTGGCTGGGGGACCACCATTTAAATTTCCCACAATGCTTCAGGTAGATGCTATGTTGGGGGCATTCTGAGAAAGCAAAACTGCTGGGATCACTGGGCTGCTCAGGCCAGAAAGCGTGGGGGGCAGGACAGGTGTCACTGGGGAGCCCTTCCAAGGTGCTTTGGACCCAGCAGCTCCTCAGCTACTAGCCCTGATGGCTATGTGCTACCTCCAGGATCAGAGGCAGTAAGCCTATGTTCACCTGTTTGTTTGTTTGTTTATTTATTTATTGCATTTATATTTTTCCTCCAAGGAACCCAGGGTGGCATACATAATCCTCCTCCTCTCCATTTTATCCTCACAACAACAACCCTGTGAGGTGGGTTCGGCTGAGAGCCTGTGACTGGCCCAAAGTCACCCAGTGGGTTTCCATGGCTGAGTGGGGACTAGAACCCAGATCTCCCGACTCCTAGTCCAACACTTTAGCCACTACGCCACACTGGCTCACCAGTTGATGAGGAACAAGGGCGGGAGGGTATTGTTGCACTCACTTCCTGCTTGTGGGTTTCCAGTTGACAGCTGGTTGGCCACTGTGTGAACAGAGTGCTGGACTAGATGGACCCTTGGTATAATCCAGCACGGTGCTTATTATGTTCTTAAGATGCCAGGAGCTGATGCTGGCCCTGATAGGAAGCTGCCTTGGACCAAATCACACCGTCAATCCTATTAACTCAATACTAATTACATTGACTGGCAATGGCTGTCCAGTGTTTCAAGCAGTGGTATTTCCTAATCCTACTTGGAGTTGCCAAAGATTGCACCAGTGACATTTCGATAAAAAAAACACCCCACAAATGCTACTGGCACAGGCATGCGCAGCACATTTCATTAGGGTATGAACACAGGTTAAAATATATTTTTAAGGTGAACATTTACTGTATTGAATACTCAGTCATAAAGGACATTACATTCATTCATTCATTCATTCATTCATTAAACACTGTAGACAGCGATGCCCTACTCTGTGTTCAGCTTGCCTGACCGCAGGAGAGCCATTGCTGCTGGTGGTGGGAATGAAGAGATGCTCCCCGAGCCCCAGCATTGGTGGGGCTTTGTATGACACTGGCTGGAGGAGGGGCGATATTAGCCTTCCTCCTTTTTGCTCCTGCTGCTGGAGCAGAGCAGCTGGAGGGCAGCTGGAGAACCATTCCCACTACAACTGGATCCCCCTCTGGATCCCTACTCAATGGTCACCTCAATTCGGACACACCCCTATGGCTACTGGCTTTTCCACCACTGAGAGGCCCTGCCTAAGATACTGCCAGCACTGGCATGGGAAGCAACCCCATCATCATTCCTGCCCATGGGTAGGGTGACCATGTGGAAAGGAGGACAGGGCTCCTGTATCTTTAACAGTTGCATAGAAAAGGGAATTTCAGCAGGTGCTATTTGTATGCATGCAGCACCAGGTGAAACTCCCTCTTCATCACAACAGTTAAAGCTGCAGGAGCTATACTGGAGTGAAGGAAAGGAAAGGAACCTCTCGTGCAAGCACTTGAGTCATTGCTGACTCCTAGAGGGATGCCTGCTTTCGCTGACGTTTTCTTGGCAGACTTTGTAGCGCGGTGGTTTGCCATTGCCTTCCCCAGTCACGGTTACCTTTCCCCCAGCTAGCTGGGTACTCATTTTACCAACCTTGGAAGGATGGAAGGCTGAGTCGCCCTGAGCCAACTGCCTGAGAACCAGCTTCCACTGGGATCGAACTCAGGCCGTGGGGAGAGTTCCGGCTGCAGTAACTGCCACTTACCACTGTGCGCCACACGAGGCTCCATACTGGAGTGACCAGGTACAAAAAAGCGCAGGGCTCCTGCAGCTTTAACTGTTGTGATGAAGAGGGATTTTTTCCCAGGTACTGCATGCATCCAAATGACAACTGCTGAAATTCCCTTTTCTATACAACTGTTAAAGATACATTGACCCTTGCTCGCTTTAATGTGTTGCCATCAGCATTACTGGAAGGACGATTTAGTAAAATCCCAGGTAATGAACGGATCTGACCCTGTGGCTCTGGAACAATAGAATCTGTCGAACATGTCATTTTGCATTGTAACATGTATGAGGAATGCAGAAAGAAGTTAATCTTTCCACTATTAACAGCCTTTGTAAACCCACAACCTTGGTATTAATTTGTTTAAGGGACGTGTCCTCCCATATTACTTAAACGGTCTCAAAGGCTGTAGCTAGACCTAAGGTTTATCCCTGGATTGTCCTGGGGTCAAACCTGTTCATCTAAGTGCCACACAGGGCATCCAGTGCTCAGGCAGGGATGAACCCGGGATGCTCCTGGGATAAACCTTAGGTCTAGCTACGGCCTAAGTTTCTTATGACCTCAATGCAAATTGGAAAAATAAAGTTGCAATCCTCCTGAGAGAAGGAACTTCACAAAGCTGTATTTTGTTTTTATGTCACTATTTATCTATCCTTTGTATGTTTTATATTGGTTTTGCTGGCCTGCGACCGTAATAAATAATAATTGAGTGGCACCTGATGAAATTCCCTTTTCTACGCAACTATTAAAGATACAGGAGCTCTGTCCTCCTTTTCATATGGTCACTCCATCCATGGGTCATTCCCAGAGTGGTCTCAGCCTTGGCTATGACACATTTTAAATGGACTGCAGCAAAATAGTCAAATGAGTGCTGCCTCATGGTTCATTTGTTTGTTATTAATGACACAATATTAATAATATTAGTAATGTAAGTAGCCGGGCAAACAGCAGCAGAGAGAGAGAGACACACACACACACACACAGAGGGGGCTGTTGTGGGTGCTGCCAACAAAGTTAAAAATTTGCTCAAGCTAACTTGTCCAAGACAGTGAATTATTGTTCAGAGGTGTGCCTTATTTTAAAGTATTCCATCCCATAAATCAGAGGTACAGAAGTGAACGGTAATTCATAAAGACAAGACAACATCTGAAATTAAATAGGGTGCTTATTGTACTTGTGGTAGGTTAAGTGCTTCATGAAGTACAGATATTTATCCACACACTAGCTTGTGATGTACTGGAGCCATCCTGAAGACAAGCAAGATAGAGTGGTTTATATTTCCCCTTCTAATTTGGATCTGGTTGCCATTACTGCACAGAATCCAAAAGGCTATAAAAACATGAGACGCATCTACACTGTAAAATTGGTTACAGCCTGTCTAGATCTTTAAGGGGTTCTGTATGACTGAAATTATTCTCCTAATTTTTCCTCTGTCATCTCCTATAAGTACTGGGTTTATGCTGTGAACACATATCAAATTCAGCTGGTGTCATTGAAACTGATCTGTTTTTAGATCTTAACAATGGAAATATAAAACATAACAAACCTGCCAAGATCTATGGCAGGGATTCTTACTATAATCCTACTGAAACCAGAGTTCATGATCACAAAGAATTATGGCATTTGCTTCCCCTCCCAGATTTCCACCGGGAGAGTGGAGTTTCCATGGAAAGGGGCTGTAGGTGGGAAACTCCATATAATCATTAAGCAACTTATATAGCTTCAGGTTTTACAATTTAGCCTGTGGAATATGCTCCTCTCCAAACAAATAAACAAGTGCCCATTCAAATCAACTAATTCAATAATAAACTGGTAATTATAATCTAATAAAACCCATAATCTAATATTCGAACAAACAAGTTCTCGCATATCCCTTTTCAATCTTCTTTCAGTTTTGGAAGAGAGCTCCCAATAAAATGTTAACCAAAGCTGCAAACTTGAAAAGGCCATTAAGAAAGAAGAAGAAAGGACGTAAAGCATCCCCTGCCACGGCGGCCTTTTTTGCATTTCAGAAAATTGGATATGATCACGTAGACAACTCATCATCTCCACAGACTTGACTGGTTAAATACTTTCAGGCTGGATTGTAGAGAATTCTATTGTCCTGCCAAATCAAAATTCCTAGATATGAACATATGGGTAGACAGTCTCATTTTCAGCAGCGTACTTGATGTCAGCTGCGTAGCTGGATTGGACTTGTGCGACTGAGGAGGTGTCACACAAATAAATTAAAGAAGCGAAAGACGATTTGGGGGACTGTCTGAAAGAAAGCACATGAAGCTGCATTAGAACTGAGTCAGACACTTGGTCCATATAGCCCAGTGCTGTCCGTTCTGACTGGCAGTGGCTTTCCAGGGTATCAGCCTGAGTTCCGTCCCAAACCTGTTATCTAACAGCCCAACTACATTTACACCAATTGTGGAGCATGGAGCTGAAGCTTTATTCTCATGTCAACACACGTGGCTCCGATTCAGAATGGGATAACAGTGCTCTAAGAGGGGAGGGATGAATTTAATCCCACCCATTTTTAACCTCCCCCTCCCAGGGTGCCATGGTCCCAACCTGAAAAAAGGCCAAGCACAAGACTAAAAAGACAAGCCTCCATTACGTAATTAATGCAACATGAGTTTGGCCCCACAATCTTTTTAACTGGAGGTGCAAACTGAACTTGAGACCTTCGTCCTCTTTGTTCTGCCACTGAGCTATATGGCCTTTCCGCTAAGGGACCACTGAGTGATGGGGAGACATGCAGGAGTATCTACAAAATAGGCCTGAAACACTTACTCCTAACCCTTTATGTAATTTCCAAATCTACAAGAATGAGGAAGAGTTCTGTTCTAAATACACCATTTGGGCATTATGTCCAATTCAATTAGAGTGGCATCCTTGATGGCTGCTCCATCAAGTTAACTGCCTTCACATCAAGCATTGTCAGCGCTATCATGGATTCAGATATAAACAGGCCCGGTGCTACCATAGAGGCCACTCAGGCGGCCGCCTAGAGCTCCAAGCTAAAAGGGGCGCCAGGCGCAGCGCAGCACTCACGCGCGTTGGCTGTGAGCCAGCCCGGCTCGAGGATTCAGCTGGGCCTGGGTGGGCGAGATGGCGCCCCGCACCCACCCAGCCAAAGCGAAGCCAGGGACGCTGGGTTGGGGGTGGGGGATCCACGTTCGGACTTCCGGAACGCGCCCGTAAGAGAGAGAGAATGTATGGGTGAATGGGGAGCATGGGGTCTTTGAGTGAATGCATGTGTTCATGCGTGTGTTTGTTTGGAGTGAGTGATGCTGAGTGTGTGTGTGCGCATGCGTGTGTGAGTTGGGGGGGGGATGATTTGGAGGTGATATTCCTATTAAATAAACCATAGACATTCCTTTCCAATTTGTTTGCTATAATTGGCATGACGTATTTCTTGCACTCTAAAACAAATTTAGCAGTTTCAAATTTTGTGCTTCTTATTTTTTCCAGGAAACATCTCTTCTTAAAAATCAAAGTTGGTATGTGTGTGTGTGTGTGTGAAAGTAGCTCACCTTGCCTAGGGTGCAAAATAGTCTGGCACCGGCCCTAGATATAAATACCTATTACTTGATGACCCACATCTGACTGCGGGAACTGACTCCAATGAAAAGCACTGTGTTTTCTTTGAAGTGATGTTAGATATATGGATGTTCTCCCTGACATATATCTATGATGGGCCATTCACTGTAGCATCAAATCAGCACTTGATGTTACAGTTATCTAGTAACGATCATAGATGTGTCAACTAGCCCATTGTTTCCAGTTCCAAGACCTGGTCGAATGTTACAGCCTGGGATTCAGTGATGGTTTTGTCTTCACTCTAAAAAAACAAGAAAAGGCCAGCTTAGCCTAGCGGTTCCTTCACATGTGACAAAAAGCAAACGGCCTAATGTTGTTAGTTGTTTTTTTCTTCATCCTAATAATTTAAGCCTTTGAGATTGGGAATAATCTGTGTCGATATGGGAGGTTTCTTTATTATTTTGAAATGCTTGAGCAAACTAAGGGCCTTGCTAGACCTACCTGATAATCCGGTGGGGAGTAGGGGCGACAGCGCGCTACAGCTAGTGTGTGCCGTCGCCCTTTTCCACACGTAACACGCGACAGGGTAAGGGAAAGCCCCGTCGCGTCCGGCATTTTTTTTTAACTTAAAGGGCCATGTGTGCAGGAGTGCACCAACGGAAGAGGTAAGGCTGTTTTTTTTTTTAAAAATAAAGGGTTCCCTGCTCCCCCTGCCCCTGATTTCCCCCCCCCCCACAATGTCTGATGCCCCCCTGCCCTCTCGCTCACTCGTCCTCCCCCTGCTCGCCATGCCCGCTCCTTGCCCACTCGTCATGTCCCCACTCGCCATGCCCGCCCCTGCCCACTTGTTGTGTCCGATGCCCCCTCTGCGCCCCCCGTCCGTGATTCCCCCCCTGGCCTGATGGGCACAGTGCTCCTATGGAATGCTGTTGCCAGTGCGTGGCTTCTCCCGGCTACTCGCGAGTAAGCGAGCGGCTGGGAAAAGCCACGGACCCTGCTCAGCTCGGGGCTGGGGAAAAGACGGGCCATAAGTGCATCCGCTTATCCCAGGTCAAGGGAGGACTTAGCCTGGCCTGACCCCGGGATCCCCTGTGCGTCATCTGGATGCACAGCAGGGAAACCGGGCCTCACACCGGGCTAACTCCCCGTCTAGCAACGGCCTAAATCGTGTGCAGGAAGAACCTGATGGCTGCATGACTTCATTTTGCAAATGTTCATGGTCAACTCTGACAACCTCTCAAAATTTCAAGGAGATTTGAGCCAGTAGAGCCAATGGAATAACAAGCTTCATATGGCGGGATTTCAGCACAAATATAAATGTGACTTAAAACAGATTTTAGTACTACAATTGTTCCAATGTGATAGGTTTGAGTAGCCCATTGCAACTTGAAAACTGGACCTCAATGTTGCATGCAAGGTAAGCCAATTCCACAGTGGTGGTTTTTTTAAAGTATGCAGTTGCAGGCACCCTTTTTCAATTGCAAAATCACTTCTCTTAAGTATTTTGTGCAGTTTGGAAAATGAAGTGCTTTCTTAACCTCAATGGCTAATGGCTACCAGCTACTGAAATGCACTACCTGCTTTGGTGGAAGGAGGTGGATAAAGTATATAGTTTGACAGTTTTGAATGTAGTCAGTGAAGGACACGTAGAGTTCGGTTGGATGATAAGGAGAAGCCTTGCTCGGTTTTAATTGCATACTATTTGTAGAGATCAGAGCAGAACAGCAGTTATTTTGATACACAGCTATAGGCCTTTGATTCTAGAGTATTTCTCTCCCATTAAATAAAGCATGTTTGTGTATATTTTATTTTCAAAGGTATGCATTTTAAGTGCTTTTTGCAAATGTATGTTCTTTGGAATGCATTTTTTTTGGGGGGGGGGCGTGATATTGACCACAATCTTGTAAATATGTGGATTTCTGCTTGTGTGAATTGCATTTGAGTTCATGCTTGGTTCTGTGAGGTGGAACCTGGGTAACCTCATAGAGGGCTCATCTACACCAAGCAGGATATTCCATTATGAAAGTGGTATATAAAAGGCAGGAGCCACACTACTGCTTTATAGTGGTATTGAAGTGCACTGCAGGATCGACACTACTGCTTTACAGTGATATTGAAGTGCACTGCAGGATCGACACTACTGCTTTAGAGTGGTACTGAAGTCCACTGGCAACTGTTGGGGCCCAGGACACATCTACACCAAGCAGGATATAACACTATGAAAGCAAAGCGGTATGTGGTATGTGTCAATGGGCCCCAACAGTTGTCAGTGAATTCAATACCGCTATAAAGCAGCAGTGTAGCTCCTTCCTTTTATATACTGCTTTTGTACCACTTTCATAATGGAATATCCTGCTTGGTATAGTTGAGCCCATAGATTTACAAACCCAACAAATCTCTTTTGCATTCCTATGCAATGTTCTTGTCTCCCAAAGAAACTGTCCCTAACAAAGGCCTTTCTTACACTCAGGGGAATGTGGAACTATACATTGCTCGTTCTATTTGTTACTGGTGTGCTTAAGAATATTTATTTATTTATAAAGCACCATCAATTTTCATGGCGCTTTACAGAATAAAACAAAACAAGACAATCTGCCCTATGGCTTACAATCTAAAATCACCATAACAGACAGGGGAGGGAGGGGAAAAACCAATAGGGGTAGGGGACATTAAAGCTAAATATAGACTAGTATGACCACTCTATGGTTAAAAAGCTTTCGAGAAAAGAAATGTTTTCAAGCGAGATTTAAAAACAGAAATTGGCGTCGTGGTCCGCAAATGCACTGGAGGAGAATTCCGGGCCTCGGGGGCAGCGAGCGAGAACGGGCGAAGACGAGCGAGAGATGTGGAAACCCTTGGCCAGGTAAGAGACATGGTGTTATTGGAGCGGAGGGCACGAGCAGGGCGATGGAGTGAAATAAGGCACGAAAGGTAGGGAGGAGCCAGATCATGACAGGCTTTAAAAGTAAGAAGAAGCTCGTATTGGATTCTACAAGAGATAGGAAGGATTTTAGAAGCGGGGTGACACGAGCCAAGAAAATAATCCTATCATATTTTATGATAGCTATCAAATTAAATATAACTTTAATAACTTAAAACACAGAATGTACATCTCATTATGATTTAGAAAGTACACGTGGTTCGAATAAAGCAGTGCACTCTTCTGATCAACCACAGACAGGCAGGTCCTTGGGGATGCAGGTTTATTAAGGTGCACCAGTCAGCACACGCCTATTACCGGTTGAGACAGAGCGGAATTCTTCCTACGGTGTTTTGACAGAAAAAGAATCTGCTTCTTCCATTTAAAATGAAGAGGCCGAGTAAGATGGAGGGGGAGGGAAGGTGAGAGTACAGAATGACGGCTAAATTGAATTTCCTTTGAGAAAAAAAAATGGATAGGAGCAATTTATCTCAGAAGAGTTGCGTTGGGCTTTCAATTCAGGCTAGGGTGGCATGTGACTGGCAGTTCATGGAAAGCTACCGTGAACCTGCCCCCCCCCCAAAAAAATCTTAAGAAATAACAACACAAAGCAGCACTATACTGAAGGGGGAGTAGTGGTGGGGTGGGGAGGAGAAGGGGGCGAGACAGAAGTTCGGAAGGAAAAAGAAGACCAACTTTCGTGTGACTTTCGTTGTTAAGGTGGCATCAGACAATCCATGGATTTCGCAGTGGGGTTTTCTCTTCCATGACCACACTTCTCATGGCGGTGTGAACACTCATGGAATATGCAGTTCAATTGGGGGAGGGGGGTATGGCACATCGGCGCAACCTTTGCAGAACTGACAATGAAAAATTGGAGTCCAAAGTCAGCACACAGAAACAGTTAATAAATTATGTCGTAAAGGCGAGAGTTCTTGCCTCCACCAGGTCCTATTCTTCCTCTGTAAGGGAGATTTGTTTTTGACTCACAGAGTTGACAGAAACAGTGAAGGACAGGATCTTCAGCTGGCGTAACGACTGGCCAAGTGCCACTCATTCCAATATGCAGGGATTTACTGATTTGTGTGGGATACGGCCAAGTGTTTCCTATCTCAAGCAGCCTGCAAAATGTGCCAGTTGATAGGAATTACTATAGTGTTATGTAATGTCCCAATCGGGCCTCCTTTGCACGTTCAGGCCTTCTGCAAGTATCAGCAGGAATTTTAGATGTGCGAAATCCAGTCAAATCAGTTAGCTTCCTCCACTTGCATTTCCACCGGCCAGATAAAGGAGTTTACATTGTACGATCCATTTGTTGCTTAATCTTTATGCGGCACTGGATTAAGCACAAATTCCTTAACAGCCCTTCATTCTTTGTTGCATGTTTCCATAGGAATCTGGGCTCCAAATTTGCCTGTTGGGTCCACAGAGGAGAGCGGACAGCCTTAGGTGGATGGAAGAAAGCTGGGTTTCAAGAAAGCACACCCACATGGATAGGTAGGAACGATGGAGTAGACAGAGTTCTCCTGTGGCTGCCCCAGTGCCATGCCATCTGAAGACTCGTTGTGTATTACTCGATATCCCAGTCTCATTTGTTCTCATAACAGCCTACCTCCGAAGACATCAGACTGAGGGTTAACTGACTGGGCCAAGACTTCCTAGTGAGCACTGTAGTTAATCAGTGTTCTATATTGGCTATCAAGCATTTTCTCAATGTCCCAAAGAGGTTTATCATCATTAACCCATTTCTAAAGGTGAAAACAAAGGCTTGGATGACTTGGGATTGCACAAACAACACAAAATCACACCAATTTTTCCTCTTCAAATGTTTTCTTTTTAATTCTTTTACTTTCCATTCTGTTTTCCCCCCTCTGCTTTGTTCCTACAAATAGGGTCGGAGGGTCGGAGTCATAGAGCCATCCGAGAGCAGTTGCCAGAGTTTCTCCCCACTAAGAGGCCACTAGCCAGAACATGAGTAGCACCAATTTCAGGGCAGCATGAAGGGAGGCTGTAATGATGGTCATGGGGGTAGGGTGAGGGGGGTGGGAAAAGTAATTAAAACTTTAAAAAAGACTTGCCTTTTGTGCATGAGTGTTCAGGCGCTCCTTCCTCTTTTTTTAAAAAAGGCGGGCGCGATGCCTCTCCTCCTGAGGTCGTCGCACTTCACATGTAAACGGAGGAGGGATCTCACATTAATCACAACGCGAGATCTTCCCTCCTCCGTCGCAGGCTATGAGGTAGGTCTACCTAAGGCTTTCATTTCAAGCTCCCCCCTCATCTTAAATACTTGCCCTATCCAAAATTTGGATTTAAAAAGTATATATTTTGAGTGTAGTTTTTCCAAAGTCCCCAGGATTTGACGCCTGGGTACCACTGATCTTCTGTGATATGTAGTTGTCGATTGTCTCAACTTTAATAAGAGAATTGTTAGGCATGACTCATTTTTGGAGCCACTTGCATACCTGAAAGGTCTCATCTGCAAAATCACATTACAATTTTCCTTAAGTATGGACTAGGGGAAACACACTTTAAAATTATGGCTCTGAAGGAATGTCTGCAGCATGGTGTGCGGCCTCCTGCTGTAAGTACACCCACGCGGAAAACAGAATTTAGTAATATGTCAGTAGTACTGCAAGAGAAGTAAGCATAATCAGCTTTTCAAAGACCTAAGCTAGCTTTCTCCAAGCTGATGCCCTCTAGATGTGTTGGACTACAACTCCCATCATTCCCAGGCAGCATGGTCATGCTGTCGGGAGATGATGGGCCTGAGAATGATGGGAGTTGCAGTCCAAACATCCGTAGGGTGTGAGGTTGGGGTAGAATGCCTTGCCCAATCTCATAGGTGTATTTGTGAGGATAAAAGGGAATAACCCCCTGGACTGCTCTTACCTGCATACAATTATGATGCAATAAAATACCAAATCAACTGGGTATGTCAGTTGCCCCATCAAATTACTGGTGGAAGGAGGCCACAGACAACTAAATGCATCAGCAACATACTCCAAAACAAGATTCCTATTTAATTCTAGAAGCTTTGTGGGTGTGGAGGATAGGCTACAACCCAATTTCAAATACTTGGAGTCCATGATCTTGAATTACAAACTCAACATTACACAACTTCAAGCCTTCTTAAGAGAACAAACGAAAGAACCATCGGGCTTTTGGTGGAAGTTGGCCAAGGCTGGCTTCCTTTGTATTTCCTATCAAAACTTAGATCTGTTAAGTATTTCCTGCAGCCGTTCTTTATCCACTTCACACACTCAAAGAAGCGAACCCCACCAGCTGCCTACCTGTTTTGAAGGCTCTAAGAACAGAGATTTTCCAATACATGTACTTTAATTAATATATAGCTTGTTTAGTTAGCAGGCACAGGTGAGAGTTTGTCATTTCAGGCAGCACACTTGACCGCTAGGCTTCCTGCCGTGAGGCCCTTGCTGTCTTCTTTCTGTTGCACCAAGGAGAGAGCATGTATTGCAGGCCCTGGTTGTACTCAAAATGGTTCGGGCCTGTAGTATTGCTCAGTTTCTCTTCCCTTGTACTTAATTTCTAATTCTTATTATGGGAACGGCATAGCTGCTCTTTCCCAGTAGGCATCTCCCATGGCCCTCTGCCAATCAATAGAAGAAGACTGAAACCTTTGCTAGACTTACCTGAAAGTCTGGTCAGGAGGAGGGGTGAGCCCACGCGGCAGCTAGCACGGGCTGTCGCCCCAGTCCATTCGTCAGATGCAATGGGCTAAAGAAAAGCCCTGTCGTGTCCGCTATTTTTTTTTCAGTTTAAAGGGCCGGGTGCGCAGGAGCACACGATCGACAAAGGTAAGGGTTGGTGTGTTGTTGTTTTTTTTTAAAAAAAGGTTTCCCCACTCGCCCTGGCCCTGATCTCTTCCCCTGCCCCATGTACAGCTTCTCCCAGCTACGCTCGAGTAAGCTGCATAGCCGGGAAAAGCCGCGGAACGGGCTAGGCCTTCTGCGGTCCCAGGCTCAGCCCGGGACTGTGGAAATACCAGGCTACAAGTGGAGCCCATTACCCCAGGGCAAGGGAGGGTTGACCCCTACCTAAACCCGGGATCCCCTGTGCGTCATCTGGACACACAGGGACGATCCTGGGTATCAGCCCAGGCTAATCCCTCATCTAGCTAATCCGTCTTTTTCACCCATATGGCTACTTCCAACCCCAGTGTCTGTTTCCTTGTTGTGGGGCAATGTCAGCAGAGGAAGAACCCACTCTGGGTCCCTCCCACATGTTCTTTGTATTCTACTGTTATCAATGTGGTTTGAGTGCAGCCTTTCCCCATATTGGTGCCCTCCAGATGTGTTGGGACTACAACTCCCAATGGCCATGCTGGTTGGGAATGATAGGAGATGTAGTCCAGCCTCCCCAACTTGCTGCTCTCCATATGTGTTGGAGAACCACATTGCTACCCCAACATAAGCATTCGCTGCAAGATTATGAAAGCCACAGAGAGCCTGTACTGTTATGGTCCACCCACTTACAACCACTGTGTTGAGTGATTTAAAATGACTTCTTGTACGTGGCAACTGGAACAGTATGCTGCCTTTGTCCTTATTACAGAATAAGTTGTGGTACATCTGGAGCTTGTGTGTGCAGGGAAAGCACTTGCAGTGTTTTATTCTAAAGTCTATTTCTCCAGACGGAACTCCTGTAACTACCCTGAAGACCAGTCCCTGTTGCAGAGAATCAGAGGATCTGGCAAGGTTGTTCCTCCATGATATCATTCACAGGGGATTGGTTGTGGGTCACTGGCTAGAGTAGATACGCCTGGGAAGACATAATCATGCGTGGCAAGAAGACCGAAGGGACACCACTGCATTTCTCATTTCTTTTGCCAGTTCAAACAAAGATCTGAAGTGGGAAAGCATCACAACCCATAGAATGTATATATTTCAATCATAATCTGTGTATATAGCTAAACACTATGGCTGATGCCAGCTGTTTTACAATGTGGAAGAATTTTAGTGGAAGTGGGCTTTTTGCCATCACAAACAGTGCTGGAGAGGTGGACAGAAACCCATATTGACAAATTGAGAAGCAAAAAACAAACCCAAGCCATTTAGAAGGGCCTACATTTTTCATATGACAGTACACACATTGAGATTTGGTGAGAGCAATTGCTGATATATTAATTTGAATTTGCCTTGGCAATGGAAAAATGGTAACACTTAAAAATGCTATTATTATTATTAATAATAATATTATTTCATTTTGTATATCCTAGCTGTCCGGGAGGTTTACAACAATTCATAAGACAATAAAATACAACATTAAAAACGCAGCGTAAAATACAGGATAAAAATTTAAACATACAAAATTTAAAACAATTTAGACAGCTAAAAACAGATTCAATAATAAGGATACTGTTGTTTTTATGCTTTTAAACTTTGTATATTTATATGTTTAC
Source organism: Elgaria multicarinata webbii (assembly GCF_023053635.1). Classification (NCBI taxonomy): domain Eukaryota; kingdom Metazoa; phylum Chordata; class Lepidosauria; order Squamata; family Anguidae; genus Elgaria; species Elgaria multicarinata. The sequence continues at coordinate 90,440,032 of NC_086179.1, read as the reverse complement.
TTTTTTTAACTTTTGTAAACTGCCCAGAGAGCTTTGGCTATGGGGTGGTATATAAATGCAATTAATAATAATAATAATAATAATAATAATAATAATAACTGGACCTGCTTAGATAAGTGACATAAATGCCCCATCATATGCCATTAAATGTCTGAGAGTACTATGTACTTGCTTTTTCTCCTCCTCCTCCTCCTCCTCCTCCTTCTTTTAAAAAAATCTTCTACACTAAGGTAACCTAAATTCTACACCAAATATATTATTGCAGTTAAGCAAATTTGTTTTTTGGGGATTTGCATTTTTTTTCTGTTGCTAGTCGTTTGCCTGGGGTGGGTGGGTGAGATAAAGATGTTGGAGAAATTCACAGCAGAATCATGGGTTCTGCCATAGACCAGTTTTTCCTGAGCTACGCAGCTTCTGCAGACTTACAGTCCATTTTCTTTACTTTTCAGAATTTTAGGCAAATTTAGTTGTAGAATACACACACACACACACACTTAACAATGTTGGCTAAAAATACACATCTCCCTCATAGCCAAAAGCAGGAGAATGTGCATGAGGGTGGTTTTGTGCATTTTTGCAAGTGCATTTTTGCACAACTGCAAATTTGCGCAAATTCAGGAGATTGGTAAACAACCCATTCTGTCAATCGGTAGACAATGGAATGAAAGGCACCTGACAATCCATGAAATGCAGGTGGAATAAGATTTACAGAATCTGTGCATCCCTACTGGGGGTCACTAAACATTGAGCATAAACTCAGGAGTCCCAACAATGAGCTTTGCAGAGGGGGAATTAAGAATGTAGAGGAAATGGGCAGAGAATTTGAAATGGCTTCAAATTCCCTCTCCTCAAACAGCATTTCTTCCAAAGGAAAAAAAAAGTTGTTGTACACAGAAGCAAGTAACAAGATCAGGAATGCATGATCCTATTGTTGTCTCATAACTAGATCGAAACCTTTGAAAAACTTTTTGACCACTCCAAGATGTTCTGTCTCCTTCTTCAGTATTCTAATTTGCTAATCTGTTTTGCACATGTATTTCCACATGGCTGCTTGGGAATTTATTGAAGGTGGGTGAAGGAAGCATCATTGCCGAGGCAACTTCTATCTTTTACTCCAGGTATATAATATGAAGAGATTCGATTAGTGTCAGGAATCATCCATGCCCTGCCATAAGCAGGCATGAATCCCGGCTTTCGCCAGAAAACATGGCCTCACCTTATGCCACTTCAAAAAGTTGTGTAGCTTTTTTCTTTTTTAAAGTTAAAGAAGCAGGGGGGAAGATTCTCAGCTCCCTCATTAAGGTAAGCAAGGTAAACAGGGCCAACCCTCACCCCAAAGATTTCAGGTAAATTTCAACTGCCCTCCAAAACAACCAAAATTTCTTCCCCATTTTTGTGAGTGGGCAAAACGCCACACAAAAATGGAGGGGGATTTTTGGCTCACCATTAATATAAACAGAATATTTTCCCTTACAGCATGTTGGTTGTGATGTCCTAGAGGCCAAATGTTGCCTCAAGATAAGAACAGAAGGGCTATCCCCTGAACGGCAAGAAACTGCATGGGGGCAAAGAGTAAAATAAAACGGGCCACTATTGATTATTGATTGGGGAAATTAGATGCCTTAGATTTTGAAGCTGGTGCTCTCCCTCAGGGAGAAATATCTATAAAATACATCATTATCAATAAAATTCTAATATTGTACAAATAATCCTTGTAATATCATAGTAATAATGTAAATAGAAAATTAAATCTATTAAAATCATCATTATAAGGAGCAAAATAAATAGAAACCTTCCCATAAACAGGAAAACGTATGTCATAAATGAAACCTCAAGAGTTCCACAAAGACACATCAGCTTTTAAAAAAGAGCCATAATTCTAGATAACACATCAAAACGTGTTTATAAGCACAGCTTTACAAAACATCAAAACAAGCTCATACAGCATATCTCTCGTATCGAATCCCCAAAGTGGCTAATCCAAAATTAAGCATATATGTTCAGAGAATTCATAAAAAAAATTTAAAGCATCTAGTCTATTAGTATTTACTTTCAAAACCTAGGGAGGAAAACCTTTCATTCAAACATCTGGACCAAAAACTGTGTGCGTCTGTGGGTTGCAGTCCCAAGACTGCAACAGCATGAGAAAAGTCTATTAACTGCATGCAAGAAGCTTCACCTGAACCAATAACTTATTCAGGTAACATCAAACATGCCCCTCTCAAATGAGGATAAGATTGATCTACCTTACGGGGCATTTGTAAGGTTTACTGAAATCATTATTTTTTTATTTTTTTATTTATTGCATTTGTATAACGCCCCATTTTATCACATAAGATAAAAACACTTAAAAACAATATACAACAATTAATAACCACAGAAACATGCAAAATGCTCATACATTTAAAACCACTATAACAACTTTACAAATGATGAGCCAAAAAACAGACCCAGGCTCGTTACACATTGCTAAATGCCTGGGAGAACCTGGCACTGAAAAGATGACAATGTCGGAGCCAGGCGGGCCTTGTCAGGAAGGTTGTGCCACAGTCAGGGGGCCACCACAGAGAAGGCCCACTCTCTTGTTGCCATCCTCCGAGCCTCCCTCGTTGTAGGCACCAGGATTATGCATTTTAAATATTTGGTATGACTGATAAATATTATATTTATTATATCAATAAAAACAATAATAAAAAGTAATTTATGTTATTAATATTCATTATTCACTCCCAGGAGGGCCCTTGGCACTCAGCCAATCTAATATTACAGACAGAGGTGTACAAAATTATGCATGGTATGGAGAATGTGGGTAGAGAGACATTTTTCTCCCTCTCTCAAAATACTAGAACCCGGGGTCATCCCATGAAACTGATTGGTGGGAGATCCAGGACAAATAAAAGGAAGTACTTCTTCACATAGTGGATAGTTAAATTATGGAGCTCACTACCACAAGATGTAGTGATGGCCACCAATCTGGATGGCTTCAAAAGGGGGGTGGATAAATTCCTGGAGGCAAAGGCTATCAATGGCTACTAGCCCTGATGGTTGTGTGCTATCTCCAGTATTCGAGGCAGTAAGCCTGTGTACACCAGTTGCTGGGGAACATGGGTGGGAGGGTGCTGTTGCATCATGTCCTGCTTGTTCATCCCTGGCCGATGGCTGGTTGGCCACCGTGTGAACAGAGTGCTGGACTAGATGGACCCTTGGTCTGATCCAGCATCAGGGCACTTCTTATGTTCTTATACTCTTTCTACACTAGTCTAGTTCAATCATTTAAATGTGTATAGCTTCCACACTTGCAGGGGAGTGGGGCTCAGCACGCTAGTTCCAGCTTCCTCTGTCATTCCTTTTACTCTCCGTGTGTGGAGGCAATTCCCTATCTGTAGAAGATCTTTTAGAACCCTGATTTCCCAGGGTTCTAAAGCGGCCCCTCCTTTGTGGATGGTCACCCTCCCCTCATGGAGGGTGATAGGGATTATGAGGGGGTGGGGGTGGAGCTAGCATGATCACCCACCTTCCATTTTATGTGTAGAGACTACATGCCTTAAAATTCCTGAACCAGGCTACAAATTGACATTAAAACTATGTAGGATCTCCAACTAACATCCAAACACATCTTATGATCAAGAACCAAGGGCTTCAGTGTCCATCTTGAAATGACCCACAGAAGTAGCAAATTAACTGATCCTTACCACATTTATGCATAACGAATCCCATTTGATTTCATTGGTATTAACTTCCAAGTAACTATGCCTAGGATTGCAGCCTAAATCGTTCTCATTTGTATGAAGCATGTCTTTGGGAACTGATGTTCAGAATCTGCTCCCTTCGGTTCACCCCCCTCCCTACTCTGGAAGGCAATAGAGTGGGTTTGACATTTCTGGTGACAGCTTTGAAGCTCCAATGATAAACAGAGCAGAGATGCCTGATACCTAGCTGCGTGTGTAACATATTGTTGTTCTATACAACATCTTTTCAATGTTTATATTACTTGGCATGGTAGTTTGTAAGTAATAATCCAATTTATTGAAAATTCAACTACAAAGATAACAACCCTTGTGGTTGCAATCCTAAACACACTTATCTGGAAATACGTCCCACTGAACAGAATGGAGCTTACGTCTGAGTAGACATGTGTCAGCTTGCACTGTATTTATTCAGCGACAGAAACACATTTTGAGGGGAAAGCATGTAGCTTGACCTGTAAAGTATCTTCATGCCCTTTTTCCTCTTTCCAAATTCTCCACATTCTGTACAGAGGAACGTTTCAATGACAGACATTTTTGTGTATGTGCTTATTCTTTACTATAAGCAAAAGTCATACTGCTTATGCCTCTTGAAATACCAGGTTTTGAAATGAATTCCAGTAAAGACATGCAAGAAATCTCCTTTCTGTTAAATATTTACTTTAGTGAGGGCAGTGAGAATAACTTATTTTATCAGAGTTATAGAAAATGGTTTGCTTCTTCTATTTATCACTCGCCCAGTAACAACAGTTTTCTGGGTGGTGTACAAAACACAAAAATGAAATAAAACTATTACAACTTCAATACAACAACAACAACAAAATCATTGAGGCAGTTGAATAAAGCAACTATACAAACAGAACAGATCGTTTTAAAGCGGAGATCTACTGATTAAAACATCACAGCAACGATCAATACAGACAGACTCTAAGGAATAAATTTCACAGAGCGTAACAACTATGGTAAAAGTTGCAGTGTGATGGAGCGATCAAACATTTAGAGGAGGGGTATTGAACCTCTTTCAGCCTGAGGGCCAATCTCCATTTCAGAGAAGCACTTCTGGTCTGAAATAGGCTCTTGTGGGCGGAGCCAGAGGCAAAAGGGGAGGGCCAAGAATTTCCGCTCATTTTAGCTTAACGCTCTTACTGCCAGTAATTAAGCTTTAAAAAGGGGGTTTTGTGTGGGAAGGAATGTGATCATCTAGAACCTAGAAGAACAGCAATAATAATACATTAAATAACACTGCCCTTCCATAACACCCATAGTCAGCTGCCTAAAGCCGCTGCCTCATCCTCCCTAATTGTATGGATTACGACAGGCCTGCTCAGACAATGTGCTAAACCATGGTTAGTCCACTAACCCATTTGCAGCAAGTCATTATTGAGCATGTTTAAACCATGGTTATGTTGCCACCATGGTTAGGAATGGTTCACATGACACACTCACATGACACACTAAGCCATAAAGTTTAGCTCAAAAAGCTTAACCATTATGATGTAGCATGTTGTCGGAACAGGGCCAATTAGTCTCATTTTCCTCCATCTTTTTTCTTCTTTACCTACCTTCAATTTATGTCTGCTTCTGTCATGCTTTTCCCTGTTCCTCTCCTGCATCATTCCTGCAGCCACTTTACTTCTGGACTCCCTGCCTCTGAACGTCCTCTACATCTTCCCAGTCCTCATCTCATGCCACAAACCTGCTCCTATCCCTAAGAACTGTGTTAAGTTTCACACCAACCAAATGGACAATTCTACCTTCTTTCTCAGAAGCTGGACAGACCATGAACAGTTGGGTAACTTTATCCTCTGGGTCACTGGAATCACCTAATGCAAACAATCTGTGTCTGAGACATCACTGCCACAAGCACACCACGGTACTGAGTGAAAATGTTTAGTGAACATTTATATTTAGTAAAATGCACCCATTTATAGAAATTAAAATGCACCCCAAATCCTACCATTAAGACTATAGCATCCAAGTGAGCAGGTGCTGTAGGGCCAAAAAAGTGCACAGTGCGTTCAGAATCACAGATGAGGCACAGAAGCATCATTTAGACCAGCAAACTGAGGCTGAATTCTAGGTAATATTTAAGAACCAACTGTGCAAAACTTTACACTCTGCTTCTTTGGGGAGGGGGGATTAAAATGGAAGTCTATTTTTATTAATATGACCTTTCCTTTTGCCTTTTAGTTTTACTAAAATTGAAGAAATAATTCATAGGATCCAAATTGCACATATCTTGCACGTATATAAATTGGATTTTTCTTCTATTGGCTGGAATTGAATTTAATGCTTAGGAATGCCACATGGACGGAGAGTAACTGATATGCTTTTAGAATGAGGAACACCCAGGCCTAAATGGTTATTGAAACTGGTTTATTTAAACAGAAAGAATCTGCCCACAAGAATATATTAAAATTCTGGATTATTTTTTTTAAAAAAATAATTGGCTTTTCCTGCTAGTTGAAATTGGATAGGCCGCATCATTGTTTTAAATTTTGTATATCTGTTTTTAATGTTCATTGTTTTTAACTTTTGTAAACCGCCCAGAGAGCTTCGGCTATGGGGTGGTATATAAATGTAATAAATAAATAAATAAACTGTAAGCTTGTGCAGGAATACATGTGCATTAAAATTAAATGCATGCTGAACAAGAGAATAGTATTGTGATGATGCGCTATTTTGACTTTTGAACAAGGGCAAATGCTAACCAGCACACAACTGCACAACATCTGAATAACAGCCAAGACAGTGGGGTAAAAGGACTGAAATAATATATGAGCATAGAAGAATTTATAACAAGACTGAGACATATAACATCATATGTCTATATCATCAGTATACATATATACAAAACAGGGTAAAGTTACAAAAACAGATGCATGTATTTAGCAATGACCTGCTGAGTGAGAGAAGACTTTAGAGGACTCTGGATTTTACACCTGATTCACTGCAGCTTCCTCAGAATAATAATTACACCACTTTACAGTTTGTGCTGTGGGAGAAAAGGTGAGGCAATTCTTAAATTGCTCCTCTGCCCCAAAATTGTGGCTTGGGACCACAATACCTGATGGAACGCCTCTCCCGACATGAACCTACCCGTACACTGCGCTCAACATCTAAGGTCCTCCTCCGAGTGCCTACTCCAAGGGAAGCTCGGAGGATGGCAACAAGGGAGAGGGCCTTTTCAGTGGTGGCCCCCCGACTGTGGAATGATCTCCCCGATGAGGCTCGCCTGGCGCCAACATTGTTATCTTTTCGGCGCCAGGTCAAGACTTTTCTCTTCTCCCAGGCATTTTTAACAGCATTTTAACAGCATTTAACAACGTTAAGTTTGTTTTTAATGGACCCCACAATTGTTGTTTTTAAATGGATACTGTTGTTTTTATACTGTTTTTATGTGTGTGTGTTTTTTTTAAATTGTATACTTTTAATGTTTACTATTTTTAAATGTTGTAAACCGCCCAGAGAGCTTCGGCTGGGGGGCGGTATATAAATGTAATTAAATAAATAAATAAATAAATAAATAAAACATCTTTGATTGTCCTCCAAGATGGATTGACTCCAATCCCAGGCAAGATTTTGGTGAGAGGTGGTGAGGGTTTTTTTGAAGCATTTTGTATATATGTATACTGATGTTAAAGTTATGATGTTAAAGTTAGATGCTCTGATATGCCTCAATCTCGTTACGATTTTTTTGTGTGCTCACATATTATATCAGTCCTTTTACCCAATGTCTTGGCTGTTATTCAGATTTCATGCAGTTGTGTGCTGGTAAGTATTAGTCCTTGCGCGGCACTTGTAACTGCTGCCTGTGTTTTATGCTTTCACCCTTTTGACTTTTGACATCAAGATGGCTGAGTATTTCTGATGAAAGCCCATCTTTCTTCTTTTTCAAATGAAGTATATATAAATTAACAATCGTGACAAACACACAGGCTTTGTGAGGAAAACCTGAATTCTCACAAACTTTCTGTGAAACTGTCTGTTAGAAGGAAATACAGGCCACCCCAATGTCACTGCAATCTTTCACCATATTTGTACCCATAAAGCCTTTAGGAAGAACTTTTTGTACATCTTTAGGAAGGGGAGGGTGTGTCTAATAAAATGAAAGCAAGCTTAGAACATTAGTTTTGCCTGCTGTATTCCATTTTCAAGGAATGTCACTAATTCCAGTTCACACAGGCCAGTTCATACAGAAGTCTCCAGGTTGGTATCCTGGGACCAAGCAAAGCCCACTGCTATGTCTGAGGCACAGCCTCCCTTTCACAGATATTCCTTTATAAGGACCAACGGCCTTTACATAGGGGCTGTCTGTTATTTAAATAATGATCAGGAGTTGTGAAATTACAGGAATTACCAGTGTGTGTGTCTCTGTGTTTGTTTTATGATTGTAAACCAACCTGATGTGATTTGCCAGTTGGGTGATTTACAAATCTAATAAATACATAGATAAATAAATCTTCCATCTGGAGGTGCCAGTTGTCACAAAATGGCGGCCTTGCTTTCCCAGCATTCCTACTCAAGCAGAGAGATTATTCCATGTGCACAGCTGTATGTGTGTGCACTCTCTTAGGTTTTATCCAATGTTAGTCTAATTTGTCCCATTTATTTCAAGGGTTTTACTTCAAAGTAGGACAATTATTGGATACAACCTGCTACAGTTGTTCTTATGAACTGCAAGGGCTGGGGGCTGAGCCACTGACATATATCCCATGTACATTCACTGGTTGTGTCCATGCATATGAGAGTCAGCCCTCTGAGACTTCATCAGCCCTTCATTGAGCTATGAACCATGAGGTTATACAATAGCAAGTGATGGAGCATGTCTGTGTGAATCGGCCCTAGTCTCTCCCTTCCATTAACATGATCTCTGGTGAACAGCATGACAGCAGTTTTTGCTATTTCTCATTAGAGACACCAGCTGACATTTGGATAGGTCTGCAGACCCAAATTCCAAATCTGTTTATTGCCACCCATTACCAGATTGAGAATACGAGAGAGAGAGAGAGAGAGAGAGAGAGAGAGGAGTAGAGTAGACCAGACCAGACCAGACCCAACCCAACCCTCTATTCTTCACAAATCAAGAATATGTTAACTGAGCTTTCGATTTAACTGTAACAGGGGAAAAAACTTTTCAGGAACGACAAGGACAGTATTGGATAAACAATAAGCTATATAAAGTAAGGTCTCTCTACCAGGCAACCTAAACAACAGAGGCATCATCAGTTCTCTCCTCATATTCTGAAATTAAAATGTAGTAAGGCATGCATCATGGTCCCTAAATCCCTTGAAACCATAAGGTTTCCTGGCCCTTTTTAGCACTGGAAAAGCTTTGCTTACAAAGATAAAGGCATCACAATTTAGGTGTTCTGATTTTGTTAACTATGGGGGAGGGGAGAAATGAAAGAGCAATTAAAGTAAGTTGTTGTTGTTATTATTATTATTTATTTATTTATTTATTTATATAGCACCATCAATGTACATGGTGCTGTACAGAGTAAAACAATAAATAGCAACCTGCCGCATAGGCTTACATTCTAATAAAATCATAATAAAACAATAAGGAGGGGAAGAGAATGCACCAAACAGGCAGTATAAAAGTCAGAGCAAAATCAAGTTTTAAAAGCTTTAGGAAAAAGAAAAGTTTTTAGCTGAGCTTTAAAAGCTGCAATTGAACTTGTAGTTCTCAAATGTTCTGGAAGAGCGTTCCAGGCGTAAGGGGCAGCCGAAGAAAATGGACGAAGCCGAGCAAGGGAAGTAGAGACCCTTGGGCAGGTGAGAAACATGGCATCAGAGGAGCGAAGAGCACGAGCGGGGCAATAGTGTGAGATGAGAAAGGAAAGATAGGAAGGAGCTAGACAGTGAAAAGCTTTGTAAGTCAACAGGAGAAGTTTATATTGGATTCTGAAGTGAATTGGAAGCCAATGTATTATTATTATTATTATTATTTATTTATAATAAGTTTAATGATATGTTGTAAAGATATGTCATGTTCAATGAGAGGGATACAATTTCTGGGCAACTGTACATCACCATTGCAGATAAGTTCATCCGTGGATAAAAAGACTAATCATAAAAGGTTTTTAGAAATCAGGAATATTATTTAGAAATCATGATATTATTTGTAGTCATAGAGTATGAAACATGGTCTAGTCGTTAGCGGAGAACCTGTGGCCGTTCAGACATAAGGCATGTCTATACGACTTCTTTACCCTGACGTAAGTGCACAGGTTCGCATTTCAGGACACGACGCAGCCGTCCATTCGCTGCAGCACCAGGTTTTTAACGCGATAATGCGCATATTCGCATTTGCGATTTACTGTGACATTTGGAGCAATGTCCGACTTTGCACTGAGTTATGGTTATGTGACGTTGGGGGAGTTGAATCGCAGTTTGACATGTGGGCGGAGCTTTGAGGGTAGGACAATGTGATTGGCTGCTTTCCCACCTATCAGCTGCTTTATTCCTTTGCACTGTTTTTAGTTTGAATTCTGATTTTGCGGAGCTCTGCAGAGAGAACGTATTAAAACAAAGAGGGGAGAACAGGCATCCTCCTCTGCTGCCTTGTTCCTTCCCCCCTGCTCCCGGTTTGTCTGTTATATGAATCTGCAGAGCTCCACATATAACATTTATAGCTTCCATCATCTCTACTCCATAGCATCGTATATGCGCATTTATAACTGCACTACAAAAAAAAAAAAGAATTCAGGACATAAATCGCTGTTGCAGTGTGATGCTCTTTACCTAGATTCGAATCAATGAAAATTCGGGTTTATATTCAATGAGGAACAATCCCGTTGTTGTACAGATGGGGCCCTGGTTAGACACCAACTCTAATCAGCACTAGTGAGCATAGCCAATGGTCAGCAATGATAAGCGCTGCAGTCCAACATCTGGACTAGACCTATATCTGGTGCAGAGTATGATGGGGTTAAGTGAGCCACATTGGGGACTTTCTAAAGGGTTTCATGTGTCCCCTTTATTTTGACAACCTTGATCAAGGAATCTGGGAGAGCATATGCTACCATAAAAGTGTTCGATATTCATGTCCACCATGCTGGTACTTAAGGAAGACGACATGAGCAAATAGGGTTTTTTTTATCAATTAGCAAAATTTCCTTTTGAGTGTCTATAAATTTGGAAGCAAAATGGGGAAAATGAGATAAAGGTATGACAAAGTATATAAATGTGTACATTAAAAGAGAAGGTAAAGAATATAGAAAAAGAGTCCATCCCCCAAAGAGTCCAATGAGGGCAGAGCATGCTCAGTGGCCTCTGGGGGGTCACAGAATGTTGAAGGTACCAACTGGAGAGGGAGAAAGTAGCAAAGAAGAGTAGGTGGTAGGGGGCAGAGAATTGGCCTACGGCAGACTTCCCCAACCTAGTGATCTCCAGATGTTTGGGGCTTAGGGTGGCCTTTTCACATCACCAAAGAAAGATGACATAAATGTGCATTACATTTGCATGTGCTAATTTATACGTACAGGTACAAATTTAGAAACAATTCATATAATTAAATTTAGCACATTTTACCATGGTGGGAAAGACTGATTTGGTGACCTGTGCCTCCTGCTGCCTGGATGCTAATGAGAGATGGACCACCTTCAAGGTCCCTGCAATACAAGGGTTATCTTTAAACTGGACTTAGACTCAACAGCCCTTTAAATAGAGGACTGCCCTCTGCAAAGTAGGGCATATGGACACCCTGGTGACACATCTGGAGGGCATCAGTTTAGGGAAGTCGGAGCATGATCTACACTACTGCTTTAACACAGTTTATAACAGTAGTGACAGGTGCTGGGGCCCAGGACACACTCCATGTTCAGTTTTCAAACCGTTTTCGAAGTGTCATATCCTGCTTGGTGTAGATCTGGCCCTAGACTACTAAAACCCCTAACATCAGCTTCTGGCATCCTGGAAGAAGGCTGCAGCCCTAAGTAACAGCACTCCAGTTAGGGGGAAGAGATACACTGCAACATTTTGTGTGATGCAGTTGTGCTTTTTGATTTAGATTTAATATCCCCCCCATTTTTAATATAAATTAACGTGCTTTTGATGGACGTATTACCTTTATAACGTAAAAAGAAATTGGTGAAGACTATAAATAAAGATCTGATTTTAGCACAAGATGTTAAGCAGCAACGTCTGAGCCACCTTCAAAAGCTCTTACATCTGGCCCATTCACATTTTCCAGCTACATGATTTGTTCGACATCCCCGGAGTCCTTCCTAATTTCCTTCAGGAGTGTAGACCAGAGCCATTTATCTGCTACTGAATGTTGGAACATAACTTGTCAGCGAGCCTTTGGATTCCAGACACACAGCAAGCTTGCTTTTCTCTGTAGGAATGCGAGGGCCATATGTATGTCAGCTCAAAAGGCAGGAGAACGTTCTACAGAGGAAACCACTTTATTACTGCCTTTCTTTCAGTTGAATAATGGGCCCCCTGCACTGCACCTCCTGTAAAATATGGAATGTAAAATTGTTTTCCCAGCAGAGAAAGGGGTAGATATCAAGACTGATTAGAGGTGTGATGCAATCGTTGAACACTCGGGTCGTAGGAACCATGTTGCTCAGGAAAAGGAAGGCCTGGGGTAGGTTCACAACAACAAAAAGATGACTGATGGAAAGCAGAATGAACTCCCCCCTGTATAAAAGTGAAATAAGACTGCTCATCAAAGCAACAGCTAGCTGCACAGTTCGACTGTGAGGTAATAAGAAAGTGCAGAGATTAATAAACTGGGACGGTGCCTCATTAATCACACATATCTCAGAGTGGCACAACTGCTACGGTTTCCATTTGTAGCTTCATACGGCGAGCTACAGTTCATTGGATCCTATGCATTTTTGCAAGGTAGCCAATGTGTCAGGGCTTGACAAATGGGTGCCCCCCTGCTTCAAGAGCTCAAATGATGTTATTCCTACAGAACATTAGTTAATGCAGGAAACCTAAGTAAGATAAATAATATCAAAAATGTTTTGGGGCATTGGGGGAAGGCTCAGGTTGTTCCTTTTTCATGGTGCCAAACTTTCAGCTCGAAAAGAGTCTATCCTTGCAGAGTATTTTGAGAATCACAGGTTGAGCCTTAGCATCAAAGGCTACAATGTACCTGACTGGGGCCATAGCTAGACCTAAGGTTTATCCCTGGATCGTCCAGGGGTCAAACCTGTTCATCTAGGTGACACACAGGGGATCCAGTGCTCAGGCAGGGGCGAACCCTGGATGATCCCAGGATAAACCTTAGGTCTAGCTCTGGCCTTAGTGTGAGGCAGCGCAAGAGATGAGTGTTCACTGTTACCTTACATCCCATACATTAAGATAAACAGAATATCTGCTTCATTCATAAGTAGGAGCTGAAGGTACGTAAAGTGCCCTTTAATACCCTGTGAGTACATTTGCTTTAGATCCAATCATGCTGAACCACATACAGAAGCAAGTTACAACTGGTGGAACATTTCACAGCTTGGGTTGGGGGGACCATTGTGCAATGAAAGGTGGAACATCACACAACAAATCTGGAAGTGACTGAAACTTTCCATACCTTTCCTAAAGAACCTTAAACTCACTGATGTCAGCCATTCTCTTTGGGTTTCTTCCTTTGAAATTCAAATATGTCTGATCCCTCTAGTCCACTACTTTGTAGGTGATGTGGGAGTAGCTACATTGGGAGACATGTAGTGTGTGAGAGATGGAGATGACGTGACAGACCGAGAAACATGGAGTGAGGGAGGAAGAGAAAATGCAGGAGAGAGGAATGTAGAGAAAGGGAGGGAGTGAAAGAGGGTGAGATGGAATGAGAGAAGAGAAGAAATGGGGTGACACAATAGGAGAGAGATGAACTGAAGGAGAGCTAGAGAAAATATAGGAAGATGGAGTATCATAGAATCATAGAATAGCAGAGTTGGAAGGGGCCTAGAAGGCCATTGAGTCCAACCCACTGCTCAATGCAGGAATCCACCCTAAAGCATCCCTGACAGATGGTTGTCCAGCTGCCTCTTGAAGGCCTCTAGTGTGGGAGAGCCCACAACCTCCCTAGGTAACTGATTCCATTGTTGTACTGCTCTAACAGAGAGAGAGAGAGAGAGATGGAGTAAGGGAGCATGTATGGGAGGGTGGGACAAAGTGAGAGAAAGAGGGAGGGGATGGATGAGGTGAGAGGGATAGTGGGTGGATGGATGAAGAGAGAGAGAGAGAGAGGGAGGATGGATAGATGGATGGATGAGCTGGATGGAGAGAGGGAGAGGGAGATGGAAAGAAAGGAGATAGATGGGGTGAGTGAAGAAAGTGGGGGTAGAAGTATAGAGAGAAGAAGAGAGGGGGATGGACTGACGGATGGGGCTCCCTCGCAGGCAAACATTTAAACTTTTCTCACAGTGACAGCCCTGAAATGTTCATAAATACTGGAGATGATTATATTTTCACCCTGACAACAACCAATAAGGACGAACCATCTGGGCAAGTCTTGACAGTGATCCAAGCCAGGAGTGTTTCGAAATGATGCATATCAGTGTGTCGCCTGTTTCTCACAGCTGTGAAAGGGAGGGGGCGTTTTGTTTTGCCTTCTCAAAGCAGAGTGAGGATACCAAACCATGTTGGTGGGCCAAGATTTTCCTCGCCCTCCCTAGCTTTGCCGCCAGCTCCTGCTGTACCGGCAAGAGAATTCCTCTTCTGGGCTTCTCCTTTCGGCTCTGTTTTGCAGCTTCTGTGATGAAAGAGCCCCCCTGTGCTGACTGGCTCTCCTACTGCCAGTTAGAGAGCTCCTTGCAGATTCTAGGGACTAATTGCCAGTATTCTTCTCTGAAGCATCCCATCATTGACATCACCATAGCGACATTCCAGAGAATAATGATGGCGGAGAAGAATTAAGAGAGGCAGCCCAGAGGGGTTGCCACCTCAGGGGAAAAGAGAGAGAGAGAGAAATAAAAAATGAGTGGATAAAAGAGAGAAAAACAAGATTGAGTGAGTGAAGGAGGAGAGAGAAGATGGAAAGAGAAAAAGGTGAGAGATGGAGAAAAAAAGCAACCTGCTACTAAGCCATAGATAAGTAACTTTTAACACTGCTTTTAAATGGTTTTTAACATCCGGATGAATAGCATGACTTTTTCTTGCTACGCCCTCCTTTCATGTTTCATTATTTTGGAAAGGCTGTGTGAAATGGCATAGCCAGGACTGGACCACTGGTCTGGGAGGGCTCCCAAACACCCCCCACCCCAACAATGAGCAGCTTCTCCTCCTAGCTGACTCACTGGTAAAAGGAAGCACTTGGGCAGCTGACTGGTTTAGGCTGTAGCCCTGCGACATGCCAGATGTCCTATCCATATTGTGAGCCACATGGGGACTACGGTCAAAAGTCAGACGAGAAGTCTGCTCAATAAAGTATCAGTGAATTCAGAAGGATTTCCTTCTAACTACACAGGATTAGGATTGTGCTGTTAAACTGATAAGAAGAACACATCTACTCATAAGGGGGAAATATAGAGATCCAAAACTGTCCCGTTGCAATAATTTTAGAGCACCGTGCCGCCAGAACACCAATGACAAAAGTGCAGATGCTCTCTCTTTCGCTTTCAGAAGTAGAGTTCCCCTCCTCTTGTGGGGATGGACCCGCTCAGGTTCCCCAGGGACTCCTGGGCTAGTCCTCAATATTGTCCATCCCTGGGAACTCTTGCTCCTACTCTGAAGAGGATTCCTCCAGCTCGGACAGGGCTCCACCCAGAAGAATCAAATGACACACTGAGAATGGATTGTATTAATGGCTCTTACTGCAAAGGCACTGATTTATATCAAATCTTTAAAACCTTGTATATTGATAAATACACAAAACCTTCACAGAATCAGGAAGGCCAGGCCTTCAGATATTCCCTTGAATATTTAATATGCATTTAGTGAGGAAAGAGAAATAACATAACAAAAGTATATTATGCTCGGGCAAAAAAAAAATTGTCAAAGGGAAAATGGACAAGAGATTTATTTATTTACTTAACTCTATGTCACTAATTTTTTTAACAGAACCGTCTCAAAAGTGGCTTTTTGTGTGTGTCACTCAACACCTAGTTGCTTCACATGAAAACATTTTTATGAATGATCTTGATTCAGAACTTTCAGAGTTTATAATGGTGGAATGCTGTTTGATCTATGTACAGGCCCATTTGTACCTGTAAAATTTCATGTCTTACAATCCAATTAGGGCTGTTCCTGTCCAATATCTAAAGAAGTGTTGCCATTTCCCCAACTAATTAATTAATTACTTACTTAATTTTGCAGGCTCTAACTTCTGATACCATTTCAAGAATGAATTAATAACACTTGCCAAGTCCATCATTCCACTATTCAATAACACAGATGAAACTGGCAAAAAACTGGAAAAAATAATAATGAACCACTGTCAGTTGAAGAAACTGTCTATTGTCAATGCTTCATTATTTTGTGCTTCATTATTTTTTCAATTATTTACAAGTTTCATCCTTGTTATAGTCAATTTACTAACCACATCCGTACTCTCAAACCTAATGTTGCATTTCCAAAAGGCAAAACCCAATTACAGTGTAATCCCACACACGTTTACTCTGACATTAATCCTATTGAGTTCAATGAGCCTTACTCTGAGGTAAGTGAGTATAGGACCGCAGCCTTAGGAATACAGACTGTATTAGTAGACAAATATAGAATTGTGCTGTTAATGGCAAAATCCGCAATACACAGGTTTGAAAAGGTAAAAGAGCTTAAATGTACACTAATACTGTGATATTTACCAGAAGGTTCGACCATATAATACCTGCTCTGGTCCACTTGCACTGGCTGCCTGTATGTTTCCGATCCCAATTCAAGGTGCTGGTTTTGACCTATAAAGCCTTACACGGCTTGAGACCACAACACCTGATGGAACGCCTCTCCCGACGTAAATATACCCAGTCACTATGTTCAACATCTAAGGTCCTCCTCCGGGTGCCTACCCCGAGAGAGGCTCAGAGTGTGGCAACGAGGGACAGGGCCTTTTCGGTGGTGGCCCCCAGACTATGGAACAATCTCCCTGACGAGGCTCGGCTGGCACCAACGCTGCTATCTTTCCGGCACCAGGTTAAGACTTTCCTTTTTGCCCAGGCATATATAACCACATAAACATGTGGGTAATTATGATTACATCTTAATTACCCACATGTTTAGTTTTTAACGGCTTTTAATGCTTCATGTGTGTATGTTCTGTGTTTTAGAATTTTAAATTTTGTATACTCGTTTTTATCTTAATTTTTTAGAATTTCTGTAAACCACCCTGAGAGCCCTGGCTATGGGGGCGGTATATAAGTATAAATAAATAAATAAATAAATAAATAAATAAATAAATTTTTGTCTGTCTCTTCTGCCAAGACTCTTGTTCATGCATTGGTTATTTCTCGGTTGGACTACTGCAACCTTCTTCTCACTGGCCTTCCTTCTTCTCACATCAGTCCGTTGGTTTCTGTTCACCACTCTGCTGCTAAGATCATCTTCTTGGCTCGCCGCTCTGACCATGTAACTCCACTTCTGAAATCTCTTCATTGGCTTCCAATTCACTTCAGAATCCAATATAAACTTCTCCTGTTGACCTACAAAGCTTTTCACTGTCTAGCTCCTTCCTATCTCTCCTCTCTCATCTCACACTATTGCCCCGCTCGTGCTCTTCGCTCCTCTGATGCCATGTTTCTCGCCTGCCCAAGGGTCTCTACTTCCCTTGCTCGGCTTCGTCCATTTTCTTCTGCTGCCCCTTATGCCTGGAACGGTCTTCCAGAACATTTGAGAACTACAAGTTCAACCGCAGCTTTTAAAGCTCAGCTAAAAACTTTTCTTTTTCCTAAAGTTTTTAAAACTTGATTTTGTTCTGACTTTATACTGTTAGTTTTACCCTACCCAGCGCCTGTTTACCCTACCCAGTGCCTGTTTGCTTTCTCTTCCCCTCCTTATTGTTTTATCATGGTTTTATTAGAATGTAAGCTTATGCGGCAGGGTCTCGCTATTTACTGTTTTACTCTGTACAGCACCATGTACATTGATGGTGCTATATAAATAAATAAATAATAATAATAATAATAATAATAATAATAAATAATTTTTAAAGTAATGTTATTGTTTAGCTACTACATAGCTATATTTAAACATTAGTACCGATTTCTCCTACTTCCCCATGCTACTGTCCTGAAATCACTAGGAGGTTTGAGCTGTGGCTATTACCCCAAATAGTATAGAGTTAAAACACTGAATAGTTAATTGAAACATTATTTAGATTCATTTAAATTCAGTTATATTTCAGCCCTATCAGATATGTTTATTTAAAGGCATCACACTGAGTTCAGGTTAACTTAACTCTCAAGTGTCTCAGCAAACTTTTTTCCCATTTTATTTTTCTTTCATGTTACAATATAAATAAATACCACTAGTGAAAATTATGTTCATGATTGCTCATTGTTGCAGCTCGCTACATGCTTTGGCCTTCATTACATACTCTTGTGTGCTTTATATTGTTCGTGCTTAAACTCAGAATGAAGCAAACCGAAAACTATCATGTCTAACAGTATAACAAATATTCTTGGATGGTATATTATTATTATTCCTACCCTGGAGACAACTTATAAACACAAGCAATCCTGTGAGTCAAATGGGAAAAAATGTAGGCCTTGAAAAGGGCACTCCCCACTGTACCATTCCTAGCTAGAAATCAGTCAGAAGCTAAGAAAATATCTCTAGGAGTTAAAGGCATTAAATAGGAAGATAGGAAGAAAAACAAACAGAGGATCTAACGCCTATGCTCAATTGCATGTATTAAAACACATCTCGTAGCCTAAATAAATACATGAACGGGCTTCCCCACTGTTCATGCCTAACCATTGTTTGCATGAAAATGTGATATATCAGCATGAGCTCTGCTCTTTTTCTGTTTAGTTATGCTCAAAAGGGCAGACTCACTCAGTTACGGTTTAGAGACCTGCTGATTGCACATGGAGGATTTTGAAATATGTACTGCTCAGAAAAAAAATGTTTTCTACTACTGCAGAACGGACCACCTCCTTTGTCTTTCTTTGGCTGAAGGTGTTTCCATGGCACGGTGTTGGGAAGAGTGTTGAGGGAGTCTCTTTGTTCTCTTGCTGTTCTATCTGGTCCTGTGCTTAGTGCTTCTGCTTAAATTATACCTTTGGAGGTGGTATAACAAACGTTAACAATGCGCAGATACAGGCTGGGTTCAGAAAACATGATAACCCACGCTCAAGACCTGGGGCCGATCTACACCAAGCAGGATATAACACTTTTAAAACAGTATGAAAATGGTATATGTAATGTGTCCTGGGCCTGAACAGTTGTCATAACCTTTATAAACCATTATAAGCAGTAGTGTAGATCCTGCCCTGGTTCGCACAATTGCAGGCTTGTTAATAAGTGATTATTAAGAGCCTCGTGTGGCGCAGAATGGTAAAGCAGCAGTTTCTGCAGCTGAAACTCTCCCCATGGCCTGAGTTCAATCCCAGCGGAAGCTGGTTTCAGGCAGCTGGCTCGGGTCGACTCAGCCTTCCATCCTCCCGAGGTCGGTAAAATGAGTACCCAGTTAGCTGGGGGAAAGGTAATAATGGCCGGGAAAGGCAATGGCAAACCACCCCGCTATAAGGCCTGCCAAGAAAACGTCAGCGAAAGTTGGTGTCCCTCCAAGAGTCAGTAATGATTCAATGCTTGCACGAGAGGTTCCTTTCCTTTCCTTCCTAATAAGTGATAGTGGTTTCTTGACCACCCTGCATGTACAGGTTACACGCTGGGGGGCGGGCATATAATGTGAATCCGGCGAGGGTGGCTTGCTGCTGTGCTTAGCAAAGCACCCAGAACCCATGGGCTATTGTAGGGTTCTGGGCTTGTTAAGCATGACAACATATTGTATTTTCTATTATGCTTTTATACTGCTTGTTTTCTATTTTGAATGGTTCTTGTGGTTTTAATTTTTGTAAACCGCCCAGAGAGCTTCGGCTATTGGGTTGTATAAAAATGCAATAAATAAATAAACAAGTTCATGACATGACAAGCCACACTGCCAGGGGTAATTATGCTAATTATGAAATTATATTATTATTATATTTGTTTGTATCCTGCCAATGCTAATCCTCCCTGGCATGTGACCAATATGCACAGCAGGGGAGATTCGTCACCATGGCCTATTTCCCCAGCTGTGATCCTGTGAATCAGGCCAGTATGTGGAATTGGACACAGAATCAATTTTTCTCAGAATGTCAGCAAGCACCTAGCCCTTATGACTGCAGAAATAATCATGAAAGAGTGCAGGAGATAGGGCAGCCACATTCATACCCCCTAGGATGACAATATGGAAAGCAGGGCAGGGCTCCGGTATCTTTAACGGTTGTAAAGAAAAGGGAATCTCAGCAGGTGTCACTGGTATGCATGCAGCACCTAGTGAAATTCCCCGTTCAACACAATAGTTAAAGCTGCAGTAGCCCTGCCCTCTTGACCAGGTACAAAAGAGGACAGGGCTCCTGCAGTGTTAACTGCTGTGATGAAGAGGGAATTTTACCAGGTGCTGCACACAAATGACACCTGCTGAAATTCCTTTTTCTATTCAACTGTTAAAGATACAGGAGCCCTGCCTTCCTTTCCATATGGTCACCCTATATCACCAAAGAAAGGGAATTGCCTTGCTAGAAAAGAGGACATAAGAGAGCAGATATCTGCATATATATATATATATATATATATATATATATATATATATATGCGCACATATATTTGCATAGGCTAATTTATATGTATAGATGCAAATTTGGAGAGAATTACTCTACTTTAAATAGAAATACAATACATCTCACCATAGCGGGGAAGACTATATGACCCGGTGTTCCATGCGCCTGCTTTGCTCAGAAGGCTGTTCGTTTGTGCCAAGTGTAGCTGGGTAACTTCAAGGACACGGTTCACCCTTCTTAGGCTTCATTACCTTTGAACCAGAATTGGATTGGACAGCTTTTCAAATACAGATTATCCTCTATAAAGTTGGACACGTGGCTACTCTAGTGAGACAAGCCTGGTGCAATCTCAACATTTGTGCTTGAGACCCGATCAGATAAAATAACCCTATTATCTGCATGCATAAGCATGAGATAGTTTGAATAGGTGAAAAAACAGTTACCTGGCATGCCAGTTCCCTCCACTATAAAACTTTCATAGAATCATAGAATAGCAGAGTTGGAAGGGGCCTCCAAGGCCATCGAGTCCAACCCCCGGCTCAATGCAGGAATCCGCCCTAAAGCATCCCTGACAGATGGTTGTCCAGCTGCCTCTTGAATGCCTCTAGTGTGGGAGAGCCCACAACCTCCCTAGGTAACTGGTTCCATTGTTGTACTGCTCTTACAGTCAGGAAGTTTTTCCTGATGTCCAGATGGAATCTGGCTTCCTTTAACTTCAGCCCGTTATTCCATGTCCTGCACTCTGGGAGGATCGAGAAGAGATCCTGGCCCTCCTCTGTGTGACAACCTTTCAAGTATTTGAAGAGTGCTATCATGCCTCCCCTCCATCTTCTCTTCTCCAGGCTAAACATGCCCAGTTCTTTCAGTCTCTCTTCATAGGGCTTTGTTTCCAGACCCCTGAACATCCTGGTTGCCCTCCTCTGAACACGCTCCGGTTTGTCTGCGTCCTTTGAAGGGAAAGCAGCCCAAAGATAGCCAGCTTCATCTTGCCTGCCTAAGCACAAATATCAAAGAAGGAGCATCTTAACTGGAAATGCTCAGCTCTTAAGAAAACACTCCTATTTCATTTCCATCCGCTGGGGTGACAAAATTAAGCAGGGAATATAATTGCTCCCGGGAAATTCAGAGTTCATAAATCTAAACTCTTTAGAGTTCCGCACTTCTAATATAATCTGCTGTCATTACGTAGTGCTTTTACATTTCGGAAGGCAGCCAGAGTTAATGTAATATTGCACATTAATCTAATACTAATGCAGAGTTATAGGCGTGTGTTGCCTCTGGACACCGGGAAAATGGAGCAGGGATCTGGATATATAGGTCTCCCAAGCACATTCTTTATAGCACTTGAGGCAGCCGCTCTGACACCATGCTGCCACAGGTCCAGCCAAGTTCAGCCCCCTCATCATTGCACAGCTAACACCCTTGCTGTGAGTCAAGAAGGCCATCCATGCGGCATTTGTTTGAACTGACTTGAGTATTGCCCATGAGGGACAGGGTGCATATGTTTTAACGTCAAAAGACAACTTGGAAGATTGCTTTAATGTTGAATAACCCCTGGAACGTGAGCAGCCGGCCCCTTGCATTGAGGAGGAAAAGGTTTTTTTTATTATTATTATTTTATTTTGCCACTCAGGCACATTTGAAAGATAATGCCACCTTTTGTAGATTTCCTGTTTTCTATCACATACTAGCATGCAAAGAAATGGAAACCAGGGAAAGGTTTGATAGAGCTGTGCAAATACGGGCCAGATCTGTGAATCGCCCAGAGAGCTTCGGCTATTGGGTGGTATAAAAATGTAATAAATAAATAAATAAATAAATAAAATAAATCTGCTCCCACTAAGTACAGTATGACAAAATGAGTTGACTTGATCAGAATGAACTGAAAATAGAAGCTTAAAAGTGCAATTCAGTCCTGGAAGAAGGAACTTTTTATCATCTTTGGTGGACCTGTAAAAAAACTAAGGCTTTCTGGACACAAAAACATTCTTTAATTAAAAAAAAAATTAAAGACTAATATACAAATGAAACTAGAAGCCTATTGGGACTAATCAACAACCAACTGAAAGAGAAGGGGGGAACTTTGTTTTTATACATGACAATGGCAGCAAGACTACTATATGCACAGAAGTGGAAAAATGAAGCAACGCCAACAATGGAAGAATGCCTGTTGAAGATATTGGAGTTGGCAGAGATGGCAAAACTTACAGAGATAATGAGAGATAAATCAGCAGCCACATTCATATCTGAATGGAAACCTCTGTTAGAATTTTTGCAAAAAACAGAAAAAAATGTCTGTGGATTCAATGTATAAGATATAGCTAACTTAGAAGAAAGAAAAGAATTTGATTAATGTGTTAAATGTATCAAACAAGGAGAGAATATAATTCACATTCGTGATATGGAAAGAGCTGAAAATACACCGTAACCTTTGTGTGTGTACTTTTTTCTTTCCTTTTTCTGTTTTTCGTTTTCCTTGGATGTAATGTTTCTATGTGATGCTTTTATGTCATGTGTGTTTGTGAAACAATAAAATTATTATTATTATTATTATTATTATTATTATTATTATGAAGAAGAAGAAGAAGAAGAAGAAAGTGCAATTCAGTCCTGCAACTCCCAGAATTCCTTGCTGCTTGTAGGGGAGTGCTGGAAGTTGTAAGACTTTTTTCTGTCTAAACATGCATAGGATTTTGCCCTTAGAACATAAAGGAAGTCCAGTAGTCCAGCTTTCTGCTTCAACAGTGACTAGCAAAGACCTCTAGAAACAGAATAGCAAGGCATGGGAGATGATGGCAATCCCCTCATTGTTCCTTAGCGTGTTATACTACTACCTCAGAATACGGAGGCTTCATTTTATGATTATCTTCTACTATAACAACACAGAAAATTCTACATCCAGGATACCATAATTATTGGAAACAGGTCCTGGGCTTGAGCTAGACCTACTGGTTTAGCGGGATGGAGGGGTGAAGATCTCACAATATTTTTATTGAGAGATCTCCCCCTCTGTTCACATGCGGTGTGTGATGACCTCGGAGGGAGAGGCATCGCACCTGCCATTTTGTGTTTTTTTCTTAAAGGGGAAGATGCACACGAGCGCTCGTGCGCAAAAGGTAAGTTGTTTTTTTTAAAAAAAATTCCCACTCCCCCCACCCCATCCCCGATGGGCACAGTGCTCCTGAGGAGCTCTGCAACCCATGCGCGGGTCCCGCAATGCCCGTCCACACATTCCATGGTCTTGGGCTCAGCCTGGGACTGCGGAAAAAGCAGGCTCAAAGGGTAGGACAAGATCCCGGGGCAAGGGAGGGATCATCCCTCCCTGATCCTGGGATCCCATGTGAATGCACTGGGACGATCCCGGGGATCGCCCTGGGATTTCGCACCATCTAGCTAAGGCCCTGGTCTCACACACCTTTGATTCAGATGCGCACTTCTGATATAGTATAGCACTCAGGTTACCAACTCACCCCTCCCCTATTTTTCATAAAGAGGTTTGAAGTCATTTCATGTACAAAGTATTGTTCTCTCCATGCCAGAGAGAAGGTTTAATAGACAATCTTCTTGCTGGGAAAAATAAGCTGAACAATGATCACGTACAGATGATTTGGGGCAAACCATGCTTCTTCTGTTTCCAAAACAAACCATGTCAAGAAACCAAAAGGATGCTGCTTTGGAAATAGCATTTAAAAATCCCTTCCTAAAGGAAAACATAATTATATCCTTCTGCCCATGAGTACCTCTGTGTCGGTGTTTCCTTTGCTGTCAAATTGTGCTTAAAAATAATAAATCTCATAATATGAATTGAAATGAATCCCAGATGGCTTACTGCAGCTAGTTACTACAACGGCCTCAGACACTTTATTTAATGCCGTATTTCATTGACTTAGCTCAGTCGCTCTGATAGCCACACACTCAGTAAAGTGGAAAATTAGCATAGGCTTGTAAATGAAGTGGCTTCTCACCACCAGCCTGATTTGGCATATTCAGGCCACCATTATCCCCTTTTGTTTCGAACTATTTTGGAAGAAGGGGAATGCACCAAATTATGGATGCTTCTAAGTTAAAAGGGGCATGGAACTTGTTATAAAGATGGCCTGCTTACATGTTGAACCAATTATCAAGCATCTTTTCTTCTTTCAGTTATTATTTCCAATAACTGAGGGCCACTTCACATATTAATGCATGCGCCTTGATTGTTCCATGTCATGTGCCCAAACCTTCAGCATCAATACTTAGTTCCAAACATGGTGTTAAGAGGACAGGGTATCTGCTTTCGTGCTGTCCGGAAAAGAAAGCTGAGATTTTAGCTATAGTGATAGGCTAAAGGATCTAAAAACAAAAATTAATTTAAAAGGAAATAATACTTGACAATATTCAAAAGAAGGAAGCACAAGAATGGTGTAAGAGTCCTTACACTGGCATTTTTTAAAAAAGCAGACTAACTTCTTACGAAATAATTTATGAGCTCTTAGTTTAACTTCTTACAGTTTGGCTTCTATCCAGAACACAGTAACATGCCCTTAAGGACACTGAACTCAACACTGGGTTGATACAGGTGGATTTAGACTATGCCAAGGCATGAATAAATTTTGCTTGGCAACACTTCTCCTTTTTCCCTATCAGATGCTGCTATGCAACAAATTTGGAGCACACCGTCAGACTTGATTTATAACAGAATAACAGCTATCCATTTGCATTACCTGAGATTTTCTAAGGTAAACAAAAACCAAAAACAAATTCCTACCTAGGGGGTAGAGAAATATACATTCTGATCTTTGTTTTCCCTGTGGCCATTTGTGTAATCTATCTGCATATTTGGAGCTCAGACATCTCACCATGGGGGAAATGAAGAAGTCTTCCAACACTCTGCATGCAACCCTTAATGGGGGAGAGGGAGAGAGAAGGAACTATGTTCTGCTTCCTCTTTTGTGACTTCCATTGGCACAGACTGTGTAAGTTGGCACTGATTTCAGTATCTTCTAAGACCAGTACACACATGCATGTCCCTTTCTTACTTTGTTTTAATTAATCTAACTAGTCCAATTTCTCTCCAGTAGTGACCAACCAGGTGCTCCTGGGAAGTTTACCAACAGTGCAAGATGAACATCTGAAATTGCCTTCTACTGAGTCAGGCCTTTGGTCTAACAGTTGGTGGCTTTCCAAGATCTCAGACCGAGGTCATTCCCATTGCCTACTCCATCATCCTTCCATTTGCAGATGCCAGGGACTGATCTGGGGTCTTTTACATTGAAAGCATGAGACCTACCACTGAGCAGAGGCACATTGCTACTGGATTTGGAGGTTGCAGTGAGCTGACATGACTAATCTCCTCCATGCAAAGTTTCCTTCATGAATTTGTCTACCCTACTCTTTTAAAGCCATCTAGACTGGAATCCCATATGTTAAGAGTGCAATCCCAAACACAGCTACCCAGGCGTAAGTCCTGCTGAACTCCATGGGACTTCTTTCCTGGTAGATATGTGTATTATTGCATTGCAAGTGGATTCTATCTATCTTTCTATCTATCGTTAGCTCCCAAAGTGGATAGTAGTTAAAATACAAATATATACTTAGATATATTGTTTTGTGGTGGGACAGTCTTTTCTGATCCCTGGCTGTTGGTGATAGTGACCAGGTTCTAGACAGGTCTAAAGCCACTGGTAGGTGGTGCCAGTGGCAAAAGTAGAATCTAGATTCTTCTTATTTATTTTATTTATTTATTTATTGCATTTCTATACCGCCCAATAGCTGGAGCTCTCTGGGCGGTTCGCAAAATTTAAAAACATTCAAAGTATAAAACAACAGTATAAAACCATAATATAAAATACAATATAAAAGCTCAACCAGATAAAACAGCAGCAATGCAAAATTACAAATTTAAAACACCAAGTTAAAATTTATTTATAGACTGTTAAAATGCTGGGAGACTAAAAAGGTCTTCACCTGGCGTCTAAAAGCAAATAATGTAGGTGCCAAGCGAACCTCCTTAGGGAACTCATTCCACAGCTGGGGTGCCACAGCAGAGAAGGCCCTCCTCCTGGTAGCCACCTGCCTCACTTCCTTTGGCAGGGGCTTATAGTAGTATTAAAAGTAGTATATTTTTTTTGTCAGTACTGCCAGTCAATTTCCTCAAATGGCTCTTCCAAACATTAGGATAAGAAAGGGAAATATCTATTTTAAGTTACAGAATTGGGGTGTTATGGTTTCATAACTGCAATGTTTTAGCAAAAACTTCCAGAATTCCTAAGTAAAGTCTCCAAATGTCTCCCCATCTTTCCCCCCCTACATTGAAAAGGCAGAAATTAAATGATGCAATGGTTCTTTAACAGAAGTGTTTTCTTCAAGTTTCATACAGTAGGTTCATTGTTTAGTTTATTCTTTTTTTCTTTTCTTTTTTTTTGCTGACTTTGAAAGCAGTTGTCTGCCAAAAAATGAATAAATTCCAAACTATATCATTGTCTGGAAATTTGCCTCTATCAAATAAATCTATAATCTGCACTTCTCACCTAAGGGACATGGCGATGCCACTACAGATATGCACACTTTCACAATCTCAGTTTTAATTCTTCCCGCACTCCTCTTTCTTATATGTAGTTTGAAATTAAGTCTTTTTCAACCCAACTCTTGAAGCTTCTCTAATGCTCTAAATTTCTTCATGAAAGAAAGAATTGTGGCGGCCATACTGAAGAGTTACCATTGCTTGAAACCTACAAATTACCCCTTCCCCACCAGGTCCTTCTATGAACTCTCCTTGAACCATTTTTCCACATGTCTGGATTTGTGCCTCTTTGAATTGTACCTGATAAGACTGAAGATAATCAGGCAGTTAGGAATTCACAGAGCTACAGTATAATAGTGTTTGGTCCTTCCTTACTGAATACTGCATGTTACATCACTGGTGACAAGTAATAATTGCATTTCCACACCTCTGGTCCAGGAGCCTTTTCCTTTATTTCAAAGAAGTGTTTTTAATCCATATTTTCTGTTTTTATACTGTTTTTATGTTTTTTAAATTTTTGTATACTTTTAATGTTTACTATTTTTAATTGTTGTAAACCGCCCAGAGAGCTTCGGCTGTGGGGCGGTATATAAATGTAATAAAATAAATAAATAAATTATTTTCATCATGTATACTTCCCATCTCTAGAACATTCACGTACCTATAGGACCCCGCCACCTCCCATTTTCCCTAGAGGTCTTTGGGTCTTTGGGTTCTCAGACAAGAAGATCAGTAGCACTGGCCAAACTGCTTAAAGGATAGCTTGTCCACCTTTACTGATCTTCTCCTGCAATGTGAAGTCATGCCAAGTATGTATGAGATGATGACTAGTCTCAGAGTAACAACTGAGAATTCTCTGTACAGGAGGATTTAATTGCCGTTAAAATGATACCTAAATATTATAATGCAAAGTAACCACAATCCAGGTGAGCACAGATAAACAGGGTTCGGAGAAGACTGTGCAGGAGTAGATTAATGAAACAGAAGGACCCAGTTGCATAAATTGCTAAAATACTTTGTAGCTGTTGCAAGGAAATTTTGCACTGAAATATTATAGAATGGCCTTCTCTTAGGCCCTTGCAAGGCAATTTCTTCTTTCTGCCATACGTGTCAGATTTTAAATCCCTGCTTTGTGCTCAAACTGCAATGTCATTAAATGTCTCTCTCTTGCATTGTTAATATTATTAAAAGATACCATCAAGTTACTTGATGGATTAAGTAACAAGCCAATAAAAATATGCACTCAACCATAAAATACACTAGTGGATACGTAATTCGTAGCTTGGAAAAGCTTAAGATTTTCTTCCTAATACATTAAATTCCCTTAGGTTGGTTGGCGTGTCTTATATTCTTCATCAATATAGTAAATTTTCTGCTATTAAAACACATCCAAGTACAGGCCAACGTAGGTACTATAATCAAAAGCAGAAATCAGTAAAGGAATAAAAGCATATATTCTAACTTAATTAAGCATTGACACAACACAGGACAGTTGAAAGAACTCAATCTGGGTTCCAAGTGTGTTTAACAGAACTTGACAGAAATAGTTATGCTAAGTAAATAGCAATTCTTCTTGACTTCAGATTGAATTTGATTAGAAGAATACATAGGGCATGCAAAGAAAATATATATAATACCCACAAAGCAGTTGTAGTTTGGTTATTAACAGATTTCTAGTTCTCATGGTCATAAAAATATCCTTGAATTATGTGGACAATGCTTGGGGGGGACCAAAAGCCTGAGGAATTGCTGAATAAGTGCCATTGGGTATCTTCTTGCCCCTTCCTTTAACTGACAAAAGCTGAATAAATTATGCAAAGCAAACCAAATCATACATGTTTGCTTATTCTGGACAAGACAACACATTTTGCTTCTTCCTGGCACAGAATCTCTTCTGCCCTCCCTTTCACATCTGGATCCTGCCTTTTTCCTCCAAGGAGTTCATGGTGGTGTACTTGGGGTTATCACTATTTATCCTTACAGCAACCCTTTTGATAAGGTGACCACATATGCAGGGTGACCCTATGAAGAGGAGGACAGGGCTCCTGTATCTTTAACAGTTGTATTGAAAAGGGAAGTTCAGCAGGTGTCATTTGTATATATCGTCTCGATCCTCCCAGAGTGCAGGACACGGAATAATGGACTCAAGTTAAAGGAAGCCAGATTCCAATTGGACATCAGGAAAAACTTCCTGACTGTTAGAGCAGTGCAACAATGGAATCAGTTACCTAGGGAGGTTGTGGGCTCTCCCACACTCGAGGCCTTCAAGAGGCAGCTGGACAAGCATCTGTCGGGAATGATTTAGGGTGGATTCCTGCATTGAGCAGGGGGTTGGACTCGATGGCCTTGTAAGCCCCTTCCAACTCTGCTATTCTATGATTCTATGATTCTATGAAATTCCCTCTTCATCACACCAGTTAACGCTGCAGGAGCTATACTTTTTTTTTTTTAATAATTTTTATTCATTTTCAACACTATATAAACATAGATAAACATTTCCAAAATATAACTAAAACAAACACAATAAGAAAAAAAATACATCAAATATCTGCTGTATACATATTGAATAATTGTTGAGTACAAATATCAAAAACTATTACATATGCCTTATCACACTACAACATCTTCGTTCTTAACATAAAAGTGCACCCCCCCACCTCGGGATCATTCTTGAGTCCAAAATCTAATCGTTTCTTCTACTGGTGGTTTCCCACTTCCCTTAGTAAACACAAACACTAGGAACTGTTTCCAGATTCCTTCGAACTCATTTATTTTAGTTACGCCTTTTCTCCACTTAATATTACATGTCAGTTTATCATTAATGGCTATGTCCCATACTTCTTTATACCATTCCTCAATAGAATATTCCCCTTGAATCTTCCAGTTCCTAGCTACCATCAATCGTGCTGCAACCAGCAAACTCGATATCAGCTCTATAGTTTCTTTTCCACACTTTATATCTTCAAATAGTGACAGCAATGCAATCTTTGGCGTTTGTTCTATTTTCATTCCCACTATTTCTTCAATTTCTGAGAACACCATCTTCCATAATCTTTGTACATATTTGCATTGCCACCACATATGTAAATACGTTCCTTTTTCCCCACAACCTCTCCAACAATTTGCTGAATGTTGATCACTTATCTTATTCAATCTAACCGGGGTTAGGTACCACCTCCATAAAATTTTAAAATAATTCTCCTTTATTCTTACTGATAAACTTCTCAACACTCTTTGTTTCCATAGTCCCTCCCAGCTCTGTCGCCCTATTTGTATCTTCAAATCTGATTCCCAAACCATTTTCTCTGTATTCTCTCTAAACTCCTTCTCTAACAATATTTTATATATTTCACTCATTAATCCTTTTGAAACTATACTACCTCCTTTTCCTTTCTCCTTACTTACTACTAATTCTTCAAACCTCATCATCTTTCTGCACATTCTATTATCTTTAATCCACTTTTTATTCCATTGTTCTAATTGACCATATTCTAGCCAAGATAGCTTCTTCTCCTTTAACAAATTTTCCATATCCTCTCTTGTTTTAATATCTCTTACCCAATCCTTTAATTTTATTTTATTTTTCTCTTTTAATATTTTACATAATCTGCCCTTTAGATCCTCTGGGAAATTCTTTAACATTATTATCGGTGCTAAGGGAGAGTTGCTTGGAAGCAGCTTCCCTTTAAATTTACTCCAAATTTCCCATTGAGTCCTCAGGAGTGGATTATCTATACTTCCAACCCACTTTCTTCCTCCATCTTTAAAAAAAACATTCTCCAAATTCATCTCTACCTTACTTATGATTTTTTCCTCCATCCAATATAAATCTCCTACTCCCATAATTGCTTCTACAACATGTCTTAATCTATTTGCTACGTAGTATAATTTTATGTTTGGGAGACCCATTCCCCCCTTTTTTTGGCTTAGGTACCAATTATTTTTATTCACTCTTGCTCTCTTTTCTCCATTACAATATTTATTAATAATATTTTGCCAACTTTTTATCTCGGTTTCTGATATTTTTATAGGTAGCATCCTAAATACAAAATTAATTTTAGCTAATATCTTCATTTTTATCAAAGCTATTCTCCCAAACCAAGATAAATTTAATCTTTTATATTTCTCCAATTTCTCTAGTACCTCCTTCTTTAACCTCATTAAATTTTCCCTTTCTAAATTCTCTAGATTTTTTGTAATTTTAATTCCCAAATATTTAATCTCGTTCTTAACTTTCAATTCCATTCCCTTAAATTCCCAATCCTTTTCTTCCTTCTTAGTATAGTTAAACAACATCATCTCTGATTTAGACCAATTTATTTTTAACCCTGTAATTTCCTCAAATTCCCTCAACTGATATTTAATTCTTTCTAATTTTCTTAATGGATTCTTAATGGTCAATAAAGTATCATCCGCAAACATGTTTAACTTTATTTCCCTTACCTCTCCAATTCCTTCTAACTCTTTATCCTCCCTTAGTGCCTTCGCCAAAACTTCCATAACCATTACAAACAGGACCGGCGAGAGCGGACATCCTTGTCTTGTTCCTCTGGCTAGTCGTATCTTTTCAGTAAGTCCGTCATTTACCACCACTACCGCCGTATTTTGGGAATATAGCTGTTCTATTACATTTTTAAATTTATTTCCAAATCCCAATTTATCTATAATACTCTTTAGTGCCTGCCAGCTCACACAATCAAAAGCTTTAAAAATATCTAATGCCATAATACCTGCCTTAATATTTGCTTTTTTTATTACATTTATTACATTTAAAACTCTACCCACTAAATTATGCATATGCCTTCCTACCACAAACCCACATTGATCTGCTCCTATATATTCTGCCAAAAATTTATTTAGTCGTTTGGCCATAATAGATGTAAAAATTTTAGCATCCTGATTTATTAAAGAAATAGGTCTATAAGAATCGGGATTAGTCAAGTCTTTATCTGGTTTTGGGATCAGAATTATCACTGAATGTTCCCATGATTCAGGTATCTTCTCTCCTGATAATATCCTATTATAAAGTTCCATTAATTTTGGAACTAAACAATCTTTGAAGACCTTATAATATTCTGGACCCAAACCATCTGCTCCTGGTGATTTACCCACTTTTAACTTATCAATAACTTCTTCAACTTCTCTTTGAGTTATTATTGACTCCATTAACTCCTTATATTCTGATTTTATTTCCTTCTTTATAAACCTTCCAATATACTCCTCCACCTTTTCTTGTTGAATTTCTTTACCCTTGTACAATTCCTGATAAAATTCCTGAAAATTTTTTATTTTAACTTTCATTGCATGACAATAATTCCCTCGGCTATCTTTCAACGTTTCTATCCCATTCCTCCCTTTTTCTTTTTGTGTGAGCTTGGCAAGCAACCTCGAGTTCTTATCACTGTTTTCAAAAAATTCCCTTTTCATATACATTAAATTCTTTTGAATCTCTTCTATATTTAAGTTTTCTAATTGTTTCTTCTTAGCTTGTATTTCCACTAATTTATATTTATCTTTACCTCGCCAATATCTTTCCTCCAAGTTTTTAATTTCTATCTCTAACTTTTCCTGTTCTGCACGTTGTTGTCTTTTTAAGCTACATGTTTCTCTAATACAGATTCCTCTTGCTATAGCCTTCATGGTGTCCCAAATGACTGACCCAGCTGTTCCTCCTTTTTCATTAATTTCCCATGACTCCGACAATTCCTTCCGAATTTTATCTACTATTTTATTGTATTTCAATATCTTTGTGTTCAGCTTCCATCTATATGCCTCTTTATAATCTTTCTTAACTGTAAATTCTAAACTTAACAAGGCATGATCAGTTACTTTTATTACCCCCATTTCCATTTTACAAATCCTCATTGCAAAGTCTTTTGAAACAAATATATGATCTATCCTGGAGTATGTATGATGAACTGGGGAAAAGTATGAAAATCCAGGCCTATTCCCGTTAAGTAATTGCCACGAATCTAAATAATCATTTTCTTTTACTAATTTATTCAATATAGTCATATTGTTCCTCTTTTCAGCATTAGTGGGATTTGACCTGTCCCATTTATTATCCATAACCATATTAAAATCCCCAGCTAATATAGCATACCCCTCCTTAAATTCTTCTATTTCTTTAAACAACTTTATAAAAAACTCTCTATGCCTCTCATTTGGGGCATAAACATTAATCAAAGTATAGACCTTTCCCTCAATTTTACCTTTTAACATAAGATATCTACCCTTATCATCCTTTTTTACTTCTTCTAATGTAAACCCACTTTTTTTTGAAATCAAAGTGGCCACTCCATTTTTTTTCGATGTCCCTAATGACTTTTCATAATAGGCTAACCACTTTAATTTTATCATATTCGAATTCTCGGAGCCTTGGTGTGTCTCTTGGATCATTATAATATCTGATCCCTCTTTATTAAGCATTTGTTCTATTCTCTTCCTTTTCACGACTGCCCCTAAACCTTTAACATTGAGTGTTGATACCTTTATCTTTTTATCCATAATCACCCTTTTGAAATCTCTTCCGATCCCTTGTGCTCAGCAATTCAAACTTACTTACATAAAAACACAAACTCCATACATAGAACCCCC
Organism: Elgaria multicarinata webbii; assembly: GCF_023053635.1. Taxonomy (NCBI): domain Eukaryota; kingdom Metazoa; phylum Chordata; class Lepidosauria; order Squamata; family Anguidae; genus Elgaria; species Elgaria multicarinata. The sequence continues at coordinate 90,406,478 of NC_086179.1, read as the reverse complement.
ACCCTCCTACCCCAATCCCTCCTCCCCTACCTTCCCCCCCTCCCCACCCCCCCACTCTAATCCCCCCCCCATATCCCCGTGAGTCTAGTACTCCAGCCATCTACTTTAAAGGGGGGGGGGAGGCAGTGCTGTGCCTGGCCGGCAGGTTTCTATATTAGCATTTCTATTTGCAATTATCTCCAAACATGATTAACAATTCTCTTACTCTCCAGATGTCCCAGCCTCATTCCCTCCCCCACCCACTCCAGCCCCATTTGCTTCCCCATCCAGACCCAGCCTCTTCAGCAAATCTTTACCTTGATCCAATGAGGTTACTCTGTGTTCCCTCCTCCCATATGTAAATCTTAAAAAAACCGGGTAACCCCATGCATAAGGAATTTTTTTCTTCATTAATGTTTCCGTTATTGGTTTAAGACTACGTCTCCAATTTAATGTGTGTTGAGAGAGATCATTGTAAATTTGCACTGGTTTGCCTTTATACTGTATCTGAACCTTAGATCTCAATTCTTTCATAATTTGCTCTTTTTTGTAATAGTTACCAAATTTCACCAATATGTCTCTAGTCCCTTTGTAGTTTTGCCCCCCCACACGGTGGACTCGGTCCAGATCCGATCCATCTATTAGTATGTCAGGCATCAGCTCCTTGAACCAGTTCACGATAATTTCTCTAAGATCTTCTCCTTGCGTCTCCTTCAGCTGCTTTATTCGAAACGAAGATCTACGAGATTGATCTTCCAAGGCAATCAAACGCAATTCCCATTCTTTAAATTGTATATTAATTGATTTTTCAAAAGCCTCTTGTTTCTTCTGGTCCAGATCCGCTTTAGCCTCTATCTCTTTGATCTTATCCGAATTTTCCATCGCTTTATCCGCAATAGTACGCATTTGTTTTCTGAATTCACTCATATGCTGATCCATTTTTTTAAAAATAATAATGTTATTTTCTGCTATAATAGCCTTGATTTCCATTAAAGAGGGAGGGTTACTACCACTTTCTTTTCCCCCTTCAGCCATGTTTTTTTCTTTATTTGGTATTGTATCCAAAGAGACTGGGTCTATATCTTCCTCTTCCTGTTCAACTCCAGGGGCTGTACTTTCCAGGAAGGAGAGGTGAGCCAAATTATGATTTGAAGGTTTCTTTTTTTGTATATTAAGCTTTTCCCAACTTTTGATCTTCCTTTTAACGTTTGGCATGGGACCCTTCTGAGTAGGGCATAAATCTTAGAGTAGCTTACTTCCTTAGCAACTCATGCTGGCTTCTCTATTGTATAGCAAACTGACTTCCTTCTTCACGAGGGGGGGAATATCCAGTTCACAACAGCATTCACTAGAGGGGATCAGATTTAATCATTCACAGTCTCTCAGCATCCCACATCTCCCTCACCGAATGCCAAATGCAGCTTTTTTCGCCCCTTCACCCCCCCTTCTCGCCACGCCAATAAATCCAATCAACAACTTCCACCTTAGAAAGCCAGCATTTCAATCGTTCCCATGTGAGATAAAGATGAAAGGTTATAACACAAATCAATGTCCGGCAAGCGTAAATTCCTTCTTTTTAAACTGCGTCAGAGTCAGCGTTTACTTTCACTTTTGAGAGTTGCCGTTTAGACAGACATTGCATTAATCATAGTTCATCTCACCTCCCTTCTTCAAATCTGTCCACTTTCCCAGCTCCTGTTGGTTTTATAATCATTTTCTGTCGGTTGCTCAAAGATTTATGCCCATTAGAAGAGAGATAATTGCCTTTTCCGGCAAGCGCCGTTCAGAGCCTCAGAAGAAACCCGCCATCGCTCAGGCTGCCAAGCTCCGCCCCCCTGCAGGAGCTATACTAGAGTGACCAGATTTAAAAGAGGGCAGGGCACCTGCAGCTTTAACTGTTGTGATGAAGAGGAAATTTCACCAGATTCCCTACATATACAAATAAAACAAGATCAGAATGGCAGCTCCGAATTCAGTGGGGCTGTGAAACCATTCTGTGTTCCTTTCAGCACCAGCCAGAACTCCAAACGACATATCCAAGGTGCTGAACCATACTCCTTTAGAGTTGTGGTTGGTTCTGACTGAAACCCAGAATGGATTCAAAGCCCTACTGAAATTGGAGCCACCGGCCTCCACTGGCTAAAACATGAGAGTTAGGGTGACCCTATGAAAAGGAAGAGAGGGCTCCTGTATCTTTAACAGTTGTATTGAAAAGGAAATTTCAGCAGGTGTCATTTGTATATGTAGGGAACCTGGTGAAATTTCCTCTTCATCACCATAGTTCAAGCTGCAGTTGCCCTGCCTTCTTTTAAATATGGTCACTCTAGTATAGCTCCTGCACTTTTAACTGTTGTGATGAAGAGGGAATTTCACCAGGTTCTCCATATATACAAATGACACCTGCTGAAATCCCCTTTTCAATACAACTGTTAAAGATACAGGAGCCCTGTCCTCCTTTTCATATGGTCACCCTACTTTTGAGATACCCTATTTCTTCGATTCTAAGACACCTTTTTCCCCCATATAAACATCTCTAAAAATGGGGTGCGTCTTAGAAAAACGCATGTGTCTAAGGTTTTTTTTTCCTGTTGGTGGTACTGAAATTAGTGTGCGTCTTACAATCGATGGCGTCTTACAATCGGTAAGTTAGATCGGTAAGTTAGAAATACGGTATGTTAGATTGGATTAGAGAGAAGGAGAAGTATGACAGACCCAATGACATTCATGGTACAGCATGACCTCAAACCCAGGCCTCCACCCAGCTTTTCTGTCTTCAAGTCCTGCCCTCTGGCCACTGTATTCACAACAGCTATTCGACACCACACTGGTTCGTATTTCTTAGTCACCCACTAGGAAGCTGCTTTGCTTAAGGGTGTTCCACAATTCTTGATGACAAGTTTGAAATGACTCCATGAGTCAAAAACTCTAATACTATTGCCAACAATCTTTAAAAAGATATCCTGGCCACATTAGGGTTGGAACAACATTCCACACTTTCCAAAAATCAGTCTCTCCCTTTCTTTTTATTAAAATGTACGCAAGAGAGAACCTGTTTCCTAATTTCAGAACTCTTTGGAAATCTGGACAGAATCTGTACGCTTTGAGAACTTACCCATACGGTTTTGGTTGATGACAAGTTGATGACAATTTTAGTTTGCTTCACCAGGGTCGGCATTGACTCGTCTCTGCTTTTCGTCAGGCCATTATCCAACAAATTAGTCATTAATTACTGCTGAAAATCAATTCACTGGAATAAATGGCTTAAATGTATTGCCTAGTGGTTTGTCACAAAGGATATATAGCAAAAGGGCCTAGAACGCTTGAATTTCAAGGCGCAGTTCAGAAGTTGTGTCTGGGTTGCCAATCACGTTTTAACAATCAGGGCCCTCCCTCCACCGGTAGGAAATACTGTCAACATTTTCACAAGAGGAAAATAATTGAATTAACGACAAACTCCTAGCATTATCCCTGTTCAGGCGCACTGAAAAGAAACAGAATTACACTTCTGAGAAATGCCGAAATGCTTTAAGACTGGATCAATTAGGGGTCATAAAAGCAGACTGACCCTGCAAGCTGGTTTCCAGCACTGTCAAATCTCAGTGAAGCATTATCTGAAGCAGCTGCAAATGTAAACGTTGCTTACTGGTGAAAGAAAGCAGAGATCATCAAAACTCACGGAAGCCGGGAAGAGAAGATTTCCCATTGGTTTTAATAGATCAATATTATGATTCTTCTATTCTAGCTTTTTCAGGTGCCGTCTGCTGCATATTTTATGCAAAGTGAGCAATAAACTATTTAGCTTCCATGGAAAGTGGGCTAGCCTCCTTGGGGGCAACGAAAAGACACATTTCCCTGTAAAAGGTCAGTTATATCTAAGGTGTTATATATTGAATATTTAGATCTCCAATTTTGTTTGCTAGCCAAGGTCATATAATTCAGAGATGGAAGACATATATTAATTACCAGCCATATCAACACCAGCAAAAACAAAATCAGTCTTGTGGTACCTTAAAAAATAATGGATTTTTTATAGTATAAACTTTTGTGGATCTTAAACTATCATCATCAACAACAACATCTTTAATTTACCAATAAATAGTAGGCACTGTATGACATAGAATTTTAAATAACAATAAAACAGGCAATGCCAGGGGTTCGCAATTGAAAGACAAGACGTATTACGGTGGAAAGCAAAGCAAAATGGAAGGAATTTGAATTGGGAATCTACATCTTAAAAAAATTAGATATATATATTTCATTAGATATCTACTATAAGGATTAGCAACTGGATGTCCTTGAGTAAAATCCAGCCTCCATAGGGGATTTTACCTACCTTCTTCAGTCTCTCATCCAGGGACAAAATAGCACTGCAGCACTTCTGCTATAAGACTTGCCATCTATCATTTGCATCGTGGACAGTGCTCAAACATTTCTCAAAGTGGCACTTCGGGAACACTTCTTGATCACTGATTAACTGTAATCTTTGGACATGGCTAGACAGGGTGATATCCCAGGGATTGTCCCAGGATCATCCCTGTGCATCATAGAATCATAGAATAGCAGAGTTGGAAGGGGCCTACAAGGCCATCGAGTCCAACCCCCTGCTCAATGCAGGAATCCACCCTAAAGCATCCCTGACAGATGGTTGTCCAGCTGCCTCTTGAAGGCCTCTAGTATGGAAGAGCCCACAACCTCCCTAGGTAACTGATTCCATTGTCGTACTGCTCTAACAGTCAGGAAGTTTTTCCTGATGTCCAGCTGGAATCTGGCTTCCTTTAACTTGAGCCCGTCCACATGACACACAGGGGACCCTGGGAGCAGGGAGGGATGATCCCTCCCTTTCCCCAGGACATTGCCCTACCTTTCTATCCCAACTTTTCCTGCAGCCCCGGGAAGATCCTGAGATCATGGGACGTGTGGCCGGGCATCCTGTTTTTGTCCCGGCTCCTCACAAGTAACTGCGAGGAGCCAGGAACAGGGCACACAGGTGGGGTGGGGGGAGCAGGAGTATTTTTTTATTTTTTAAAAAACTTACCTTTGTGCAGCAGCACTCCTGTGCTCTTTCTTCGATATAAAAGAATAAACAAAATGGCGGGCGCGACGTCCTCCTGGGACATCACGCGCCTTGTGTAGACAGAGGGCAACGATCCTGGAAGTAGCTAAGTCTGGAATTGCGCCCTCTCTGGCCTTCTATACCCATAGGTGTAGACATGCCCTAGGACTAGTTAATCTATACATATACTACCCCCCATGCATTCATTCAACGTGTAAAAGTGGGAACAGGATCACACCAATCATTGCCAACATTAGTGTGTCCACATGTTCAGTATTCGTGTAAAAGTGGCTTACCTTAGTTCACAATTCTATGGAGGAGTGATGCATGTGTCAGCTCCTTTTGCTGTAATGCTGTCATGTTCATGTGGGAAGGGGGCAGCCAGGAGGCGCAAACCCTCTCCTGCTTCCCCTCCCATGTTCAGTATACATATGGGGAAGGGGAATGCCTAAATCAACTTTATTTTCAAAATATTAGGGCTAGGATTACAATAGCTGCTTTAGACACATCCAAGGGTATCCCCAGTTGAATTGTGTACTTTTTTTTCTTGGAAGTGGCCACCCTAAGCTTAGGGTGGCCATTTACTAATGGCCAAAAAACAACACTAGTGCATCACCAAACAAGAACAAAAAAACCCAAACACCATGATGGACCGCCTCTCCTGACATGAACCTACCCATACACTGTGCTCAACATCTAAGGTCCTCCTCCGAGTGCCTACTCCGAGGGAAGCTTGGAGGATGGCAACAAGGGAGAGGGCCTTTTCGGTGTTGGCCCCCTGACTGTGGAATGATCTCCCTGATGAGGCTCGCCTGGCGCCAACACTGTTATCTTTCAGGCGCCAGGTCAAGACTTTTCTCTTCTCCCAGGCATTTTACACCATCTAACAATGCTAAGTTTGTTTTTTAACGGACCCCAGAACTGTTGTTTTTTTAAAATGGATACTCTTGTTTTTATACTGTTGTTTTTATGTTTCTGATGGTTTTTAAATTTTACACCATTTAACAATGCTAAGTTTGTTTTTTAATGGACCCCCAGAACTGTTGTTTTTAAATGGATACTGTTGTTTATACTGTTGTTTTTATGATTTTAAATTTTGTATACTTTTAATGTTTACTGTTTTGACTTTTGTAAACCACCCAGAGAGCTTCAGCTATGGGGCGGTATATAAATGTAACAAATAAATAAATAAATAAATAAATAAAAGAGCACAGAAAAAAAAAGTTAAAAAGAAGAAGTTTGCATATGCTAATGTATACCCATAGATAGAAATTTATAAATAATTATTATAATTTTAATAGAAACACAGTACATCTTATCTAGGGATGGGTGACCATGTGATGTTCAAACTCAAGGAAGTTCTCGAAATTCTACATTGATGCTTGGATCGCTTCATTTACATGCCCAAATGGAAGCATCTTCTTTTTTTCCTGTCAGGAAAAATATGCATTTTCAGTTGGTGGAAAGGCACACCTTTTTAAATGTAGTTTTCTCAATAATAGAAGTTCACATTTCTAAAAATGTGCATTTTTGCTGTTTGAAATGTGCTCTTCCCCCATAGGCTAAAGTGTGAAAATGCAGATTACGAGAACAAATACACAGCTATGCAAACTTGGGGAATTATGAAAAATTCCTGAGAATTGTGTTCCAGTTCCTGTTCAAGTATGGGGCTGCAGGCAGGACATGTTAACAACATTTGTGAACAGGGTTGAATCTACACTACTGTATTTATACCGTTACTTATGGCGGTAGATGACGCGGTATTTCTAACGTTGTATAGGTAGGTTATATAGCGTTTTACCTTTCATTGTAATCCTCATGTATCGTTATTTTGCTTTCAATGTGCTCTGTTATTTCAATGCTTTCCCTGTCGCATTGTGAAACTAATGTCACATGATCCTCCACCGGGCTTCCTGTTTGAGACAACTTCCTCTCCGCGCCCTCAGCAACCATTTGTTTCCCTCGTGACTGAAAGCAAATGGCTCCATTAAGGCTTTGGAGAGGACAACGTCTTCCTTGCTCATTTACTGGTATCAAAAGGTGTGTTTTAAAATTGGTTGCTAACAGCGGAAATAGCCTGCATTTGATATTTTCTGCATTTGGCAGAAAAGACAAAAAAACGGAAGTGGGAGGATCAGAGAAAGGACAGTCCGGGCACTGGAAGGATCAGGGAAACAAGGAAGAAGGATAACAGACAACGGGGCAATGAACAGTGTGCTCTGGTACAACGTTACAAAAAAAGGTAATTAATGCTACTGAGCCCCTTTACAAAGAGTACTGATAAAATTAATAATGGAACAAAGGCAAAACATATCGTTATTAGCTCGAGTGTAGATTCGCCCCAGGAATGAAATTCTTGTACATCCTTAGTCTCATCATAGTGTGGAAGACAGTGACCAGGTGAGTGCTGTGCCTGCCTTTTCAGTCTACTCTTCAGGTGCTGTTGACAGGCAACAGACTTTATGGTTCCAAATTAGATTACTGCAGTGCCCTCTACATGGGGCAGCCTTTGAAGACGGTCTGGAAGCTGCAGCTTGTGCAAAATGCGGCGGCCAGATTGATAGCTGGAACAGGGAGGTTTGAGCATATAACATCGATTCTGACCCACTTGCAGTGGCTGCCTATACGTTTCCGAGCCCAATTCAAGGTGCTGGTTTTAACCTATAAAGCCCTACATGGCTTGGGACCATAATACCTGATGGAATGTCTCTCCCGACATGAACCTACCCGTACACTACGCTCAACATCTAAGGTCCTCCTCCGAGTGCCTACTCTGAGGGAAGCTCAGAGGATGGCAACAAGGGAGAAGGCCTTTTCGGTGACGGCCCCGACTGTGGAATGATCTCCCCAATGAGGCTCGCCTGGCACCAACACTGTTGTCTTTTCAGCGCCAGGTCAAGACTTTTCTCTTCTCCCAGGCATTTGAACAGCATTTAACAACGTTAAGTTTGTTTTTATGGACTCCAGAATTGTTGTTTTTAAATGGATACTGTTGTTTTTATACTGTTTTATGTTTTTGATGGTTTTTAAATTTTGTATACTTTTTAATGTTTACTATTTTTAACTGTTGTAAACCACCCAGAGAGCTTCGGCTGTGGGGCGGTATATAATTGTAATAAATAAATTACAATGCCCTGGAATTGGCCAGGGCATGCCTTTCCTGCAGAGGACATCTTCAAATGGAGAATGGCTGTATGGCAGCCTTTCAAATGTACTCCGTAAAGAGGGTCACCCTACTCACTTCTTCATCACAAACTATTTCTTAAGAAAATAGAGCAGGAACAGAGATGAAAAAGAATCAATCCCTTTTTTCTTTTTCTTTTTTTTAAAAAGTGCTAAATGCTATAATTATAAAGAAAAAACGATTCTGCATAAATTTTCTAGTGGTTCGCATATGCTGCGCAGGGAGCGTCCATAAATAGGAATACCTTCCCGCTGCAGATGTTTGTCTGGGACACGAAGGAAGCTGAAAGGAGCCACAGGACAACAGGGATGGGTCGAAGGGCCCTTGATACTCGTGACTGAATGAAGGACTAGCCCTATGCAGTAGTGACTGAATAGGGCAAAAGTGGGCTTAAATCACAAGTTTGGCTTTAAATAAAAACATGGCAGTGTTGATCTGACTTTTTGTTTTTTAGAGCTTTATTCATTTCTAAATTCATTTTGAACAACATTCACATTATCTTTCCAATGTTCTTGTCCTTATTTTGCAGGAAAGCTAACCTGTAATGAAGCTTTATTAGGTCATTCTGAAAGCAGGAGATGGGATCATTGAATTTACAGATTTATGATCAACAGCATATGGATTTTGTGATTAAGACAAAAGCTCACACACAACGACCTCTAGCCTCTTTAACCCAGTTCTGAGAATGATGCCCATGATTTAAACTCCCCAGAAGAACGACCCTGACTGTCAGCATTCCTAAGAGCAAAGCTTTGAGAAACCTCTAATAGCTTGTGAAGGCAGGACTGGATTCTGAAGTCTTACTCACCAGGGTTTGGTAACAGGGGCCAGGGCCGCTTGATGAAATGGCAATAATTTAATTTTGAATGTTGCCCAACTTTGTTGCAGGCACGTAAATACCTTGCTCCATCCTTCAACGGAACTTGCGTTCCATTACGACTTCTCCTTTTTGTCATTTTCACTCAGAGGTATACGTTTAAAAGCCAAATACTTTTGTTTCAACTCGAGTATAATTACTGGACTTGGTTGGATGGGAGACTTAATAATAAAAGTGTTTTCAGCCCACATGAGGGAAAACAAAGAAAAGAAATGTGGTTCTAGAGTTAAGAACTAATGCAAATTTCCCTAATCTGGTGCTCTCCATATGTGTTGGACTACAACTCCTAACATCCTCAACCAGCTGCTAGGGATGTTAGGGGTTGTAGTCCAAGACATCTGGAGGACACCAGGCTGGGGAAGGCTGAATCAGTTAATTTGCCTACCCAGACATTAAGATAGTTGTCTGAGACCCCCCTTCAGATGCCTCCTTGGCTTCCTTGGCACCGACCTTATGGCCTTTTCAGCCCCAGGTGGAGACCTTTTTATCCTTCCAGGTATTTTAAAAACTGCTGGTGGTGCTTTTAATAGTGGAGGCTGGTGGCTCCAATTTCAGTGGCGCTGTGAATCCATTCTGGGTTTCAGTCAGAACCAGCTAGAAATCTAAAGAATCTGTCCAAGGTACTGAAGCCTTTCCACAAAGAAGGCTCAGCGCCTTTAGAGTTCTGGCTGAAACCCAGAATGGACTCACAGCCCACTGAAATCAGACCCACTAACCTCCACTGTCTTTTAATACTCTATTCTGCTGATTTTAATCTGGTTTTATGATGTTGTAGTGGTTTTATTTTTATTTTTTGCTGCTATTTATACCTTTGTTTATTCTTTGCTGTTTTTATTTTATTGTTTTTCTATATATTTGTATGGTATGTTTTAATGTATTGTACACCACATGGAGAACTTTAGTTGTTGGACAGTTTAAAAATACAGTAAATGAATAATAAAACTGAATTTAATAGGGTCTATACTCCACCCCAGATAAGTGGGTATAGGCTTGCAGCTGTAGGCTTCAATCCCAAATGCACTTACTAGAGATCTAGGCCATAGCTAGACCTAAGGTTTATCCCTGGATCGTCCAGGGGTCAGACCTGTTCATCTAGGTGACACACAGGGGATCCAGTGCTCAGGCAGGGGCGAAGCCTGGATGATCCCAGGATAAACCTTAGGTCTAGCTGTGGCCCAAGTCCCATTGAATTTACAGTGATTTATTACAGAGTGAATAGGTTTAGAATTAGAAGACCATAAGAAGAGCCATGCTGGATCAGACCAAGGGTCAATCTAGTTCAGCATTCTGTTCACACAGTATCCAAGCAAGACGCGAGTGCAACAGCAACTGGGGTACAACTGGTAGCTTTACTGCCTCTGCTCCTGGAATTATACTGCATGTTACACTGTTTAATGAAAACACAGTAATGAATGCCACCATCTTGGGCCTGGGGGAAAATTGAGGCCAAGTGTATAGCCAGGTAAAATGGATCAGCTATTGGAGCCACAAGTATGGTGGATCAGCCGTTTCAGGTATCATCATGGAAGCAACTAAGTGAAGAGATGGTGTAATTCAGGCACAAGTTTATCGCCTCACCTGCTGTTTGTCAGAATTACACCTCATCTACACCAAGCAGGATATTCCACTATGAAAGTGGAATATAAAAGGCAGGAGCCACACTACTGCTTTATAGCAGTACTGAAGTGCACTGAGAACTGTTGGGCCCATTGACACATACCATATATTACTTTCATAGCACTTTCATAGTGGAATATCCTGCTTGGTGTAGGTGTGTCCTGGGCCCCAACAGTTGTCAATGCACTTCAGTAGCACTATAAAACAGTAGTGTAGATCCTGCAGTGCACTTCAATGCCTCTATAAAGTGTGGCTCCTGCTTTTTATATACCGCTTTGATACTGGAATATCCTGCTTGGTGTAGATGAGTCCTAAGAGTGGTGTGTTAGTTAAGCTGGGCTGAACATTACACATACTGCGAAGAAAACAGGAAAGCCTTGAACATTTTCTGAGCACCAGATCCTAAACACATTCACCCAAATTCAGCTATTGTGGCTTATGCCTGTAGAGGCTAGATCCTAAGCTGGATGCACTGGGCATGCAAAGGAGTGCTGCCCTTTTAAAAGTTCCAAAATTTTCTCATCAGTACATTATTGTCCATATAGGACAATTACTGCAGGAAGATTTCACTCTACATTTCCCCATTGACTTCAGTTCTTCGAGAACCAGTTCTTCTATCTCTATGGAGAAGGTGGGCATTTTGATTTATAGGAAAAACATGAAATATATAGCGATCTAGATTTTTAAAAATACAACTGCGATATACTGACAATCATCAGACCACGGTGGGTGGGGATTGCGTTTCCCTACTGTCATGTACTGTTGCTCTGCTCCCTGCTTCACTTCTGTATTGGGGAAGAAGGGGAGTATGCAGAGACCACGTAGCCCCTACAGAATAATTAGAACGGCGCCCTTTATAGCGGAACTTTCCTGCTCACAGCAGGAAATCCCGACATATCCTGACTTATTTCACAAAAAACCATTTTTTGTGTTGCTTATTTTAAGAAGTGAAAACAGGGAAATGGAACGGGAGACGTGCGGCACGATCACTGCATCGTCGAAATAACCCGTGAAGATCTGTAAGTGGCCAGTTGCAAGCGTGGGATAAAACACTCATCTGATGATGCTTACCCTCTTACCAGGAGTTATGTCAATGAGTCCCCCAATTTCAATTTCTTTTATTTCAATAGCTCCAGATAAGGGACTGGATTCAGATTTAGTAATGCTTAGAGTAGACTGATTGGAATCAATGCGACTTACATGACTAATTTAAGTCCTATTGGTTTCAATAGGTCTACTGTAAGGATGGCTCAATCTGGATCCAATCCAAGTAATTTTCTGTCAACGTACTTCTCAGGAACCCAACAGATTTTGAAAAACTGATTTTAGTTCCAGGCACAAAGACGTCCAAAATATAACTTCATATGCATTAATTCTGCTGGTGTAAAATCTTATCAAATTATCTACAAACGGAAATGTCACTAGAAATTTGGTCTTTCCTTTTTGGATCTGGAAGTCAGTTTACTGTGAGCTCAGTGTTGAGAACTGTATTAAAATGACAATGCAATGGCATCTTAACACTTTTGAAATTAGGCAAGGTTTACCAAGTTGGAAATAGTAACTGATGGTACTGTGCTAAAAACAGAGCAGATTTTCTCCACATGTGGTGGACATGTTGCAGAACACAGGCATATTGAAAAATGGTTACCCAAGCACTATTGTCCTTCACTAATGTTAATGTACCTACATAACTCCTCGTTTGTCATCTTAATTTTGTGCCATATATAGTCCCTAGAAAGGAAAATGAGATCATATTAAATGCACCAATGGTTGCTAGACTGGTTCATGCTCATTACTGGAACTGTAAAGAGATAACTTTGCTATACAAAAGGCTGTGGAAATTGTGGAATCTTCTTTTATTGGTGTTCTGTAAATTCTCAAATGCCTTTGAATATATTAATGAAATATGGAGCCCGGTAGTCATTTTTTATGAAGCCTCGTGTGGCGCAGAGTGGTAAAGAAGCAGTTTCTGCAGCTGAAACGCTCCCCACAGCCTGAGTTCGATCCCAACGGAAGCTGGTTTCAGGCAGCCGGCTCGGGTTGACTCAGCCTTCTTTCCTCCTGAGGTCGGTAAAATGAGTACCCACTGGGGGAAAGGTAATAACGGCCAGGGAAGGCAACGGCAAACCACCCCGCTATAAGGCCTGCCAAGAAAACGTCAGCGAAAGCTGGCGTCCCTCCAAGAGTCAGTAATAACTCAGTGCTTGCACGAGAGGTTCCTTTCCCTAGTCATTTTTATAAATATTTTGGTGTCACTGGATTATGACCGATTTGAATGGTTAAGCCCTATATTATGGTGGGTAACATATTGTGCATGTTTTAACTTCTGTACAAAATTATTTTATTGATTATTAAAAAGAAAAGAACAGAAGTGCTGCATGTGGAATTCCTGGTCCAATCCACTACAAAGCTACATGGCCATATAATTTATTATTGTTGCTGTTCTTGTCGTTTTATTTTTATTATTTTATTTATAACGCGTAACAGCGGTAAACCGCACTTCAGGGTGGTGAGCAGGGGAGTGGATTAGTCCTCCTCAAACTGCTTTCTTTCTCTGTTTAACAGACTATTTGCGGCCACCTGTACGACGTCCCAGCTGCTGTGCAGGCTTGCAGTTGAATTAGAGCCAATATATGGGGTGAAAGTGAATGGGATGCTACCCTAGTCTATGATGCAAAAGAGCTGGTTGGCTTCACTTCCAAATAAATGTGTATTTGATTTGGGTACGATGATTAAAAATAAATACTGGAACGTGCTTTTTTTTTTTTTTAAAGCTGTTTGATCAGCACACCACTGTGTAAGCACATCACAGAGTTACATCAAAGGTAATATAAAGCCTGGAAAATTAATATACACCTCAATCTCAGTCCCTAGTGCACTGTTGGATAAACTCCAGTAGCAACGGGAATAGTATCTGCTTCATTTTATTTATTTTTTAAAAAAAGCCACAGCAACAACAAAGGCTTGCTAGCAGAGCCAAGCAAGATAGGAAGTTTCTCCTTTCAAATGGCAGGAGTGGGTAGCATGATTGGGTCTTGTATTTCTCAAGACATGATGCAAACTATAAGATATTATTCTGCTAATCTTCACCTGTTCTTTCAATCCCTCTAGTTTTCAATTCTTGGAACCACACAAAACGGCTGACAACTGGGAATTCCCTTGAGAAATCTCTTTAAAGCTAGCAGAGACCTTCCTAGCAAATCACTTTGACAACCTCCAAGAAATTCAGCGTTGCTGAGCAAATGTGACCATGAAACTCACTCACTGTACATAGAAGATACACATCACAGAAAGCCTTTACCAAAAGCCCTGGCACTCACTGTTCGTTAAATTTTGGTTGTCTCTCCAGGAGGTCAACGTTTCTCCTTTCTCTGATTTTTTTTTTTTAATAACAACAAACATTTTGGAAATTAAAGTTGTTAAATCAATTAATAGTGAGCTAGGAAATGCAACTGGACTTTCATCAATTACCAATTCATATGTGGCCCCATTTATTCCTATAGACTGGTACTTCTTATTTTCACTGTAAACAACAATGCCCCTTCCTCTCCCAAGATCAAGAGCACAAATGACTGGGAAGTTACCCTGGGTGATCCCCAGTAACCATTGGCACCATTGCAGTGAGACTTGCATGGGAGTTACAATCCCAATGGTTTTGGCCCAGAGCTCATATTGCATTTGGATCCTAAAGCCAAAGTCTGTTTTTAAGCACACCTGATATCAGCCACAGGGCCAGCCCTACCATTAGGCAGAGTGCAGCAGCTGCCTCAGACTGGCTGGGTAGGGGTGGAAGAGCCTCCCCCAGTCTGGTGTGTTTGACTACAACTCCTAGCATACCCCAGCCAGCTACAACCCTCAGCGTGGTAGTCCATCACATCTGTAGGGTACTAGGGTAAGGATCGATGTTCTATCAATTATAAAATACTTTGGTGAGTAAGATCATAAATTGAGCAAAACGATTTAGATACCTTCATTCATTAAGTTAACCGATGTGCTCCTTCCAGGACTGTCTCCATGATTTAAGTTAGATTACTTCAAATTAGATTACTGCAATGCCCTCTACATGGGGCAGCCTTTGAAGACGGTCCGGAAGCTGCAGCTTGTGCAAAATGCGGCGGCCAGATTGATAGCTGGAACAGGGAGGTCTGAGCATATAACACAAATTCTGACCCACTTGCAGTGGCTGCCTATACGTTTCCAAGCCCAATTCAAGGTGCTGGTTTTAACCTATAAAGCCCTACATGGCTTGGGACCACAATACCTGATGGAATGCCTCTCCCGACATGAACCTACCCATACACTGCGCTCAACATCTAAGGTCCTCCTCCGAGTGCCTACTCCGAGGGAAGCTTGGAGGATGGCAACAAGGGAGAGGGCCTTTACTGTGGTGGCCCCCTGACTGTGGAATGATCTCCCCGATGAGGCTCGCCTGGCGCCAACACTGTTGTCTTTTCGGCACCAGGTCAAGACTTTTCTCTTCTCCCAGGCATTTGAACAGCATTTAACAACGTTAAGTTTGTTTTTAATGGACCCCAGAATGGTTGGTTTTAAATGGATACTGTTGTTTTTATACTATTTTTATGTTTTTGATGGTTTTTAAATTTTGTATGCTTTTAATGTTTACCATTTTAAATTGTTGTAAACCGCCCAGAGAGTTTCAGCTGTGGGGCGGTATATAAATGTAATAAAATAAATAAATAAATAAATAAGTTAAATCCTTGTCTTTCATATCATTCTTTAGCTTTATGAAGAAGTTGGTATATGTATTTACTTAAATATTCCTCCTCCCTCCCTTTGCCTTTTTCATTTTGAACCGTGTCTCTTATTGGAAGCCATTATTTTAAACTGTAAACTGCCTTGAGTTCTTTGGCAGAAGGGAAGTACATAAATATAATAAATAAAATACCAAAATGCATGAAATGCCTATTGCGGCCTAAAGATTTATTTATACACTGCTGGGTTATATAATAAACACCAGAGAACCCCACCCTTTGGGGTTGGTTGGTGGGCCCCTTTGGAATTTTGAAATACTGTCATGGGCGCTCTCACAAAATGGCTGCCATGATAGGTGTGCCTGGTCACAAAACATTCATTACCCAAAAGGCAAACTGCTGAGACTAATAGGAAATTAACTTGACCTATAGCCAAACTTTAAGGCAGAGGTCCGAACTCCACTCTTTTGAGCCCAATAAACATGGTGCTGGAGGGAGACACTTCATTTTGCTGCATGCCTGCATCCTACTTAATTTAATTTAAAAAAGGGGGGAAGAGAGAGCTGTCTGAAGGCACACTGGTGCCCATGGACTCCATGTTGGAGACCCCAGGCATATGCACACAAGACTCTACTCACACAAAGCAAGGCCTATCAGCCAATGTGGAACCCATCAGAAACCAGCAGAATAACAGCTAAAACAAGATCAGGCTGGCAGCTCCAAATTCAGTGGGGCTGTGAAACCATTCTGTGTTCCTGTCAGCACCAGCTGGAACTCCAAACGACATATCCAAGGTGCTGAACCATAGCTCCTTTAGAGTTGTGGTTGGTTCTGACTGAAACCCAGAATGGATTCAAAGCCCTACTGAAATTGGAGCCACTGGCCTCCGCTGGCTAAAACATGAGAGTTAGGGTGTCCATATAAAAAGGAAGACAGGGCTCTTGTATCTTTAACAGTTGTATTGAAAAGGAAATTTCAGCAGGTGTCATTTGTATATATGGAGAACCTGGTGAAATTTCCTCTTCATCACCATAGTTCAAGCTGCAGGTGCCCTGCCCTTTTTTAAATCTGGTCACTCTAGTATAGCTCCTGCAGCTTTAACTGGTGTAATGAAAAGAGAATTTCACCAGGTTCTCCATATATACAAATGACACCAGCTGAAATTCCTTTTTCTATGCAACTGTTAAAGGTGCAGGAGCCCGGTCCTCCTTTTCACGTGGTCACCCTATGAGAGTAGTCATTGCTGTGAGGAGTCAAATCAAGCTTAGCTGCTAATATAAAGTAATTAAGGAGGCTGCATTTCCCTGCTCAAATGTCAGCTTAATCTGCCACATATTTAAATTGTGTACATAAAGAGCTCGCTGTATTTCAAGATGACTTTTAAACTTCCAGTTTAATCCCTTACTCTGCGACACAAGGAAATGCAGATTTAGGACAGGAGTGAGTGATCATGTAAAAAAGCTAAGATGATTATGAAGCCAAATAAGAAGATGCCATACACCTGGATACATTTCTGCTTTAGATTTTCAGGCTTACGCCTGTTGGTAATTTCTGACATTAAACCAGATTGTCAGCATTTATCCCCTGCTTTCTTAAAGGCCCCTCTGCTATTTATACGTGTGCCTTGACTTCCATACCTTGATTTCCTTTGCAAAGAGCAGCCTACAGACATCAGTGCTGCTACACTTTTTTTTTAATGTGTGTCAGAATCCACCCCCCACCCCCCGTCCTCCCCTCTAATGTTGAAAGCAGATTTTCATCCAGAGATGAGCTGGAAATCATTTAAACCGATAGATGTATTCATTTCCCTGTAGTACACGACTTAGACTTGGCCCAGCTACAAACAGAATCTGAAAACAGGCAGGAATCCACTTGGGGGCTGAAAGCAAGAATGGATGGATGGGGGCTGTTCAGACCTGTTGGCGTCTTTCAGGTAGGCAAGTTCCGCGAACAGCTAAGTTTAGAAACAAGAGCCGATGTCTCATCAAGGGCCAATGGCCATCCCTATTTTGCCTTTCACAAAGAGGTTGGGAGTGCCTTAAAAACAAAGAAGAAGTCTGCTCTAGCGGTTTTCTGGTTTCAGCCCCAGTTCTGGGTCACTCCAGAGATGCATCTACTTTCTAATGCCCATAAAACGCCAGGGCACCACTCCTCTTCCATCCCATCCGCAACTGGCTCTCCAGGAAGGAAATTCTGTTTTCGGTTGTAATAAAAACAAAGAGGTCCATTGTGAGATTAAACATTACCATATTTCTTTGAATCTAAAACACCATTGATTGTAAGACGCACACTAATTTCAGTACCATCAACAGAAAAAAAGCTTTGA
Organism: Elgaria multicarinata webbii; assembly: GCF_023053635.1. Classification (NCBI taxonomy): domain Eukaryota; kingdom Metazoa; phylum Chordata; class Lepidosauria; order Squamata; family Anguidae; genus Elgaria; species Elgaria multicarinata. Next base: position 90,388,730 of record NC_086179.1, on the reverse strand, counting down.
TTCTAAGAAATAATAAACACACCCACGATTCTAAGACACACCCCGTTTTTAGAGATGTTTATATGGGGGGAAAGGGTGTCTTAGAATCAAAGAAATACATTATATTAGAACAGGGCTGGGGGTCATCTGGCCCTCCAGATGTTCTTAAACTCCAACTCCCATCAGCCCCAGAAAACATGGTCAATGGTCAGGAATGAAGGGAGTCACTGTCCAACAACTTCTAGAGGGCCACAGCCTCCCCTATTCCATAGTAGACACACTTACATCAAGGTTGGAAACCTCTTTCAGCCTGATAGCTTCATCACACCAGGGTTATACTGCGCAAACACTGCGAATTGAACGCAAAGGACTCTGAAGTTTTCCATTTTATAATCTGCTTTGACTGTGAAGTACTCCTATGCATCCTGCTTTAATTGTGCTTCATATACAAAAGAACCAACCTATTTCGCTACCTCTTTAGGAGCAAATCTTTTGTTGTTCTCCGAGCGGCCACCGGGGGTGCAGGAGGACGATTTGATAGGTTTAAAGTACAAATTAAACAAATGCTTACATCTGCATACGTTTTAAAGATAAAGACATCAAAATTGGCACAGTAATAGATGTTAAGGAGGACTTTAAGCATACCAAATTTGAATCAGGTTGGCTCATCTGTTGATTTTTTAATGTTTTTTTTTTCATTTCTCCCCCTTAAACCATTTCCTGGTATGCAAAGGATCTTAGGAGCTCCGCTGCCCGGGGTGTGATTTAGCTAACAACAACGACAGCTTTACGCTATGGGGATAATTTGAGGGAAACTGGTACTTGGGATGAAGCCCCGAGTGCGGAATTCCATTACAGAATTGACGCTTTTGATGGCCACGTTTCAGTAGTGGGCAAGGCTGAAGGCAAAGGGCCTGGGACCAAAGGCAAAAAGCATGGGGCCAAATATGCAGAAAATACCAGCATAATTAAAGCTCTTACTGCAAGTACCTAAACCTTAGGAAAAGTATTTCAACGTTTTAGAATAGGAAAAAATCTGCACAAAAACTGGAAACTACCAAGTGATCGGGGGAGGGGGCATCTGGTGAAATGCAGAGGGCTGGATTTTTGCCCTGGGTCTGAGGTTCCCCATCCCTGACATCGAGAGATAATAACGGGCAAGTTAATAACACAAGTTGTTCCCGAAACCAGTGCAGGACGGGGTCATATAAGACACGCGTGCGTCTTGAGTGAAGGCATGCTTTGTTCACATCCAAAGATGGGGTGCAGCTGGGTGTGCCAAATCATTTCACAAAAAGGAGCATGAAGGGGAGAGGAGCAAAATCCACCCTTATCTCCTTCCTTACCTTGCTGCATTGATGAAAGCAATGTCCTCCCTTCCTGACTCATATCTGGTATTGGAACCAGGTTTGAGTAAGATGGTGTGTGCATGCGTGTATGTTCTGTTTTCCTTCCTGTGTGCTGCTTCCCATGTAACAATCAGACGCCATCCCACCCCTGCTTTATGTATGAACTGGGTAAGCATGGGATTAAGATGCACGTCGTTGCCCCACATGCCTGGTTTGGATCTTAGAGTAGATGAATACCGCTTACAGCTGGGATGTGGAACTGCCAGATCGTGAGCCTAAAGCTCCATCGCACCGGGGGTTAACACGCTCTCTACCTTCTCTTCTCTGCCCGTGTTTATTTATTTATTTAATTTATATACCGCCCCATAGCCAAAGCTCTTTGGGTGGTTTGCAAAAGTTAAAAACAGTGAACATTTAAAAAGTATACAAAATTTAAAACCATCAAAAATATAAAAACAACAGTATAAAACAGTGTTTTTGTTCCTCATAACAGTGTTTTATTTCAAAAGAGGAAGTCCACAATGAGCACAAGGCCCATGGAGTCTGCTGCTCTAATGGCGCTGCTTCTCCTGCACACAGCAGGAGAGAGGAGCAATTCCAAGTTTTTTTAAAAAACAGACTTAAAGAAGGTTAATTTTGTCGTGCAAGGAAGACCACAAGGCAGACAACGTCATGGGAGGGACCTGAGCAAACTCCGTGAGTGCCCAGTAACGAGCATGCAATAAAACGCTTGTCGGATAGAGCTTCTAATCTGGTCTGTGGAGGTCCTGTATTAGGCTGACCATATGCAAAGGAGGACAGGGCTCCTGTACCTTTAAGAGTTGCACAGAAAAGGGAATTTCAGCAGGTGTCATTTGTATATATGGAGAACCTAGTGAAATTTCCACTTCATCACCACAATTAAAGCTGCAGGTGCCCTGCCCTCTTTTAAATCTGGTCACTCTAGTATAGCTCCTGCAGCTTTTACTGTTGTGATGAAGAGGGAATTTCACCAGGTTCTCCATATATACAAATGACACCTGCTGAAATTCCCTTTTCTGTGCAACTGTTAAAGATACAGGAGCCCTGTCCTCCTTTGCATATGGTCACCCTACTAAAGCATACCTGACAGATGGTTGTCCATCTGCCTCTTGAAGGCCTCTAGTGTGGGAGAGCCCACAACCTCCCCAGGTAACTGGTTCCATTGTCATACTGCTCTAATAGTGAGGAAGTTTTTCCTGATGTCCAGCAATTACTAAATTCACTGCACCTTCAGTTTGGGAGAAACTTGATCATAAACTAATATGAGGCATAAAAAAAAAAGATTAGCAAATTCTCTTAGGCCCCATGATCAGGACAAACAGTTTAGTATTCACAGTACTGAAATCCACATGGCTTTCCCCCAAAGACTTGTTTTTCTGTTCTCCGCTGATTACTTGCTCATAATCTCACCCCTTAGATTTTGGGATTACATCATCGGCTCAGTAAAACAAATTCTAGTTTTGACAAGAACAACCAACAGCCTTGTCGCACCTTAAAAATGAACAAATTTGTTTATCCTGGCACAGGCCTTTGTAGATACTGTCCACGGAAAGTGATGCCAGAATAAATAAATTTGTTGCAGGCGCCACAACACTCATTGCTGCTGTTTATTTTTAGCTTCATCACACCGGGGTTATACTGTGCAATCACTGCGCATTGCATGCAAAGGACTCCGAAGTTTTCCAGCTTATAATCTGCTTTGACTGTGAAGCACTCCCATGCATCCTGCTTTAATTGTGCTTCTTAGCCAAAAGAAGCATTGTATTTTACTACCCCTTTAAGAGTGAAACTTTTGTTGTTCTCCGAGCGGCCACAGGGGGCGCAGGGGGATGATTTGATATGTTTAAACTACAAATTAAACAAATGCTTTCGTCTGCATATGTTTTAAAGATAAAGACATCAAAATTGGCACAGTAATAGATATTAAAGAGGGCTTTAAGCATACCAAATTTGAATCAGATTGGGTCGTCTGTTGATTTTTTTAATGATTTTTTACATTTCTCCCCCTTAGACCCTTTTCCTGGTACACAAAGGATCTTAGGAGCACCGCCACCCAGGGTGTGGTTTAGCTAACAACAACAACAGCTTTACGCTATGGGGATAATTTGAGGGAAACGGGTACGTGGGATGAAGCTCTTTTTCTGCAACAGACTAACGCAGCTGCCCCTCTGGCAAATCCCTAGTTTTGGTTATTTGGGGGCATCTTAAATCACTGCAATCTAACAAGATCTATTCTGAAGGAGATGGAACCAGAATTCAGTGGTATACTCTAGTGTTTGTTTAGTTTTAAGTCACCTTTTTATTATTTAAAAAAGAAAGATAAGTGGAAATAGCAGCATCCGTACCATTTTGGATGTTCTAGAAAGAGAGTGGTCTTCGATGCCCCTGAGGTTTTGCGAAAACAACTTTCTCACTCTTAAAGCTGTGTTAATGGATTTGGTGTGTTGCTCATACTAATGAAAGATTTCATGTGAACATGGTTCACTTTATTTAAAATGACTTCCCCTGTGCCTGAGGGGGCTTTTGTCATTTCAAGGACAACACTGCGTAATTCTGTCTAAATTATTTTACCTCCAGGACTAGCCTCAAGGTGTGTGCCAAGGAAGCAGCTGCCTGGACTAAGAGTACAGAGGGAATTCTGTAGCACGGAAGGCTTGTTCCAGATCTATCGCAAGTCTTTCCTTTCTCATTCCCTGCCTCTTTGGTTAGGTCGTCAGGGACTAGTGTTTGTTTTTAAATTGTGCAGCACCTAGCAGAACTTCACAACTAATGATATTTTCCCCCAATAAATGTCTAGAGTGCTTAGTTGTTCTCAATGGCTCAGACTTAAGTATGTCACATTTCTTCCATTCCCCACGCCCCCTTATAGCACCTTACCAGCTAACTCCACATTGTTTATGTTCCGTTTTGGAAGGCCAAAGATTTCTGCCACATCCCTTTTTTCTCACACCAAGGATCACTGCCTGAGTGTGCCATCCCCCATATTATACGTTGATTAAAGGCTCTTTGCCACTTGCTATAAACCAGAACAGGGTGGGAAGCCGAATTGTCCCCCACCAGGACTGGATGATGTCAGCAGCCACTCTTCACAATGTAGACTGCGTATCTGGCTTCAAGCATCATCCCCATGGTGGTGGAATGCACCATGCGAAGCATCCCAGCACTGGCTGAGTCCCCTGCCCATAATATCTCAGCTGTTATCACCAATCTGAAGTCAGAGATAACAGTGGGGATTCTCTCAGGAGGAGATTCTTCCAGGAGGTAGAGGATTCCCTTCCTGGAAGGATCTTCGGGTTGGATAGTGGAAATGAAGAGCAACAGTAAACATTTCCTGTTAATTGTCCTAAAAACGTGATATCAAATAAATAAATAGCTATTGGGTGGCATAGAAATGCAATCAATCAATCAATCAATCACCTAAGATTTCCACATGTGAATCCTGCAATCTACCCAGGGTACCAGAGAAGAATTGGAAATGACAGCCAGACTTTGTATGAGCCAGCTTAGCAGGAAAGAGAGGCTGAGACCTGAGCACAATGACAGAGGAAATCCTTTTTTTTTCCTTTTTTTTTTGGCTGGTATGCTCATGTCTCCCCACCCCTGCCAATGATGGCAATGTGTGTATATAGCTTTAAGAGAACTTCCAAGTTTTAAGGATCTTACAAGTGCTATGGAGATTCAATAGAGTTACAGGCATTTATGCCCAATTGTAAGCATCAGTTGTGGCCCCCTAGCCCCATTTTTAAAATCCCCCCAAACCTTACCCATATTGCTCCCCCTCCCACTACATGGGGATTAAAAAAAGAAAGAAAAAACCCTCAGTTGGAGACTAGTATTCTTTAAACACTTTCAAAGAAAAGCCCAGGTACCTGCCATGCAATTACCTTAACGTGCAGTTTTACCCTGGGTACCTTGTGCATGTTGCCTGGCAAGCAGAGCCCAGGTGGACTACAAGCTAAACAGGTAACCTCATTCCCCCACCACCACCACATTAACTAGGCCATTAAACACACAAACACACACACACCTCTTCCAGGCACTGCTTCAGCCTACCTGGAAATCGTCTTGGGAGCCTTTCTCCCAGCGGCTGGCTATTAGGTGCTGTTACACATTAAGGAAGGAAGTCCTCACACATATCCAGCACACATCAAAAGAGAAGAATGCTGCTTCCTGTCGTCTTCATCAACTCATTCACTGCACCAGGGTTAATTTTTACGCACCAATGAAACTGACGATTATTAAGTAAGAGCGGCTTTGTACGAGTTGGAATAGCCCTTAGTTTGATGCAGCGAAGCCTTGAAGTAAGCATATGCAGCTGTCAGAGTTGGATGCATTGTGCCTGCCCTGTCTGAGCAAACCCACAATCACCAGCACCCCTAGGTCTAGGGTGACCATATTTGGGAACCCAAAAAAGAGGACACCTAGTGTGCGTGTGGGGAAGCAGCTTTCTGAGTCCTGCAGAAAGTACGTTATTCCCCCGCCACCTTAAAGAACTCGATTGGAGTGGAGGAGGGGAAAGGATTTCATTCTGCACCACCACCATCCACTCCAGTTGGTGCCTTTTCTATAATGTCCACAAATGACCCACTTTCCCCTTTAAGACCTCAATTGGAGCTCGGGGTGGGGGAATGATGTGCCTCAAGAAAGCATGTCACTCCCTCCTGCCATGCTAATGGCAGCCTTAAAGGGGAAGGTGTGTCATTCCTGGACATTATTGAAAATTATAGAAAATCCCCCCTGACACCATGGAAAGAACAAAAACCAGGACAAATCCGGGGAAATCCTGACAGTTGGTCACCCTACCTAGGTCCAGTCCCTGCCATGGGGCACAACTATGGTCTACCAAGGGAGGGCTCCGTCCACTCCATTACCCTGAGCGTGGGGCTGTAATGTGTAGCTTGGCTCTTGGGCTGCACTGCAACTGGATGAAGGTTATGGGGCAAAGGATGGGAGAAAGGCAAAGTTCTAAGAATGTAAGATTGCAATCCTATGCTTGTTTAGACAGGAAAATATCCCACAATTCCTAGCATTCACCAGCCTGGAAGGTGTAGGAGATTTTTCTGTCTAAACGTGAATAGAATTGTGCCCTAGGTGTACAAAAGTATTCTGACTGGACGCAAACTTCTTTGTCTTGTTTTCATAGCATGAAACCAAAGTTGGTTAGGAGGCGGGGGTCTGAAATTGGTATCATTTTTGTACATCTCAACATATTTAAGTGAGAATTTTCTAATGACATCATAATCAAAATGAGAACAGACGTTAGACTAGGGTGTTCCAAGCATGTCCCTTGGAGACCACTTCTATATAAATTGGATAATTAAGTACATCTGGTTAAAAATAAACTGCGTACATTCTGCAAGCTTGCCATACTCTAACAGGCAAATGAAATGGTAGTTAACTTTTTCAAGCAATCGAAGAAGGCTGTTTAAGTCCCACTAACATTTTCCTGTCTTTTCTTCAGGCTCCCTTCATTTTAAGAACCAATGGAGCTTTTGCTTCCCTCTAAAGCAGGGATGAGGAACATGTGGACTGCCAGATATTATTATTGAAGTGCAACACCCATTATCCCTCACTATTGGCTTTTCTGGCTAGTGTAGGGTGACCCTATGAAAAGGAGGACAGGGCTCCTGTATCTTTAACAGTTGAATTGAAAAGGAAATTTCAGTAGGTGTCATTTGTATATATGGAGAACTTGGTGAAATTCCTGCACTTTAACTGTTGTGATGAAGAGGGAATTTCACCAGGTTCTCCATATATACAAATAACACCTGCTGAAATTCTCTTTTCTAGGCAACTGTTAAAGATACAGGAGCCCTGTCTTCCTTTTCATACGGTCACCCTAGGCTACGGCAGATGAGAGTTTCATGCCAGAAATCCAAGGGTTGATTCAAATGTGCAGTCCTTCCTGGAGTATATCAACTGCAGGTAGAAGACTGAATGTTTGAATAACACCCACATAAAAAACTACAGTGTCATAGCAGAAAGAATAGCTTCAAATCCTGACATGCTAGCTTTCTGTCTGCAGGGATCTTTTTTCTTTTCTTTTTTTACATGGGATAGCTGCCAGGCTCCAACCTTTGTTCTACCAGGCATTGTCCTTAAGCTCCTAAACTCTCTCTCTCTCCATTTTATGTGGGGCCTTGGTATATTATCCCAGATCCCCAGTGTATTTTGATCAGACCCACTTTTCTTTAAAATAACCTAAGCTTTCAAAACGTGATGTACTGCACCAACACTGACTTCTGAATATGTTTATATGGATTAATGTGGTTTCTTCAAAAGTCCCTCCTGGTCACTTATGCTGTGCCAATGTGTATTTATAAAAACATTTTCTTAGCGCCTTTCTTCTTTGAATATTTATCCCTTATCATCCATATTACATTGGCTGGATGCCTTAAATACATACACAATGGAAAACCCCAGATAGAAGCATTTATGTTTACAATACAAGCCCTTTTCAGACATTGATTCAAGACATCTATGCAAAGGTTGGGCTAGGAGAGTAAGCTCAAGTGTGGTGCAGCCAAACCTATGGACGTCCATTTTGAAAGAGAAAACACATCCTGTAGGCATGTAGGGTTCTCTCTATGCCATCAGGAAACCACAATTTTTAAAGGTTCTCAGTAACATGGAGGGAGGCGTGCATTCGTAAACTCTATACACGTAGGTGCTAATCTAGCTTTCAAAGGTATAAATGATGTAGTTCACGGATGGGCCCTGCCACTGTAATCTTGCTCCACCCTCCACCAATTCAGTGTCCCTTGATTATTTGTTTGAAAAAGGCAATTAACAGTTCCCCTCCCGGCTGCTATTTGCAGGGGGGACATAAACATGGTACCTGTTTACTCCGACGGGATAAATAGCTTCAGCGGGTGGCTATAACCAGGAAAAGCACAGGGGGAACAAAATTAAACCCCCTTCGCAAGCACTGCAGTCCCAATCTGCTTTGCCTGTGGCTGCTCGTAAATGTCGAAAACACTGTGGGAGATCCATGATTACAGATCTCCTGCCTCGGACCTAGATTGACCCTAAGGTATTGTGTTGAAATCCAGCCCAGCTAAATAACAGAGGCTGCATATTCTCGGAGTCTGAAAGCTAAAATGCTTGCAGTCTCAAATCCGCCAACACTTGCATAACACTTGACTTCACATACTTGTTCAAAGGCAGGAGAGCCAAAATCTCACCACAAGATCCACAACCAAATTAATCTAAAATACTTGATGGCTTGAACTCACTGGCACAACTTCAGCTGACGTTCCAGAAATCCGGGCTAATGGAGTTATTATGAGTGGGTTGTTAGAGTGGCGGTGTACTAAAAATAGGAAAGGTTCTTCTGATAGGTGCAGTTTAGTGTTTGCAGACTATAAGTCATTAAGATATCTTAATGGATGCTCTCTCTTTTTATTATTAATGTTCTTAATATGCAGGTGATGAAAATAGGAAACATAGAAAGTACCAGAACGTAGGGTTACCATATGAAAAGGAGGACAGGGCTCTTGTATCTTTAACAGTTGTATTGAAAAGGAAATTTCAGCAGGTGTCATTTGTATATATGGGGAACCTGGTGAAATTTCCTCTTCATCACATCAGTTAAAGCTGCAGGTGCCCTGCCGTCTTTTAAATCTGGTCGCTCTAGTATAGCTCCTGCAGCTTTAACTATTGTGATGAAGGGGGGATTTCACCAGGTTCTCCATATGTACAAATGACACCTGCTGAAATTCCCTTTTCTATGTAACTGTTAAAGGTACAGGAGCCCTGTCCTCCTTTTCATAGGGTCACCCTACCAGAAGGTAAAATTTGTTGTGATTTCTTATTAAGCCCTATTCAAGCATTTGTCTGTTAGTTTGTAGGACTACAGTGTGGAGGGGGATGTGTTAATGCATGTAAATCCCACCTAGAGATGTGAAGGCCCAGAAAAAAACCAGGAAAATTCGGGGGGAAACTGGTTTTTTTCTGTTTTTTCCCAAAGCCTTTTTGTTTTTTTCCCAAAAAATTGGAAAAATTGGAAAAAAAATGAAAAAACGGATTATGGGAAGTTTTATTTTAGCATGATGAATAAAATGTTTAAGGTGTTCAGATATTTACTTCGCCAAATGATTTCTAAAAACTGTACAGCATCAGATTATTACAATGTCTGTGCACCAAGGACAACCAAATCCTAGGTTGCAAACTGAGACAACTCTCAAAAGCAAGAGGAAGATGCATTTCTGCCTCTAGGGGGCAGCACTGCCATTGAAGCAGAGACTGAAAGTAATACTGATAGCTATACGTCAGAAAATGAGTCTGATTAAATTTCATGCATATTCATTGAATCTTGGTGTCCCCCCCCATTTTTCTCAGTTCTTTTTATGGGAATGGGGGCTTTACATCTTGACACTGGAGGACTAGCAGAGACATAAATAATTTTCTTTGTTACTAATGTTGGTGGTTTCTCCAGTTGTTGTTTTTTAAAATTGTTTTTTGCCTACTCCTCATAAACTGGCAGAACCAAAGAGGTTCCTTACTGTTCAAGTGTTCCTAACAGTTCAGGAGCTTGTAGCTCCATTTGTTACCCAAAAATAGTTTTAAAAAGTAAATAAAATTTGTAATAATTGTTTGAATAGACTAGTTTTAATATACCAAATGTAATAGTTTTATGCCAAACCAACTTGGACATAATTACATTTTATGTTCCTGAAGTAACAAAGTGACTTTTAATCTGTAAAAAGTGCTAATATTGCATTATTTCAATTTTCCTGAAAATTTCTGGGTTTTTTCTGGAAAAAAATGGAAAAAATGGGTTTTTCCCATGGCTTCAAAATTTCCAGAAATTTTACATCTCTAATCCTGCCTCCATCGTACCCGTGAGCTCGGTGCCCAGTTAGACCTTCTGAGTGCAAAGGCTGAAGAGGGCTTTGAAAGTGCGTTCTTACAGGCCACTTTCAGAAGTCACTATAAGTCACGATGGGTTAATAAGCCACTCACAGTTAGGGCTGCACAAGCTTTGGCTTTGGATTCAGAATTCCGAAGCATTGGTGGCCATTTTATGTAGAATCCGCCATTTTGTGCACAGCCCTAGTGTGAAGCGAGGAAAGATCCTACAACTCCCTGCATACATTGCTAGAGAGGAAGGGATGGACTTACTGGGGTCCAGGAGCTGCAGGGACTCGTGGCCTCACTGCTGCCACCGCAACTCACTCACACAATCCAGGCTGTGCAAGTCCCTGGATCCCTCCATGAGCGTCCTGCAGCGTCCTGCTTCCCCTGAGAGCCGCCCACTTTTCCCTGCTGCTTGTACGTGTTGGACTCCCAAAAGCGTGCCGAAATGATCTTGCGCACAATGGCTGCTATAAAAAGCCATTTGCGCAAGATCAGAGGTGTAAAAGGCTCCATCTCGCTCTCTCTGTTCTTTCCCATCATTTTTTAACTATCTCTATAGGATTAAGCAGAGAGCTGCCAGGCCCATTCAAATGTTGTGCATGTATTCACATTTTGTATTTTTGTACCAATAAAACCATATAGCTGCAATCCTATGGTCCCCATAGAGCGTACCAAGGGCCATAGGATTCTTGAGATTCCCCTTCCCAAAGCTGTAGGCACTACTACGATTTCAGAAGGGGGGACTTGAATATCCAATCCGCCCCTTTCAAGACACCTCAGAAAGTACTGTGGCACCTGCTTTGAAAGGTTGTAAAAGCGGCCTTGGATGACCTTGCAGAGGTAAAAAGGGGGGGCATTCCAGGGAGAGGACAGGTGGGATATGGCCCTGCCCTCAGTAGCATGACCACCTGAGGTGGACTCAGAGGCCTGTCTAGAGAAAAAAGAAGAAAGGAAGGCGGGAAAGGTGAAAATTGCCTCTGTCACTCCTCCTTCCCTGTTGGGACCTTGGGCCAGGGTTCTGCACCCTTGATCCAACCCATTCCCAACCTCCCCAATCCCTGAGCATTAACAAACATGAAGCTACCGTCGACTGCTGGTTCATCTGCCCCTGGTCTGCCCACTCCTCTACTCCTTCCCATTGTTTGAACGTTATTAACGTTAAATCTAATGGCTTTATACTGAAAGCCTGCTGGGAAGGACTGCCATCTGTGTTCTATACATCACATACAGTGTGATCCCATACCTGTTTTACTCAGAAGTCCTATTGCGTTCAATGGAAAAGTGGGTACAGAATTCAGTGGAAGCTGGTGGCTCCGATTTCAGGGGGGCTGTGAATCCATTCTAGGTTTCAATTCAAACCAGCCAGAACTCTAAAGGAGCTGTCCAAGGTGCTTAACCCTGTCCCCAAAATACCCCTAACATTTATTCCATAAGGAAAACATACACAATTATTTAAATACCTAAGTAACAATAAAATGATCACCTACCCACCCAAATTATCTCACTATTCCTTCAAGTTGCTCAGGTGTGCAATGGGCAAGCTCATTTTACTCTTAACAATGGCGTAAAGCTGAGAGATAACAGATCAAAGCCAGCCAATGGGCTATATGGTTGACAGGGAGTTGAACCCAGTTCTCTGCAGTGCAAGTCAAACATTGGCCATAGCTAGATGGGGCTTTATCCCCGGGCGATCCCCGGGAATGTCCCTGTGCTTCACATGACGCACAGAGGATCTCTCCCTTGCCCCGGGATCATAGAATCATAGAATAGCACAGTTGGAAGGGGCCTACAAGGCCATCGAGTCCAACCCCCTGCTCAATGCAGGAATCTACCCTAAAACATCCCTGACAGATGGTTGTCCAGCTGCCTCTTGAAGGCCTCTAGTGTGGGAGAGCCCACAACCTCCCTAGATAACTGGTTCCATTGTCATACTGCTCTAACAGTCAGGAAGTTTTTCCTGATGTCCAGCCAGAATCTGGCTTCCTGTAACTTGAGCCCGTTATTCCATGTCCTGCACTCTGGGAGGATCGAGAAGAGATCCTGGCCCTCCTCTGTGTGACAACCTTTTAATGTACATTGATGGTGCTATATAAATAAATAAATAAATAAATAAATAATAATAATAAGTATTTGAAGAGTGCCATCATGTCTCCCCTCCATCTTCTCTTCTCCAGGCTAAACATGCCCAGTTCTTTCAGTCTCTCTTCATAGGGCTTTGTTTCCAGACCCCTGATCTGCGCCCCTACACTTTAGGCCCACTTTTTCCGTGGTCCTGGGATGATCCCGAGACCATGGAATGTGTGGGCAGGCGTCGCAGTTTGTCCTGGCTCCTCGCGGTTACTTGCGAGGAGCCGGGACCCATGTATGGGGCACAGAGCTCCTCAGGAGGGTGGGAGGGGCCAGCAGGAAAATAAAATAAAAAACACTTACCTTTTGTGCACGAGCGCTCATGTACGCCTTCCTCTTAAAAAAAAATGGTGGGTGTGACATCCTTTCCCTCTGAGCCCGTCGCGTGTAAACAGAGGGGGATCTCATGATAAAAATATTGCGAGATCTTCACCCCTCCGTCACGCTACACCGGTAGGTCTAGCTGAGGCCATTGACTCTACTGATGTAACACATTGATGTTCAGCAAGGAAAATGGCCAAAGAGTCCATTTCTTTTAATTCATTGGTTGCAGCAACCAGCACTTCCTCTACGGAGCCAAAAGTGGGATTTTAGCCTCACAGCCCACCCCCCAGTGAGGTAGATTAGGCTAAGTGAGAAGAGAATAAACTGTCTAAGGCCACCCAGGGAGCTTCAGGAGTGTAAACGTGTTTCCCTCCTCCCCCCGCCCTGCTAGCCCAACAGTCCATCCACCAAGCCACACTGTTTGTGCTTCCATAGTATGAATGAGAACATTTTAAACCGGAGAGTGGCGCTTGCCATCCAAAACACAACGCAGAAAGCTCCAGCGTTATTTGCATATTTCCATAGCTACAAGGGAAGCAGGCCCTTCAACGGAAAGGGAGGAAAGCTATTTTAAGTGGAGCGGCTTGACTGTTTGAATGAAGTACCAGGTGTTCACTGTATTCTTTCATTTCAAAAGTAGTCGCAAGACTGAAGCCCAACTGAATCAGTTGGTTTCTTCTATTTGGCCAACACTGGATGGGCACAGTGCATCTGCCATGTCTAGGCCCTATTTATTATTTATTTACAATATTCATATACTGCGCCATAGACTCATAGAAAGTAGAGTTGGAAGGGGCCTATAAGGCCATCAAGTCCAACCCCCTGCTCATTGCAGGAATCCACCGTAAAGCATACCTGACAGGTGGTTGTCCAGCTGCCTCTTGAATACCTCCAGTGTGGAAGAGCCCACAACCTCCCTAGGTAACTGGTTCCATTGTTGTACTGCTCTAACAGTCAGGAAGTTTTTCCTGATATCCAGCCATATCTAAATAGATTCCAGAGCGGTGAACATAAGAATAAAACTGTAAAAAGATTAAAAGATTAAAACAGCAAATTAAAATTGTTCAATTTAAAACAGAATACCAATAAAAATGGTGGCTGGTCTCTTACGGAATGCTTTCTGGGAAAGAGTTGTTTTCAGGAGATGCCAGAAGCAGCACAGTGTTGGTGTCTACCTGACCTCCAGGGGCGGGGAGTTCCAAAGACAAGGGGCTACCACACCAAAGGCTCTCCCTATGGCTTAAGGATGAAAGAGTTTGGGAGCTGAACAGCAATGCCTCGTAGGAAATGAAGAAATCTTGGGGTAACTAGGCGTGGATTTTTGTGTACATGAACCATGAGCTATGTTCAGTTCTGGTACTCAAAAGAAATTCCCACTCCTAGAAACCAAGAAAGAGGCAATCTTTTACTGCCTAGGCCCAACAGAAAATGCAAAAGCAGAGAATATGTTCCAGAGACCAGTGGTTAATCAGATGAACCCTCAATGGCAGGGGAATACAATCTCATTTGGGAGTGTGACACATTAAATCAGATCAAAGTGAAAGCTCGGTAGATTTAGCTACATGAAAATCATGCAAATAAGTGACTACTTGAAAAGGGTTTTCATAAGGAATGCCTAAAAAAACAAGGTGAGCACAAGCGGAGAGGTCTTGAAAGGAGGGGGAAAAATGCCAAAGTCTTTGCTTTATTAGGGCTACTGGAGGATCAAATCCCATTTAAAGAAGGAAAGAAGATGGCAGCCTCATGCAAAAAGCTCTTTGAACCACACACTTTAACCAAGCACTCTGCCATCCTGAATATGCAAATCTTAAGCTAAAGCTGCAACACTGCCAGCCAGGTCCTCACATTCAATGGCCACTATCCTGCCTCGATTAATATAGCTGCACTGGGAGCAGGTCTAGGGGGATGCAACAGGGGTTGAAAGAATCTGACCTGTATGCTGTTACTCTCTAATGAGAGCAGCTCCATAAAGGACCAGAGTGGAGATCTTACCACTGAAATCTTTAATAGCTGCTGGAACATATTGACCCCCCCCCCAAAACACACACACCACTTTATATAGAAAAATATATATAGCAAAGCAGTCTGCCTAAAGCCTTCTGAAGAAGTGTAAATTTTATTTGTAGACCTTGCAAGGGAATGATGAAATCCCTCCCCCAGCCCCAAGTACTGAACAGGCTTGACCTCTTCCACATTTTGGTCATCTAAAAGCCACCTGTGCTGAGTCAACTTCATCTCAAATACTAAGCTCCTTATTCAAATCATCATGTCATTTTAAGTAGTATTTGACAAATCTGGAGAGTGTACCTTTCTTTCTAAGTATTTTCTTTACATCCCGTTTCTCCCTTTTAAGCCCCATTTAAGCTTCCGTTTAATTTCTTACCCCCGTAGGCCTGCAAGAGCTGAAATGAAGAAACTCACATACTCTTCTTCTTCAGGCTACATAATGAGCCTTACTTTTAAGTAAGCAAGCAGAGGATTGAGGTGCAAGTCTTGTTGACTGATGGTGTCCCCATGTGTAGTAACCCCTACATCCACGTTCTGCAACCTTGTGCCCTCCAAATCTATTGGATTGCACTTCCCATCATTCCAAGCCAGCTGGGAATGATGGGAGTTGCAGTCCAATAGATTTGGAAGGCACCGGGTTGGTGAAGGATGCCCTACATCAGTGGTCCCCAACCTTTTTGGCACCAGGGACCGGTTTCGTGGAAGACCATTTTTCCATGGACCGGGGGGTGGGGGGTTGAGTGGATGGTTTTGGGAAGCCATGCCCGCCCGTCCACTCCAGCGTCCTGGCTTCGCTTCGGCTGGGCAGGCGAGATGGCACCCCGCGCCCAGGTATGCTGGGGTGGGGGTGGGGGTGGGTGAGTGAAAGCAGCTCACCTGCGCAGCCCGGTTCCTAACAGGCCACGGACCGGGACCTGTCTGTGGCCTGGGGGTTGGCGACCCCTGCCCTACATGAGATGAATAAAGCAATGCCCAGGGTGATATTTCAGGACTTCCTTTCCTCTTGAATAAGCTCCATATTACTGATGCCCACCCATCACCAAAAAGATCTTTCTTTCTTTTTTAAAGACTTAAAAACAGTTCATACTTTTCTGCTTTTATCCATGAAGAATATGGTGGGAACATCAGTAACTCATTACAGTATCAGGCAAAATGCATGCCTTGATATGCCTGGATAATTTCATGTTGTGCGGTATTACAGCATGCGATGGAATACAGTGCAGTCCTGTGGGGTTTGCTGTTCTGTGGACAGAGGGCTCCTTCCATCTATCCTAAGCCTTGCTGCCAGAAGGCCAACAGGGCTGGAGACACAACAGAGGCATTTTGCTTCCCATTCTCCTTTAAAAGGTAGATGGGCCTATGAGCCTATTGAACTTGCTTACCTTCCTGGGGGAGGGACTTCTCCTCCTTTTTTCCATCTCTGCCCACCAACACGTCACCTTCCCACCATCCCAGTCCTGCTGAAGTCGCTCTTGAGACCTCAGAAAGAGGTTTCCAGGGTAGCTGGGGATGGGGGAGATAGACCCAGGATTGGATAACCTCCACTGCAGCATCCTATGGTGCCCCAGATGCTGTCTAGGAGCAATAGGATTGCTCTGTTCAGGAATTTACCTTTGCACTGATACACCTGGATGTCCGTTCAAATCACTCAATGCAATTTTTGTAATTTGATTACTTATTTCATTTCTATATCGCCCCAAAATTAAAACCACAGAGTACAACATATATAATATGAAAGCTTAAAACCACAATATAAAAGTACAACCAGAATAAAACCTAGCAGCAATGCAGAGACTTAAAAAAAGATTTAAAATACCAGGACTAGAATGCCAAAATGCTGGGGAAATAGTAGTTAAGTTAGTTAAAAAATATTTGTGGAAAAACTGTGAATAAGATTGTTATAAATGCATATTTAACAAAAAATAAAATAAAATTATGATTATAGCTATATCCAGGTGCAAGTGAAGTTTCCTTCATGCATCTTCAAAACTATCTGCCTCAACATCAGAATGACAATTGTGTGTGTGTGTGTGTGTGTGTGTGTTTTAAAAATCTAATCGCTTCTTTTACACACCTATTAACACCTTACTCATCATCTCCTTAAAAAATGTTTATTAAAAAAAATCCTGTTTGTTCTAAACTGGCATTTCCGCATAGGGCTTAATGTGTAGATTGGCTAGAGGCAAGGCTATATCCTAATTTCCCCTTCATTTGTTAAATATAATGAATAAGAGGAATAATCCTGGTCAAAAGTGCTTTATTTTGTGAATGTGTTTCCTGGTGTGTGTTGCATTGTTTATACTTTCCTGACGATCAAACACATTTGGATTATAGATATGATGTAACTTCTAATGAAGAGATCCCTAAGAAGCAAACAAATGGTCTTCTATATGATCTTTATGGATCTGGGAGAAATGAGGAATTTCAGATGAATCCTTTGTGAAATGAAGAATATAGTCGCCAAGTTAATTAACAGACCAGGGAGCTGGTGTGCTTGTGCTTCCTGGAACGTAGAAACACCAGGGTGCTCTCAGGATGGCATACTCCGTAGGGAACAGCAATTGTTACTTATGCACCCCATGCAGGCTGATCTCAGCTAAAAACTTGCTGAGATAATTGAAAGTATGAAGTCACAGGGATATGTGTGTGTGTGTGTGTGTGTGTGTGTGTTTAGGGGAGGGGATTCCATTGTCAAATTTGGAGGGGGAAAGTAATTAATAGTTTTCCCTGTCATGATGGACTACAAAGACTGTTGATCTGCAGATTTCTTAATCTATCTATCTATCTATCTATCTATCTATCTATCAATCTTTATTATACGCTCACAGATAATTTAGAACACAGGATAATCCACAAAGCAGAATACTTAATACCAGCAAACAAGACAAAAGACCAACTAGAGATACAGCAACTACTTAAAATATATTAAACCTAAAAATCACCAGTCTTATGAGTCTGAAGAATAGCCTTGCGAG
The DNA here is from genome assembly GCF_023053635.1 of Elgaria multicarinata webbii. Classification (NCBI taxonomy): domain Eukaryota; kingdom Metazoa; phylum Chordata; class Lepidosauria; order Squamata; family Anguidae; genus Elgaria; species Elgaria multicarinata. Next base: position 90,371,089 of record NC_086179.1, on the reverse strand, counting down.
TCTTAACAAAGGAAAAAAATTTTTTTGGAACAACCTCTGTTACGTATTTATTAGTATCAGCCAGTAAGTAAGTCACATACCAGTTGGAAGACATTCTAGGGAATTTATTTAAGATAGGTGCAATACATCTTATTCTCCCATCTCTATAAAAGTTACAATAAAGCAATATATGAGATAGACACTCTATTGTTTCATCTCCATACGGGCAGAGACAATTTGTATAAGGAATTCTCTAGAAGCGACCATCCATTACAGTAGAAGGTATTGCATTAAACCTGGCTTTAGAAAAAGTTATCTGATATTTAAGTACAGTCAAATTTTCAAGGTATTTTGCACAACTCTTTAATATCAAATGTCAAATCTGAGTAAGTTGGGGGGAAAGTAATATGGGCAGCAGATAACCAATATTGGATATCTTTGAACCAGAGTGTAAGAATAGATTTTACTTAAGAAGTATCTTACGTGTGAAGAAAGTTATCAGAGAAACCCTAATGGAATGCCCCTCCCAACATTTATTTATTTATTTAAAACATTTGTATCCCATCCTATATCAATAAGATCTCAGGGTGGTGTATAGATAAAAGCATACAGTATAAAACAATAAATATGCACAGTTAAAAACAAATTAAACCATGAACCTACCTGCACACTGCGCTCAACATCCAATGTCCTCCTCTGGGTGCCTACTCCAAGGGAAGCTTGGAGGATGGCAACAAGGGAGAGGGCCTTTTCGGTGGTGGCCCCCCAATTGTGGAACAATCTCCCTGACGAAGCCCGCCTGGTGCCGACATTGTCATCTTTTTAGAGCCAGGTCAAGACTTTTCTCTTCTCCCAGGCATTTAGCAATATATTATTATTATTATTATTATTATTATTATTATTATTTTATTTATATAGCACCATCAGTGTACATGGGTTTGTTTTTGTATGTTTTTGTGGTTTAAAATTTTTGTATATTGTTTTTAAGTGTTTTTATCCTATGTAAACCGCCCAGAGAGCCTCGGCAATGGGGCGGTATACAAATGTAAATAATAATAATAATAACAACAACAACAACAACAACAACAACATCTGTCGTTTATCTCTGATTGCTCTAGACCACTGACTAGTGTAGTTGTCTTCCCAAAGTTGGGGCCTGCTTCCTGGCTCAGAGTTTGCATAAGTAAGTTTTAGCCAATATCTGAATGCCCAACACCAAGCGGTACATCCCACCAATGAAAGCCCAACCTCCAGCTGCAGAACTGCTGATGGCACACAGTTTGGGTCACAAAAAAGATGGCACACAGACTTGGCACAAAAAAGATGAAAGTATTCATTCTAAAACAGGAGAATAACCTAAAATTTACTCTGGAATGCCATAGAATAATTGTGGCAACACTTTGGCCTTAACAACTCAGAGTGTAGCAGGGATGAACAGTCCTCTAGTATAAAAAACACACACCAGACTATAGCTTTGGCGCTATTAGATGCTAATTGTACAGCAGAAGTCTGACGAGCCACCCAAGAAGACTGAAAAACAAGAACCAGAAGATTGAAAAACAATCCCCAAATACTTGAACTGTCTGACTTGCTCTATGGTCTGACCACCTATAATCCATTTATTCAAAGTAAGGCTTTTGTTAAAAGCCATAATCTTTGTTTTACTAAAATTGATAGTAAGCACTTTTTCTTTTCTTTTTGCAATCACCTATGAGTGCTCTCAGAGAGGAAAACAGCACCATCAGCATATAAAAGTATAGGGATGCTAACTGTGGCCAATTTTGGGGCAAGAAAGGATTCCTTAACTGTTGTACCAATTTATCAACTTGCTGAGAGGTCCCCACAAGATGAAGGAAACAGGCTCTGGGAAACTCAGTTGTTACGAATATGACAGTATTGAGCCTTTAAAACAGGGATGGGGGAAATCTGCTATGAAACTATCCTTGTTTGCCATCGTTGAGAGCTACAGAGCTCCCAAACCCTGCAAGCTCTAAGAGGAACGTTTTACCAAACATACCCCTATATCAGGGCTGTAGAATCTCTTTCAGCCCAGGGGCCAAATCCAATTTCAGAGAAGCTGACAGGTTGAGCAGGGCCATTCCAGGGCTGGGCAGGGTTGAACGCATATTTTACTAGCATATTTTAGCTTGAAGCTCTTGGAGCATAGAGCAAACAGCCTAAGAACAGATCAAATAAGCTGGCTCTCCTATTTGTAATCTAAGTCACAGAAGGGCCACTGATGAGTAACAATGATGGGTTGAGACGATGGACTATTTGCAGTCTTGGACATATCTGGGTTGCAGTGGTTGATGGTCAGAGGCAAGTAATAGTCAGAAATATGCAGTGTTCACCAAATCAGAAAGAATCTGAGAGTAGTGGTGTAGAGGAGCCAGAGTTTGCAGGGTGGAAGCACTGGGACTTTTTGAGTGCCAGGTATGATGATGACGTCATCTGCTACCCCCTCAAACTTCCCTGTTTTCACTGATTTTAGCTGCAATCTTCACCATAGCTGGAGGTAAATGGATTTTCCCAGCACCAATATATTGTTGTGAGCTATCGCTATTGTAGTACAAAGTACTGGGGTGGCTTGATCCTGAATAGGGCATTAAGGCCCATTAGCTTTACAAAAGAGCTGGTGCTGGAAAAATAAACTGAAAATCTTGACCTGGTGGGGTTTAATGCTGCGTCCTCTCTCTCCTTTTCTCGTGCAATCTCAGGTCTTTCCAGCCAAGCTCCAACCACTACACTGCCCTTTGCCTGCATTGTTGGACCATCCTTGGGGATGATGGCAATGGTGACAGCCATGATTAGTGGCTGCACTTCAAAATTTACCATTGTGTCAAAGGTGCCTGAATTATAAAGGATTATATTCATTGGCTATAAGACATCGTTTTTAAACAGGGGAAGTGCACAAAGACATAAATCTCTGGCAGACTCCAGGATAATTACCCTAACATTGCCTAAAGAGCATTTGTAACTATGACAACTTCTTCCTGAAGCTGAAGGCCCACTATTTCCAGTGAGCGCTGTAGGACAAATCTAGGCACGCATATTGAGATAAGCAGTACAAAGCTGCATTGCATATTTCTTCCACCCTCGTACGTGAAGTACAGCTAGTTGAGTCCTGGAGGTTAGCTAATAATGGAGCCAGGAAGCAGGCAACTGGATAGCTAATGAAGAGCAGCTCAGACCGAGGAAGCAACTCAGGCATCGGTTTCGTAGGATCGAGGTGGAACTCAACTAGTTCCCTGCCAGTGTCATCAGGCCATGGTAGCTGCAACAACACCTTCTGGCCATGTGCAGTGATGGCGCTGTAGCACAGCAAGACAGCAGCAACACTGGTTAAGTTAAAATGGTCCAAACCCCTCCTTGACCTGCCCATGGGGTAAAAAAAGAGCTTAAAATGAAATGTTTCCACTGTTTTCATGGATTCAATGAAAAAAAGAAGGCTAGATATTACTGTGAAAAATCCTTGCCTATGAAACTGATTCCCCACCTAATTCCTCACAGACCTACTTTACCTATTCCATCTCATGGCTTCCACCACCCCACCCCACCCACCCCCGCTCTATGTAGTATAGGGCTATATATGGACCTCATTCTTATTTCAAAAGCCCTCCGTATGTGATCAGTTTAGACCTCTGGGAAGAACAACCTGTCCTTTCCCTGGCAGCCTCTTGGATGGGAAGGAAGGGGGCTGGAGAGAAAGAGAGAGAGAAGGGGGTGGCAGGAAGAGAAGTGGGATGACCCACCTACTTTTGGCTCTGCCTCTGCCCATCACATGCTTTGGCGCTGCTCAAGGCTAATGTGAAGCCCCCAACAGATACCCACAAGGGAGTGTAGCTTTTAACAGAAAAGAGGCTGCCCATCCCTGGTCTATAAAGTGCCACAAGTTCTCTTGTTTTAAATAGAAATAATATTTTAAAAAAAAACTGGGGGAAAGGCTTACAACAAATAGACTCCATTTAAAAGTTACAAGGGCAAGAAATGCAAATCCTTAAAACAAAGCAAAACAAAAAACCTTGACTTAACACTGAACTGCGACATAAGGTGTGACATCTACAGGAAGAAAAAGCTTGAAAGGGGTGCGGCAATGTTTTTGGCAGGTATTCCTATCATGTAGAGCAATTTTCAGTGATTTCCCCCCCCCCACCCAGATTTCATATGACAGCAAAGCGAACGTAGTACAACTAGCAAACCAAATTCAGCGTAAGCAAACTTTGCATTTCTCGATTTGGAAGCATTTCAATAATAGAATCCCGCTTATCTCTGTGTAAATGAATTCCTTTTGTCATGAAACAGCTGATTGGAACAGCTGATTTTTGCTTTTTAAGCAATGTGACTGCAGAAAATGATCGCTGATCCTTGTCATCTATTTCCTTTTTGCTGCCAGAATTGCTGGGAGGAGGTGGAGGGAGGGCATTTGTGGAAGAGAAGGCTCGTCTTCTCTTTTAAGAACTGAAAGCTGTCACTTGGCAGGAATGAAGGGCAAAAAGGATCTTTTCAGAAGCAGGAAGAATGTTTGTATGGGAGGAGGGCTTTACTGAAGCCTAGCTTGGGTTCCCTACAGGGGTTTAAACACTGCTGGAGAAAACCAGGCAAACTATTATTATTATTATTATTATTATTATTATTATTATTATTATTATTATTATTTATTTATTTATATAGCACCATCAGTGTACATGGTGCTGTACAGAGTAAAACAGTAAATAGCAAGACCCTGCCGCAAATCTAGGTCTGCACTTTCCCTTCCTTTTCCTTTTCCTTCACCATCACCACCACCACAGTGCTGCATCTTGGCTGTCTTGATTTGAGCACATCCCAGACAATGGTGCAACTCTTCTGACGGCCCACTGAATTCCCAGACCAGACAGTTCAATTGACAAAGGCCACATTGATGAAAGATGCCCCAAATTCTGCATCACATGGAAGGATGACTGAACTAGGGATGCTCAAACTTCCTGAGATTCTCCAAACGCCACTTTGAAGCCCAGGGCACCTTGTATCCATTTTTTGGAGTGACCTGTTTTTCTTTTCATTTGAATGGGGAAAGTATGTATTTTCTTGCACTTTTTTAAAAATGTGCACAATTTCCCCCCATTGGCTAAAACATGAAAATTAGGGCTGTGAAGGGACCCTCCAAACTTCTTTGGAGGCCAATTCAGAGCTTTTCAGAAATGGCCCTACGAGCCACCATTGTTGGTAACAGTAGATCTATCTCAATAGAGAGCCCCCATCTTCCTTAAAAATGGCATCTCTCATGCAGGATGGGTGGCTGTCAGGTGCTAGTGGATTGGTCAGGTAAGATCCAGTGGCTCAGAGGGCAGGGGGCAGCGGCCAACCACCATGCTGGATAAGGTCAAAGTGCTCCAAAGCGCTTTGGACCTGATCCAACCAGCTCTGGACTGCTTTGCCCAATCCTGATTCTGACTGAAGCGGTCCAAATCAGCCTACTTCGGTTGGAGATTTGGAACCAAAGTGGTGCACAGCCCTAATAAAAATGCCTTAAAATGCATTTTTGTCCTCAGTTTCTTATTTCTATTAGCCTTACACTTTTGCCTAAATGAATCACATAAAACTAAATCCTATTCATTTCAAAAGGGCACTACTTCCATGTAAGCACCTGTAGTGTCACTGTCTTTTCTCTCTAGGTCTTGCCATGGGGATTGTGGTATCAGCACAGTTTCACAAAACCCACAAATTTCACAGGTTTCACAAAATCCTGGTGTTGTGAATCCATAGCACTAATACTTGTAAAAGGATACAGTGGTGCAAGGTCAGGAAGGCCTTGCTAATTACTGAAGACACTATTTTTAATAACATCAAGGAAATGAATAATTATGGTGATAATTATTGATTAAATGAATAATTATGGCTCCTGCAGAGCCAGGAAGGAGATCCCATGAAATTTGGCAGTACTTGCTTCCAAATGAATATGCTTGGGTAAGACTTTAAATCAACAACAGAGGAAACTGCAGAAGTGCAATACAAATATTTTATTTAGTCCGTTGCATTTTGACTCAGTGATCCTTCTTTAGGGTACTAAACAGACTAATATACAGACACTACAAAGGAATGTCTCAAAGTACACCTCTCTAACTCTGAGACACTACAGACTAGTTTGTTTAGCTGGTGACCTCACTCCTTTCCCTCCTCAGGTTCTAAATGCCGTACTCCAAAATTAGGCAGAAGAAGAAGAGATGTGAAACTAGGGTGACCATATGAAAAGGAGAACAGGGCTCCTGTTTCTTTAATAGTTGCATAGAAAAGGGAATGTCAGCAGGTATCATTTGTATATATGGAGAACCTGGTGAAATTCCCTCTTCATCACAGCAGTTAAATCTGCAGGAGCTATACTAGAGTGACCAGATTTAAAAGAGGGCAGGGCACCTGCAGCTTTAACTGCTGTGATGAAGAGGAAATTTCACCAGGTTCCCCATATATACAAATGACACCTGCTGAAATTCCCTTTTCAATACAACTGTTAAAGATACAGGAGCCCTGTCCTCCTTTTCATATGGTCACCCTATGTGAAACTTCTAAGAACCCTTAACCAAGGGAATGAAGCAATTGCATGAAGCATCACTGGGGGTTATGTCTACATTGTAAACCTATATTTCCTTTAAGCGAATATAATAATAATAATAATAATAATAATAATAATAATAATAATAATATGATGTTATGGCTTCCCCTAAAGAATTCTGGCTATTTTAATTTGTTGAGAGTGTCAGGAAATTGTCTGTCAAGAGATAGGGTGATTAGGTGTCCTCTTTTATAGAGGACAGTCTTCTATTTGAAGGGCTGTCAGAGGGCCATGCCATAGGTGGAGGCATCCTGTATTTGACAGGCTGCCTCATCCAATTCCAGTTTAAAGATACAGAATCATAAGAGCACTTGACCATCATCAGTTAGCCCCTGAACAGGCAGACGCACAGGTCACGTGGTCATAATCTTCAACATTATGGTGAGATGTACTGTGTTTCTATTTAAATTCTTTTAAATCAATTCAAAATTTGCATCTATACATATGAATTAGAATATATACATTGTATGCAAATCTGTGTCCTCTTTTGTCCTCTTTTTGAAGGGATGGAGTTTCTCTGTTTTGGCGAATCATAAGTGGCCACCTGAGTCACAGATCCCTGAGAAGAAGGAATGACTGTTAAACCAGTTTAAGAAGTCCTCAATTTTCTCTTTTATCCAACCTTATAATCTGCACAGTGCTTCACAGCCCGGATTAAAGCAGGGAGTGTGATGTGTTTTATCTGTTTGCAGCTGGGTCTTTTCCTGTGCACATTTTCAAGCTTAGCATTACCTGCTCTGGTTTCAAAAGGACAGGCTGGACAAAAATGTAAGTAAATACATTTACAAAGCAGTTATTTTTCTGGAAGGACTAACGAATCGGTTGTTGTAATTTAAAGAAGGTATTTTATGTGATGAAACAGATAAATTGCTGGCTCCTTTGCTGAATAATTGTTTCTACTCAAAAATCAATGCAGTCCTTAGAAATGACAGAAATGTTGACCGGGTACCTGGTGTTTCTGGAAGTGTCTGGGTGAGTGAAGAGGGGAATTAACATGAAATGACTATGTTAACTTTTGAGTTATGATTTTTTTTCTTGCTTACCTTAATAGTCTCCAGTAATATTTAGTCTGGGCTTATATAAATAATGAACAGACTCTTATAAAGCAGGGAAGGAAATCTCTCTATATAAATCCCAAGGCAGAGAATAAAGGCATAATAGTGTGCTTGTCGTATTAAAGAAATAGGATATTGAGTGAAAGTAGTACTGCAAGAGATCAAAAAGGCAACAAAAACTAATAAGCCAAAATAGTGGGTGGCTTGCTCCCTGAATACAGTATGTGATGGTTTTGAGAAATAGGATCTTAACACCTTCAGAATAACTGCTTCCAAAAGAGACCTAATGCAGAGCCCATAAGAGGAAGCCTTATACATGACACATACCTCAGCAATACAGAAATTTATTCAAGAATCAGGTAGCAATATTCGATCCCCTATAAAATGCAAGGGTAGGCAACTTATGGCCTTCCTACAGCTCTCATAACTCCTCACAATTGGCTATGCTGGCTAAGTCTGGTAGGAGTTGTAGGCCCACAAGTTGCCCACCCCGATATGATAGTTAAAGCATGAATAGGAAACCTGGTGTAATCCAGATACTTTGGACTACAACACCCACCAGGCCATCAGCATGACCAGCGGTCAGGAATTATGGGAGCTGTAGTATAAAACATTTGGACGACACCATGTTGTCTACCCTGGGTTAGAGCATGAAACACAAGGACACCACTCTTTCCAAGAGACACCTTCGCTCAGAGGACTGTCCTCTGTAAAGTAGGACACCTCACCACCCTAGGAAACATTTGCCTTCTTTGCCACCTCCCCCTTCTCCTGTCCTAAGGGGAGTTTGTAGGCTCATAGGAAGCAGGAGAAGGGAGTGGAACTGGAAGCAATGGACACATGCACCTTTGCAAGGCAAGTAGGGCCTTTGCAAACACTGCCTCTTTTTGAATGCTTGAAACACGTCTAATAGCGACTGGAGAGAGAAATGCTCACTGGCATTAGAAATACAAGACTAGCTACGTATATATTAATTGGCCTTTGCAGTAGGTCTTGTTTCTTCCAAGTCCACCGAAGTCATCTACAGAATAGAAGCCTCCCCCAAATCTTGGTGAGATTCTCTACACAGCTGCAAACAGAGCACCAACTATTACACCAAGTTCAAAATACCATTAGTAATTGAGCTGGAAAATGTAACAAGGAACCAAGGAACTTTTTGCTCAACATACCCCTTCCTTGTGTATTTTGAAACAGAGAAGCTTATGTCAGTGGTTAATCCCACAACATGGTAAACATCAGCAAATCTGAATCACACAACCTAGGTCAGACAAGATGTGTTTCCAATTTATGATGTGTACTTTTGAAACGCCAAAAAAGAAGATGCATCACCCCAAAAAGAAAAAGAAAAGAAAAAAGAGAATAGTGCTTTGCATAAAATCTCCATATGCCAATTAGATGCAAATTTGGAAATTATTATTAGAATTTAATTAAATAGAAACACAGAATATATTTTGGAAGACTGTTGCGACCTTGTGTGCTCTGCCTTTTCAATCTGCTTTCCAGGTTGATGGGCAACAATTCTTAAAGTTCTTTTATCTTTAAGCCAGAACTGGCTCTATTTGAAGGCCTTCAAATAGAAAACTGCCCTCCGTAATAGAAGGAACCTGGCCACCCTATTCCAGCTACTCCTTGTTCAGTGGGATTCCCAGGCTCTGCTCACATGGGACATTTGCTCATGCAGTCAACGTGCCAAGGACATTGCTCTGAGATCCTTCCACTGCTATTGCTGCCATCTCTCTTAGAAGCATGGCTTGTACAGAGTATCATGTCCCTGCTGGAGAAACCCACCTCCTCTTAGGGGCTAGAGCTCCATCGACAGATGACATAAAAGAGCCGCCCCTTTGAAGGAGACCTGGAGGAGCTCAGGTCCTCAGGGGAGTCGATTACAAGTCCATCCCCACAAGAGAAGGGGTGGAGGCTGGGCGATCATTTAGCCCCCAAAAATGTTGTTGCATCAAGAGGTAGGCCAGTAGGACTCCTTTGAGAAGAAGGTCTGTTACATAGGAGTGCTCCTCAAGAGGAAAGTACTTCTTGGGAGCAAGGCCCTCCGCATGAGTAGAACTTTTGCCAGAGGCCCATGTAGCAAGATGCTCTGGCTACATGAGCCTTCAGTTTCAGTTAAGGCATTACTTAGGGTGGCCATATGAAAAGGAAGGCAGGGCTCCTGTATCTTTAACAGTTGTGTAGAAAAGGGAATTTCAGCAGGTGTCATTTGTATGCATGCAGCACCTGGTGGAATTCCCTCTTTATCACAACAGTTAAAGCTGCAGGAGCCCTGCCATCTTGACAAGATGAAAAAAAAGGGCTGGGCTCTTGCAGCTTTACCAGGTGCTCCTTTCCAAATGGTCACCCTACATTACTGAATCATCCTCTTAGTTTCAGCATTTTGTTTCTCTGTCCTTGTGGTTGAGCGTCCTTGCTACTGACCTCTGGATTGCTGCTTGACTCTCTTTTTTGGACTGCATATTAATTACCTGATATTGCTGTGCTTTAAGCATTAGCTATATGTTGAGTGCTCCTGCCTTAGCCAGATCCATCCTAGCCTGAAACCTTTGTGCTTGACCATTTGCCTGCTTAACTGACTGGATTATAGAATGCATTCCTGTATTTGTCTAGCATAGAATCTGACCCAGCTACAGCAGAGAGTCTTATTTTTGATCTATGCTATGGCAAAGATGACAAGGAAAGGCTGCAGTCTAAGCTTGGACTAAGCCTCTGTGCCCCTTCCTAGAGTCGGAAGACCTAAAAACGGCAGTGCACGTGCTGGTAACTTCGAGGCTCGACTTCTGCAATGCGCTCTACATAGGGCTACCTTTGTGCCTAGTCTGGAAACTTCAACAGGCCAAAATATAGCAGCCAGGCTGGTCACTGGTACACCTAGGGGTGACCACATTACACCAGTTTTAAAATCTCTTCACTGGCTGACAATTAGTGTCTGGGTGACGTTTAAAGTGTTGTTTATCACCTTTAAAGCCCTACATGGTTTGGGTCCAGGCTACCTGCAGAACCGCCTTCTCCCATACGATCCAGCCCGCACACTCAGGTCCTTTGGGAAGAATCTACTTCAGTCAGCCAAAATTAGGCTGACAGGTATTACCCAGAGGACCTTCTCTTCTGCTGCTCCCAGACTGTGGAATGGCCTGCCGGAGGAGACTCGTCAATTTAACAGTCTATCAGCATTTAAGAAAGCGATTAAGACTGATCTCTTCTGGCAGGCCTATCCAGTGGAATTTTAGGATGTTTTTAAAATGATTTTAGGATGTTTTAACAATGTATATTATGTTTTAATGCAATTTTAATTATTTTATATTTACTGTTGTTCCCCGCCTCGATCAGGATGGAGAGGTGGGTAAGAAATAAATTATTATTATTATTATTATTATTATTATTATTATTATTATTATTATTAGAGTCCCTGTCCAGAATGTCTTATAGTCCAAGTTCCTAACAGTCTTCTTATTTGTTTCCATGTGGTGGGTACACCTTCCACTTCTCCTGATATCAAGAGGCCTCACTCATTCCTTTGCCACTTTCCTTCTCTTTTCTTTTTCAGGGCATGACCCAGGCCCTCCACACAAATGGTGGCACTGCAGCTGGTGCACTGGCTGCCTATTTACTGAAGGACCAGGTTGAAGGTTTTGGTTGCTAGTATAAACTTAGGACTTGGTTTTCTGAGAGACTGCCTTCTCTCTTATAGGCCCATTAGTTCCTTGAGGTCATCTGCTGAAGCCTTCCTGGTGGCATCTCATACTCCTGATGCCCACTTCAATTGTTTGGATTAGAGTATTTAGTACAGTGGGGACTACTATGTGGAATAATCTTCCTCCTGAGATTAGACAAGTGCCAATACTCCAAATTTTTATGCAAGCCTTCCCCTGTGTTATTTAGCATACCATCTTTTGGATATGTAGATATGATATGCTCTCTGTATTGGTATATACTACTGTGTCTTTATGATTTGTGTATACTGCTTTGAAATCTGCAGATAAAAGTAGTGTACAAATAGTCGTAAATAAAAGTTGCATGGACTACCTAACTTAGGGTGACCATATTTTGGAAACCAAAAAGGAGGACAACATGGTCGCCATGTTAAAATTATTTTTAAAAAATAATTTTAAAACCTCAAACTTTTTTTAAAAAATCCTAAAACTCAATGGACAGATCTGTTTCAAACTTGGCATAGCTAAAGTCCTTGTTAAGAGCAATCATGGTGCCAAGTTTTATCTCTTTATCTTTAAAAATAACATTTTTAATTTTTTTTAAATCCTCACATTTAAAAAAATTCCTAAAAATCCGTGGATGAACAGATCTGTTTCAAATTTGGTATGGCTAAAGCTCTACCTAAAAGCTATCATGGTGCCAACTTTCATCTCTTTATCTTTAAAAATTATGATTTTAAAAATAATAATGTTAAAACCTCAATTTTTAAAAAATCCCTAAAAAATCAACGGATGAACGGATCTGCTTCAAATTTGGTATGACTAAATCCCTTCCTAAGAGCTACCATCATGCCAAGTTTCATGTCTTTATTTTTAAAAATGATGGAGTTATAAGCATTTTTGTTAATTCCCAATAGAGCTGCTCTTTGGAGAAAATCCGGATTTCCCCTCCCCTCCCGGATTTGTCATCAAAAACCCGGACAAATCCAGGCAAAACCGGTCATATGGTCACCCTACCTAACTTATATGTTACATTATCCATATGGGAGAGGGAAGTGGGTCAAACCCATTCCTCTGCATGGCAGAGCACCATTCTTCCAAGGTGTCCTTTGTTTTAAGGGCTGTCCAATCCAGGTGTCGTTTAGAAAAACCTTTAGAAGAGAGTCCAGGGGCCTCAATGTTGCCCATCCACAGTTAGCACCTGGGCAACAGCTGGATGAGAAGGCACCCAGATCACCTGATCACAGTCTTCCCCAATATGGCCAGATGTATTATATTTCTGTTTAGATGAATTGCATCTATACATATAAATTAGCTTGCTTATTTATTTATTTATTTATTTATTTATTTATATTGATTTCATTTCTATACCACCCAATAGCCAAAGCTCTCTGGGCAGTTCACAAAAATTAAAGTCGTAGGTACAGCATAAAATATAATATGAAAGCTGAAAACTTCAATATAAAACCACAATACAAAAGTACAACCAGAGCCAAGCAGTGATGCAGCGATGTAACACAGATGTATCACAGCAGAGTTAAATTGCTAAAATACTGGGGAAATAAAAAGGCCTTCACCTGGTACTGAGAAGAGCATAACGGAGGTGCCAGGCGAACCTCTCTAAGGAACTCATTCCACAGCCGGGGTGCCACAGCAGGAAAAGGCCGTCCTCCTGGTAGCCACCTGCTTCACTTCCTTTGGCATTTGCAATTGCTCTACAAATCTGTATCCTCTTTTTGGTGACTCATGGCCTCTCGTTTGGTGATGCCTAAATGGCCACCCTACCAATGTGTAGGTACTGGAAGGTGGGGCCAGGAAACCATGCAATTTATTTATTTATTATTGCATTTATATCTCACCATTTTTCCTCCAAGGAACTCAAGGCGGTGTACATAATCCTCCTCCTCTCCACTTGATCCTCACAACAACAGCCCTGTGAGGTGGGTTGGGCTGAGAGTCTGTGACTGGCCCAAAGTCACCCAGTGGGTTTCCATGGCTGAGTGGGGACTAGAACCTGGATCTCCCGACTCCCAGTCTGACACTGTAGCCACTACACCACACTGGCAATGTCAGGGATGGGGCCAGGGGCACAGTACCAATCTCTTTAACAAGAAAGGGGCTCTGTAGCCATGCTGAAAGAAAAACAAAAGCATACGAAGAAAAGACTCGGGTGAGAATAACACACACACTGCTGTGTCATTTTCCACGCTACCGTACATATACTTTGTCCATAATACCTAAAGTTATTAAATGGAATTTTATTGTAAATCTTTATAGAATATTGGTGGTAGTTCTTTGGAAGTGCCTTCTATATGGAAAGTAACAAGGTGTGTGAGATAAGAAAAACAAGAGGAAATGTTGATTGATTACACTCACACACACACACACACACACACACACACACACACACACACAATGCAACAGGAATTTCTAACAGATACTAGATTCCTAAACTGACAGCACCAGTCCTGTTCAGTTTTCACCTCCGTGGCTGTTAGAATCTAACTATCCCCCTTTTGAGTGTCATGACATTCTCAACCAGCTGTGTTGAGGCATGATAAATAAAACAAGCGATTTTATGTTCTTGTACTCTTACTTAATCCACCCACCCACATTGAAACAGTCAGCTTCATTATAAATGACAGCTGCATGCAAAGTCTGCATACAATGGCTTGAGAGCTGTAAAATCATGAAACTCTTTACACTTCAAGTAACAAGTTATTTACAATTCATGCATTAAACTATTTCTATCTGATCTTCCTTAAAAAAATTAATGATAAAACTATATATAATAAATGTAATAACATAATAATATATACCGTATTTCTTCGATTCCAAGACACACTTTTCCCCCCATATAAACATCTCTAAAAACGGGGTGCGTCTTAGAATTGCGGGTGCGATTATTATTCTTAGAATCAAAGCTTTTTTTCTGTTGGTGGTACTGAAATTAGTGTGCGTCTTACAATTGATGGCGTCTTACAATCGAAGAAATACGGTAATACATACTGGCAAAACAATACAATTAGAATTCTCAAGCAGGAGATGGTATTTATGCCTTCCTGGGCAACAAATTCAGTGCACACAAGTAATTTGTGTGCTTGAGCACTTTTCACACATTCATCATGCATATAGTAAATGCAGGTGAGGGTGGGGTCATGATGGCAAGCCCCACCCCAACCTACATTTACAGTCCATCTGCAAGATGCTACATACAGTACACACGTCTGCTATAAAAAGCACAATCTGGATGTGTCTAAGAACTCCGGCTATTGGGCGGTATAGAAATGCAATAAATAAAATAAAAAATAAATAAACTGCAGGTGTTCAAGTAATTGTGCACATGGCAAGAGAGGAGCCCTTCTTCCACAACCCCATGCAGTTCATCTAGGAGCTTTATCACACCAGTGTTATACTGTGCAATCACTGCGAATTGCATGCAAAGGACTCAGAAGTTTCCCACCTTATAATCTGCTTTGATTGTGAAGTACTTCCATGCATCCTGCCTTAATTGTGCAATAAAGCCAAAAGTTTCGCCATATTTAACCCCTACTTTTTGAGTGTATCTTCCGAGCCACCGCTGGGGTGCAGGAGCAGGATTTTAAAGAAATGCTTACATATGCATAAACGTTAAAGATAAAGACACCAAAATCGGCACAGTAATAGATATTAAGGAGAGCTTTAAGCATACAAAATTTGAATTGAATTGGGTCATCCATTGATTTTTTAAATGCTTTTTTTACATTTCCCCCCTTAAACTCACTTCCTGGTATGCAAAGGATCGCTGTCGCCCGGTAGCAAAAACAACAACAACCGTGAAAGCTTAGCGCTACGGGGATAATCCGAGGGAAGCAGGTACGTGGGATGAAGCTTTAATTGTTCTTCCACTGAACACAGAAGAACAGCTGGAATGTGTCAAAAATAATAATCCTCTAGTCCAGCCTTCCCCAAACTCTAGATACTTTGGACTTTAATTTCTCTCAGACCTAGCTTGCATGGCTAATGGTCAGGAATAATGGGAATTGTAGTCTAAAACATCTAGATGGCACCAGATGGGAGTGCCATTGTGTAGACAATGTTTGTTTGTTTAGGATGAATGGTGATGCATTATTATTTTTACGTATAAAGGGGTGGAATGGCACAAACAGTGTATGCAGTGGGGTAAAACTGCTGCCATATTATTAAGTGCAAGGCGCAAACTTCTCCGCCAGCCCAAACAGGAAAAAAACATGGAGATGGTCTACAGCAACTTGAGCCCAGTCAACCGAAATACCTTTTCTTCTATCGTTTTACCCTGGCACACTCTTCTTTCGAACGTTCTCCATTATGCTCATACTGTCTCTGAAGTGAACCTCCTACTTCCTGTGACTCAGGGCCTTTCTAGACCTGCCGGGATAAGCCAGCAGGGAGGTGGGGTGACGCGTAGGGATGACGGAAGCCCTGCAGCGTCAGCCATTATTATTTTTTTGTTTTAAAGGGGCCACGTGCGCCCCGAAGACTGCAGAGAAGGTAAGCGGTTTTTTAAAAAAATTAAGCCCCCTGCCCCCTCTTTCACCGCCCTCCCTCCCCCTCCCCTCATCGCGTTCTGCCAGCTCTCCCTCCCCTCATCGCGTTCTGCCAGCTCTCCCTCCCCTTGTCGCGTTGTGCCAGCTCTCCCTCCCCTTGTCGCGTTGTGCCAGCTCTCCCTCCCCTCCTCGCGTTGTGCCAGCTCTCACACTGAGGAGAAAACGGCTGCTGTTGGCGCCTACCGGAAGTCATCATAATCAGGAAGCAAAGACCATGATCACGAGACATGACTTTGAAACACGGCATTGAAAACAACGAAAGGTTGGGGCACATTGATAGTATTAAAACAATTTTGATAGGGTAAAACGGAAAGTGGAACGGTTTTAAAAGTCAGAAGAAACGTAACAACAACAGCATCACGTGACCGCTGACGTCATCTCTGCCAACTTGTTACGTTTCATCTAGACAAGTGTAGATTCCCTCCTGGTGTTTCCAGGAAGATCCGAGACGTTTCTTCATCAACCCCTACCACAGATGTAAATTTTAGCTGAGATATTCTAAAATGTTTTTGGATGATGCTCCTGATATTATTATTATTATTATTATTTAAAAAAACCTTTGCAGTCAACCTAGCCAGCAGGAGAAGGGAGGGAGGTGGTCTGCAGACTTGAGCTTATTGGTTGGCTCATATTCCAAATTCGTTTGCAGGCCCCATTGCAAGTCAGCATATCACAGCAGCAGGAACCACGCCTAGGGCTAAAGCCAAGAGGAAGACATTCAGAGCAGCCAAGGGTTTGCTCTGGGAGTTTTAAGTATCATTTTTGAAGGGTGGCTTG
This sequence comes from Elgaria multicarinata webbii, assembly GCF_023053635.1. Taxonomy (NCBI): domain Eukaryota; kingdom Metazoa; phylum Chordata; class Lepidosauria; order Squamata; family Anguidae; genus Elgaria; species Elgaria multicarinata. The sequence goes on along the minus strand of NC_086179.1, from coordinate 90,354,465 downwards.
CGGCAGCGCTCAAGGAACTGTAAACAATCCAAGGGTTATGTTGCATATAGAGAGAAGTTGCTATGTGCAGAGAGGGAAACGATGCCGTTATGAACCTTTCATATGCAAATCACAGACTTGGACAATTGTTGCCATGCGTGTCAGTTTGACTTCTTCGTATTAGATGATGTTCTCTCCCTGAGAATATGAGTTATTGGCCATCTATTACTTTTAATTTAAAGAATGAAACATTCATGCTGTCATGTTATTGACTTGAATCCCAGGCATCTACCAAAGCAAGAGGCGCTGGATAATGGTGTAAGCTTATGTAGCTGGAACTTCACTCATAAGCGTATCCCACCCCCAATTCCACTCCTATGTCTTCTCATGAATGTACGCTATTGTGTTCCACTCCTCTTGGATTCTCATTTTTAGTTTGGAACTTTTCTGACATTCATTAGAGCCGGGGTCCCCAACCCCTGGGCCATGGACCGGTATGTGGCCTGTTAGGAACCAGGCTACGCAGGTGAGCTGCTTTCACCCACCTACCCCACCCCCACCCCAGCGTACCTGAGCATGGGGCGCCACCTCGCCTGCCCAGCTGAAGCAAAGCCAGGATGCTGGGGCGTGGTGGGGCGGCTTCGGGACGACACGCCCGGCCGGAAGCTGCTCTGGGAGAGCGACTTCCGGGCACGCATGCCCCAGAGTCCTGGCTTCGTTTTGGCCCACCCGAAGCGAAGCCAGGATGTGGCGTTGGGGGGGGGGGGCTTCTCAAAACCAGTGTATTGAAGTTAGGGTGACCATATGAAAAGGAGGACAGGGCTCCTGTATCTTTAACAGTTGTATTGAAAAAGAAATTTCAGCAAGTGTCATTTGTATATATGGGGAAGCTGGGGAAATTTCCTCTTCATCACAAAAGTTAAAGCTGCAGGTGCCCTGCCCTCTTTTGTATCTGGTCACTCTAGTATAGCTCCTGCAGCTTTAACTGTTGTGATGAAGAGGGAATTTCACCAGGTTCTCCATATATACAAATGACCCCTGCTGAAATTCCCTTTTCTATGCAACTGTTAAAGATACAGGAGCCCTGTCCTCCTTTCCATATGGTCACCCTAATTGAAGTGCACTGGAGCCCATTGTTGGAGCCCATTGACAAATTCCATATACTGCTTTCATACCACTTTCATCGTGTTATATCCTGCTTGGTGTAGATGTGTCATGGGCCCCAACAGTTGTCAGTGCACTTCATTACCACTGTTAAGCAGTAGTGTGGCTCCTGCCTTTTATATACCTCTTTCATACCACTTTCATGGTGGAATATCCTGCTTGGTGTAGATGAGCCCTAAGTCTTCCTACTTGTAATGGTGAGAGCAGTCCTACTCAAGTTGGTTATTACTGTGCTCTCTGAAAATGCTGACCATTGGTTCTGGGGCAGAAGGGGTTGAATCCTGCCTCCTTTCCCTCAAATAGGCAACTGGTGCTTCTTCCTTTCTCAGACCAGTCATCTTGTTCGACAGGAATTTATTTATTTATTTTTATTTATTACATTTATATACCGCCCCACAGCCAAAACTCTCTGGGCGGTTCACAAAAGTTAAAACAGTAAACATTAAAAAGTATACAAATTTTTTAAAAAAACCATCAGAAACATAAAAACAACAGTATACGGTATGTGGTGCTAGCTATGCTATGTACAAATGGCCCTGAGCGGAGAAAAAAAAAGAAAACGGTGAAATACCTTTTAAAAATAAATAAATAAACAATCATACCTACAGATTTCCCCCCACCCCCACCCCAGAAATACAGTAAAAGAAGAAAGTGATAAAAGGAATGAAACCACCAGCATTCTGCATCACCAATACATGCTGCAGTTGCTGGAGACATGCTTGCCTCTTCAAAGATGGGAGATCATGACTCTACAGAATTTAGCTGTGCTTGCTTTCTTGACTCATCAAGATATAAATTATACCGTCTTTTCCATCTCAGTCTTGCGAGCAACAAGTCAAACTGATTTACAGCTGCTTCTCCCTATTTTAGTAAGCCTGCTAAATTAATCTGTTGCACATTACGAGAAACAATTTCTATCCTGCACCCTTATAAAACAAATTTAGAACCATTAAGAAGCCGGCTGTTTGACTTCCAATAGAGGTTTAATTGCATCACAGTTTGAAGCCAAAAGGCCTTTAGATTAAAACACACACACAAAAAAAACCCTCCTACCACAACACACACACAGAAGGGGGGAGTTTAGAGCAGATGCCATTTAGAAGGACTTGGGATTCTATAAGCCTTTCTTTCAAATATTAGTTCATTGGCTTGCAGAACTACCACATTTAACTGCTTGCCAAAAATAATCATTACCATATGAAAGAGTTTCATTTAAGTCCCTTCTAAATCGATTAGTAAATATTCATTTTGCGGGGAATCTGGCAAACAGGCAGAAAAAAACCTCAAAAGGTGAGAAAGCTCAGATGCTGAACTCAGAGGACGGTACAACGTGGACTTTCTGCTGCTCCTGTGTTGATGAAACTTTGAAAAATGTGAGCAATGCAATTTCGTAAGGATCACACACTCACTGTGAAATTTCTTTTCCTCAACAGCTGCTGCTTCGCTGGAGCCCACGAGTCCAGAGAGGACAATACATATATATGCCCCCTAATTCTACTGGCAAAGAACCAAACATCATATACTGCAGCCAACAGAAAGGGAGTTTATTATGATGCTGAGCAAATAATTCTTAACAAATGAATTATTCAGTGAATTATCCTTATTTCCGCATACAGATTGCAATTTCCATCTATCTGAAACTTCAGTCTGCTCGTGGTTTTGAGGGTCAATAATTCATGCTATGCTAGGTTTGGACTGGCTGTATCTCTGCCTCAAATGGAGAAGTATTGCAAAATGGACTTAACTGTCAAAACCTCACAGAAGTGAAACATGTTAAGGAACTCTGATGGCCTACAAGCTAGATATATAATACATGTGGCCTCAAATGAATCAAAGCACATAGAACGGCCTGTTCATGTAGCATGCAATGAAAATTGACCAAAAGAAAGCAAAAACCACATGTATAATGGATGGTTTAATGTTCTAAATTATGCCAGAATTTGCTATTGTATTTTATATTATGGTTTTATACTGTTGTTTTATACTTTGAATGTTTTTAATTTTTGTGAACCGCCCAGAGAGCTCTGGCTATTGGGCAGTATAGAAATGTAATAAATAAATAAATAAATAAATAAATAAAATAAATACAGATTTTATCATCGGAAAGTGATGGGGAGAAAGTCAGCACAGCTTCTGCTCCAATGTTTGCTTGTAATATACTTGACACTTGCTTCTTGAGCAACGATTATAATTATTCAGACGTATTTATAAAATGCTTTACTATTCAAAATCCTGAAAGCTTTGTTAATTTATATTTGTTTCAGAGATTTTAGCTCACCCATTAACAGAGATTCCAGGACGGTTTACAAAATATTTTAAAATACAATATCCTACCATAAATAAATGAATAAACAACAATGCAAATGTAAAAGTAATATTTTATGTACATTCCATCAATCAAGGACATATAATGCAATTCAACACCAACAGTAACAAAACACTATTAAAAGCAGCTAGCCAAACCTAGGGAAATCTCTCTCAGCCAAGTTTTCATTAAAAAACAAGGTTTTGATTAAATACTAAAATGAGTACAGTATAAGGGCATTCCAAAGAGGAGTTACTACTGCCAAGAAAATCCTATTCCACATCTCCACAAGTCTTATCCCCTAAAACAGGAGTGCAAAACCTCTTTCAACCCAAGGGCCAAATTCCATTTCAGAGAAATTCTTGGGGGCCACATTCCAATTGTGGGCAGGTGAGGCCAACGGAAAAAGGGAGTGGCCTAAAAGGGGGCGGCCTAAAATACTAAAAACACCAGCGCATTTTAGCTTAAAGTTCTTACTGCCGGTAACTAAGCCTTAAAGGAAGCATTTCAACCTTTTAGAGTGAGGAAAAGTATGCACAAAGCCTGGGAAACCAACAACCCATTGGTGGTTGGAGGAAAGAAGGTGGAGCCAGGAGGAGGGGCCATGGCTTTCTGGAGAACCCTAGAGGGCAGGATTTGTCCCCTGGGCCTGAAGTTCTGCATCCCTGTCTTAAAAGCAGAGCATGTGGAAAAGAGCTTCCTCCGCTGACCTCAGAGGACTCTCTGCGCTAATATTTCATCACATGCAGAGATCTCCATACTGACACCAAGGGACCACTTGCCCTCTTGCATTAGCACTAGAATCTAAACTGTAAGCAAAGAGACCCAGCTGTGTCAGGTTAGGGTGACCATATGAAAAGGAGGACAGGGCTCCTGTATCTTTAACAGTTGCATACAAAAGGGAATTTCAGCAGGTGTCATTTGTATATATGGAGAACCTGCTGAAATTCCCTCTTCGTCACAACAGTTAAAGCTGCAGGTGCCCTGCCCTCTTTTAAATCTGGTCACTCTAGTATAGCTCCTGCAGCTTTAACTGTTGTGATGAAGAGGAAATTTCACCAGGTACGACATGCATACAAATGACACCTGCTGAAATTCCCTTTTCTATGCAACTGTTAAAGATACAGGAGCCCTGTCCTCCTTTTCATAGGGTCACCCTATGTCAGGTGAGATACATATTCAAGATGGCAGCTTGGGCTGTAATATTATGCAGATTGATTTAGGAGTTAACCCATTGAACAGCTGCAGAGGCATGCAGAATCTTAGAACCACATTTCCTGGCTGTGTGAATGTGTTCTGGCAACACTAGAGATTCATGGGCGTTATATAGATAACCAATATAAACTTGTAAATAATAATAATAATAATAATAATAATAATAATAATAATAATAATAATAATAAATTTATTTCTTACCCGCCTCTTCCTCTGGATCGAGGCAGGGAATAACACTGAATACAAAAATACTATAAAATACATAAAACTGATTATTTATTTATTACATTTTTATACCGCCCAATAGCCAAAGCTCTCTGGGAGGTTCACAAAAATTAAAACCATAAAAAGCATAATAAAACCACCAACAGTCTGAAAACACAAATACAATATAATACAATACAATATACAATATTAAAAACATATAAAACATATAAAACTAATACATTATTAAAATAACAGCCAGACATCTTAAAATTCGACTGCATAGGCATGCCGGAAGAGATTCGTCTTTATAGCTTTTTTAAATTCGGGAAGACTGTTAAGTTGGTGAATCTCTCCCGGCCATTCCACAGTCTGGGGGCGGTAGAAGAGTAGGTCCTCTGGGTAATGGTTGTCACCCTAGTTTTGGCTGACTGAAGTAAATTCTTCCCAGGGGACCTGAGTGTGCGGGCAGATTGTACAGGAGAAGGCAATCCCGCAGGTAACCTGGATCGAAACCATGTAGGGCTTTAAAGACAATAACCAACACTTTGTCCGGAAACTAATTGGCATCCAGTGAAGTGATTTTAAAGTTGATGTAATATGGTCACCCCTAGGTGACCAACCTGGCTGCCATATTTTAACTAGTTGAAGCTTCCGAACCAGGCACAAAGGTAGCCCTATGTAGAGCGCATTGCAGAAGTCGAGCCTCGAAGTTACCAGCGCGTGCACTACTGTCTTTAGGTCTTCCAACTCTAGGAAGGAGCGCAGCTGGTTTGGGTCCAGGCTACCTGCAGAACCGCCTTCTCCCATACGATCCAGCCCGCACACTCAGGTCCTTTGGGAAGAATCTACTTCAGTCAGCCAAAATTAGGCTGACAGGTATTACCCAGAGGACCTTCTCTTCTGCTGCTCCCAGACTGTGGAATGGCCTGCCGGAGGAGACTCGTCAATTTAACAGTCTATCAGCATTTAAGAAAGCGATTAAGACTGATCTCTTCTGGCAGGCCTATCCAGTGGAATTTTAGGATGTTTTTAAAATGATTTTAGGATGTTTTAACAATGTATATTATGTTTTAATGCAATTTTAATTATTTTATATTTACTGTTGTTCCCCGCCTCGATCAGGATGGAGAGGTGGGTAAGAAATAAATTATTATTATTATTATTATTATTATTATTATTATTATTATTATTATTAGAGTCCCTGTCCAGAATGTCTTATAGTCCAAGTTCCTAACAGTCTTCTTATTTGTTTCCATGTGGTGGGTACACCTTCCACTTCTCCTGATATCAAGAGGCCTCACTCATTCCTTTGCCACTTTCCTTCTCTTTTCTTTTTCAGGGCATGACCCAGGCCCTCCACACAAATGGTGGCACTGCAGCTGGTGCACTGGCTGCCTATTTACTGAAGGACCAGGTTGAAGGTTTTGGTTGCTAGTATAAACTTAGGACTTGGTTTTCTGAGAGACTGCCTTCTCTCTTATAGGCCCATTAGTTCCTTGAGGTCATCTGCTGAAGCCTTCCTGGTGGCATCTCATACTCCTGATGCCCACTTCAATTGTTTGGATTAGAGTATTTAGTACAGTGGGGACTACTATGTGGAATAATCTTCCTCCTGAGATTAGACAAGTGCCAATACTCCAAATTTTTATGCAAGCCTTCCCCTGTGTTATTTAGCATACCATCTTTTGGATATGTAGATATGATATGCTCTCTGTATTGGTATATACTACTGTGTCTTTATGATTTGTGTATACTGCTTTGAAATCTGCAGATAAAAGTAGTGTACAAATAGTCGTAAATAAAAGTTGCATGGACTACCTAACTTAGGGTGACCATATTTTGGAAACCAAAAAGGAGGACAACATGGTCGCCATGTTAAAATTATTTTTAAAAAATAATTTTAAAACCTCAAACTTTTTTTAAAAAATCCTAAAACTCAATGGACAGATCTGTTTCAAACTTGGCATAGCTAAAGTCCTTGTTAAGAGCAATCATGGTGCCAAGTTTTATCTCTTTATCTTTAAAAATAACATTTTTAATTTTTTTTAAATCCTCACATTTAAAAAAATTCCTAAAAATCCGTGGATGAACAGATCTGTTTCAAATTTGGTATGGCTAAAGCTCTACCTAAAAGCTATCATGGTGCCAACTTTCATCTCTTTATCTTTAAAAATTATGATTTTAAAAATAATAATGTTAAAACCTCAATTTTTAAAAAATCCCTAAAAAATCAACGGATGAACGGATCTGCTTCAAATTTGGTATGACTAAATCCCTTCCTAAGAGCTACCATCATGCCAAGTTTCATGTCTTTATTTTTAAAAATGATGGAGTTATAAGCATTTTTGTTAATTCCCAATAGAGCTGCTCTTTGGAGAAAATCCGGATTTCCCCTCCCCTCCCGGATTTGTCATCAAAAACCCGGACAAATCCAGGCAAAACCGGTCATATGGTCACCCTACCTAACTTATATGTTACATTATCCATATGGGAGAGGGAAGTGGGTCAAACCCATTCCTCTGCATGGCAGAGCACCATTCTTCCAAGGTGTCCTTTGTTTTAAGGGCTGTCCAATCCAGGTGTCGTTTAGAAAAACCTTTAGAAGAGAGTCCAGGGGCCTCAATGTTGCCCATCCACAGTTAGCACCTGGGCAACAGCTGGATGAGAAGGCACCCAGATCACCTGATCACAGTCTTCCCCAATATGGCCAGATGTATTATATTTCTGTTTAGATGAATTGCATCTATACATATAAATTAGCTTGCTTATTTATTTATTTATTTATTTATTTATTTATATTGATTTCATTTCTATACCACCCAATAGCCAAAGCTCTCTGGGCAGTTCACAAAAATTAAAGTCGTAGGTACAGCATAAAATATAATATGAAAGCTGAAAACTTCAATATAAAACCACAATACAAAAGTACAACCAGAGCCAAGCAGTGATGCAGCGATGTAACACAGATGTATCACAGCAGAGTTAAATTGCTAAAATACTGGGGAAATAAAAAGGCCTTCACCTGGTACTGAGAAGAGCATAACGGAGGTGCCAGGCGAACCTCTCTAAGGAACTCATTCCACAGCCGGGGTGCCACAGCAGGAAAAGGCCGTCCTCCTGGTAGCCACCTGCTTCACTTCCTTTGGCATTTGCAATTGCTCTACAAATCTGTATCCTCTTTTTGGTGACTCATGGCCTCTCGTTTGGTGATGCCTAAATGGCCACCCTACCAATGTGTAGGTACTGGAAGGTGGGGCCAGGAAACCATGCAATTTATTTATTTATTATTGCATTTATATCTCACCATTTTTCCTCCAAGGAACTCAAGGCGGTGTACATAATCCTCCTCCTCTCCACTTGATCCTCACAACAACAGCCCTGTGAGGTGGGTTGGGCTGAGAGTCTGTGACTGGCCCAAAGTCACCCAGTGGGTTTCCATGGCTGAGTGGGGACTAGAACCTGGATCTCCCGACTCCCAGTCTGACACTGTAGCCACTACACCACACTGGCAATGTCAGGGATGGGGCCAGGGGCACAGTACCAATCTCTTTAACAAGAAAGGGGCTCTGTAGCCATGCTGAAAGAAAAACAAAAGCATACGAAGAAAAGACTCGGGTGAGAATAACACACACACTGCTGTGTCATTTTCCACGCTACCGTACATATACTTTGTCCATAATACCTAAAGTTATTAAATGGAATTTTATTGTAAATCTTTATAGAATATTGGTGGTAGTTCTTTGGAAGTGCCTTCTATATGGAAAGTAACAAGGTGTGTGAGATAAGAAAAACAAGAGGAAATGTTGATTGATTACACTCACACACACACACACACACACACACACACACACACACACACAATGCAACAGGAATTTCTAACAGATACTAGATTCCTAAACTGACAGCACCAGTCCTGTTCAGTTTTCACCTCCGTGGCTGTTAGAATCTAACTATCCCCCTTTTGAGTGTCATGACATTCTCAACCAGCTGTGTTGAGGCATGATAAATAAAACAAGCGATTTTATGTTCTTGTACTCTTACTTAATCCACCCACCCACATTGAAACAGTCAGCTTCATTATAAATGACAGCTGCATGCAAAGTCTGCATACAATGGCTTGAGAGCTGTAAAATCATGAAACTCTTTACACTTCAAGTAACAAGTTATTTACAATTCATGCATTAAACTATTTCTATCTGATCTTCCTTAAAAAAATTAATGATAAAACTATATATAATAAATGTAATAACATAATAATATATACCGTATTTCTTCGATTCCAAGACACACTTTTCCCCCCATATAAACATCTCTAAAAACGGGGTGCGTCTTAGAATTGCGGGTGCGATTATTATTCTTAGAATCAAAGCTTTTTTTCTGTTGGTGGTACTGAAATTAGTGTGCGTCTTACAATTGATGGCGTCTTACAATCGAAGAAATACGGTAATACATACTGGCAAAACAATACAATTAGAATTCTCAAGCAGGAGATGGTATTTATGCCTTCCTGGGCAACAAATTCAGTGCACACAAGTAATTTGTGTGCTTGAGCACTTTTCACACATTCATCATGCATATAGTAAATGCAGGTGAGGGTGGGGTCATGATGGCAAGCCCCACCCCAACCTACATTTACAGTCCATCTGCAAGATGCTACATACAGTACACACGTCTGCTATAAAAAGCACAATCTGGATGTGTCTAAGAACTCCGGCTATTGGGCGGTATAGAAATGCAATAAATAAAATAAAAAATAAATAAACTGCAGGTGTTCAAGTAATTGTGCACATGGCAAGAGAGGAGCCCTTCTTCCACAACCCCATGCAGTTCATCTAGGAGCTTTATCACACCAGTGTTATACTGTGCAATCACTGCGAATTGCATGCAAAGGACTCAGAAGTTTCCCACCTTATAATCTGCTTTGATTGTGAAGTACTTCCATGCATCCTGCCTTAATTGTGCAATAAAGCCAAAAGTTTCGCCATATTTAACCCCTACTTTTTGAGTGTATCTTCCGAGCCACCGCTGGGGTGCAGGAGCAGGATTTTAAAGAAATGCTTACATATGCATAAACGTTAAAGATAAAGACACCAAAATCGGCACAGTAATAGATATTAAGGAGAGCTTTAAGCATACAAAATTTGAATTGAATTGGGTCATCCATTGATTTTTTAAATGCTTTTTTTACATTTCCCCCCTTAAACTCACTTCCTGGTATGCAAAGGATCGCTGTCGCCCGGTAGCAAAAACAACAACAACCGTGAAAGCTTAGCGCTACGGGGATAATCCGAGGGAAGCAGGTACGTGGGATGAAGCTTTAATTGTTCTTCCACTGAACACAGAAGAACAGCTGGAATGTGTCAAAAATAATAATCCTCTAGTCCAGCCTTCCCCAAACTCTAGATACTTTGGACTTTAATTTCTCTCAGACCTAGCTTGCATGGCTAATGGTCAGGAATAATGGGAATTGTAGTCTAAAACATCTAGATGGCACCAGATGGGAGTGCCATTGTGTAGACAATGTTTGTTTGTTTAGGATGAATGGTGATGCATTATTATTTTTACGTATAAAGGGGTGGAATGGCACAAACAGTGTATGCAGTGGGGTAAAACTGCTGCCATATTATTAAGTGCAAGGCGCAAACTTCTCCGCCAGCCCAAACAGGAAAAAAACATGGAGATGGTCTACAGCAACTTGAGCCCAGTCAACCGAAATACCTTTTCTTCTATCGTTTTACCCTGGCACACTCTTCTTTCGAACGTTCTCCATTATGCTCATACTGTCTCTGAAGTGAACCTCCTACTTCCTGTGACTCAGGGCCTTTCTAGACCTGCCGGGATAAGCCAGCAGGGAGGTGGGGTGACGCGTAGGGATGACGGAAGCCCTGCAGCGTCAGCCATTATTATTTTTTTGTTTTAAAGGGGCCACGTGCGCCCCGAAGACTGCAGAGAAGGTAAGCGGTTTTTTAAAAAAATTAAGCCCCCTGCCCCCTCTTTCACCGCCCTCCCTCCCCCTCCCCTCATCGCGTTCTGCCAGCTCTCCCTCCCCTCATCGCGTTCTGCCAGCTCTCCCTCCCCTTGTCGCGTTGTGCCAGCTCTCCCTCCCCTTGTCGCGTTGTGCCAGCTCTCCCTCCCCTCCTCGCGTTGTGCCAGCTCTCACACTGAGGAGAAAACGGCTGCTGTTGGCGCCTACCGGAAGTCATCATAATCAGGAAGCAAAGACCATGATCACGAGACATGACTTTGAAACACGGCATTGAAAACAACGAAAGGTTGGGGCACATTGATAGTATTAAAACAATTTTGATAGGGTAAAACGGAAAGTGGAACGGTTTTAAAAGTCAGAAGAAACGTAACAACAACAGCATCACGTGACCGCTGACGTCATCTCTGCCAACTTGTTACGTTTCATCTAGACAAGTGTAGATTCCCTCCTGGTGTTTCCAGGAAGATCCGAGACGTTTCTTCATCAACCCCTACCACAGATGTAAATTTTAGCTGAGATATTCTAAAATGTTTTTGGATGATGCTCCTGATATTATTATTATTATTATTATTTAAAAAAACCTTTGCAGTCAACCTAGCCAGCAGGAGAAGGGAGGGAGGTGGTCTGCAGACTTGAGCTTATTGGTTGGCTCATATTCCAAATTCGTTTGCAGGCCCCATTGCAAGTCAGCATATCACAGCAGCAGGAACCACGCCTAGGGCTAAAGCCAAGAGGAAGACATTCAGAGCAGCCAAGGGTTTGCTCTGGGAGTTTTAAGTATCATTTTTGAAGGGTGGCTTGCGGCAGCGCTCAAGGAACTGTAAACAATCCAAGGGTTATGTTGCATATAGAGAGAAGTTGCTATGTGCAGAGAGGGAAACGATGCCGTTATGAACCTTTCATATGCAAATCACAGACTTGGACAATTGTTGCCATGCGTGTCAGTTTGACTTCTTCGTATTAGATGATGTTCTCTCCCTGAGAATATGAGTTATTGGCCATCTATTACTTTTAATTTAAAGAATGAAACATTCATGCTGTCATGTTATTGACTTGAATCCCAGGCATCTACCAAAGCAAGAGGCGCTGGATAATGGTGTAAGCTTATGTAGCTGGAACTTCACTCATAAGCGTATCCCACCCCCAATTCCACTCCTATGTCTTCTCATGAATGTACGCTATTGTGTTCCACTCCTCTTGGATTCTCATTTTTAGTTTGGAACTTTTCTGACATTCATTAGAGCCGGGGTCCCCAACCCCTGGGCCATGGACCGGTATGTGGCCTGTTAGGAACCAGGCTACGCAGGTGAGCTGCTTTCACCCACCTACCCCACCCCCACCCCAGCGTACCTGAGCATGGGGCGCCACCTCGCCTGCCCAGCTGAAGCAAAGCCAGGATGCTGGGGCGTGGTGGGGCGGCTTCGGGACGACACGCCCGGCCGGAAGCTGCTCTGGGAGAGCGACTTCCGGGCACGCATGCCCCAGAGTCCTGGCTTCGTTTTGGCCCACCCGAAGCGAAGCCAGGATGTGGCGTTGGGGGGGGGGGGGCTTCTCAAAACCAGTGTATTGAAGTTAGGGTGACCATATGAAAAGGAGGACAGGGCTCCTGTATCTTTAACAGTTGTATTGAAAAAGAAATTTCAGCAAGTGTCATTTGTATATATGGGGAAGCTGGGGAAATTTCCTCTTCATCACAAAAGTTAAAGCTGCAGGTGCCCTGCCCTCTTTTGTATCTGGTCACTCTAGTATAGCTCCTGCAGCTTTAACTGTTGTGATGAAGAGGGAATTTCACCAGGTTCTCCATATATACAAATGACCCCTGCTGAAATTCCCTTTTCTATGCAACTGTTAAAGATACAGGAGCCCTGTCCTCCTTTCCATATGGTCACCCTAATTGAAGTGCACTGGAGCCCATTGTTGGAGCCCATTGACAAATTCCATATACTGCTTTCATACCACTTTCATCGTGTTATATCCTGCTTGGTGTAGATGTGTCATGGGCCCCAACAGTTGTCAGTGCACTTCATTACCACTGTTAAGCAGTAGTGTGGCTCCTGCCTTTTATATACCTCTTTCATACCACTTTCATGGTGGAATATCCTGCTTGGTGTAGATGAGCCCTAAGTCTTCCTACTTGTAATGGTGAGAGCAGTCCTACTCAAGTTGGTTATTACTGTGCTCTCTGAAAATGCTGACCATTGGTTCTGGGGCAGAAGGGGTTGAATCCTGCCTCCTTTCCCTCAAATAGGCAACTGGTGCTTCTTCCTTTCTCAGACCAGTCATCTTGTTCGACAGGAATTTATTTATTTATTTTTATTTATTACATTTATATACCGCCCCACAGCCAAAACTCTCTGGGCGGTTCACAAAAGTTAAAACAGTAAACATTAAAAAGTATACAAATTTTTTAAAAAAACCATCAGAAACATAAAAACAACAGTATACGGTATGTGGTGCTAGCTATGCTATGTACAAATGGCCCTGAGCGGAGAAAAAAAAAGAAAACGGTGAAATACCTTTTAAAAATAAATAAATAAACAATCATACCTACAGATTTCCCCCCACCCCCACCCCAGAAATACAGTAAAAGAAGAAAGTGATAAAAGGAATGAAACCACCAGCATTCTGCATCACCAATACATGCTGCAGTTGCTGGAGACATGCTTGCCTCTTCAAAGATGGGAGATCATGACTCTACAGAATTTAGCTGTGCTTGCTTTCTTGACTCATCAAGATATAAATTATACCGTCTTTTCCATCTCAGTCTTGCGAGCAACAAGTCAAACTGATTTACAGCTGCTTCTCCCTATTTTAGTAAGCCTGCTAAATTAATCTGTTGCACATTACGAGAAACAATTTCTATCCTGCACCCTTATAAAACAAATTTAGAACCATTAAGAAGCCGGCTGTTTGACTTCCAATAGAGGTTTAATTGCATCACAGTTTGAAGCCAAAAGGCCTTTAGATTAAAACACACACACAAAAAAAACCCTCCTACCACAACACACACACAGAAGGGGGGAGTTTAGAGCAGATGCCATTTAGAAGGACTTGGGATTCTATAAGCCTTTCTTTCAAATATTAGTTCATTGGCTTGCAGAACTACCACATTTAACTGCTTGCCAAAAATAATCATTACCATATGAAAGAGTTTCATTTAAGTCCCTTCTAAATCGATTAGTAAATATTCATTTTGCGGGGAATCTGGCAAACAGGCAGAAAAAAACCTCAAAAGGTGAGAAAGCTCAGATGCTGAACTCAGAGGACGGTACAACGTGGACTTTCTGCTGCTCCTGTGTTGATGAAACTTTGAAAAATGTGAGCAATGCAATTTCGTAAGGATCACACACTCACTGTGAAATTTCTTTTCCTCAACAGCTGCTGCTTCGCTGGAGCCCACGAGTCCAGAGAGGACAATACATATATATGCCCCCTAATTCTACTGGCAAAGAACCAAACATCATATACTGCAGCCAACAGAAAGGGAGTTTATTATGATGCTGAGCAAATAATTCTTAACAAATGAATTATTCAGTGAATTATCCTTATTTCCGCATACAGATTGCAATTTCCATCTATCTGAAACTTCAGTCTGCTCGTGGTTTTGAGGGTCAATAATTCATGCTATGCTAGGTTTGGACTGGCTGTATCTCTGCCTCAAATGGAGAAGTATTGCAAAATGGACTTAACTGTCAAAACCTCACAGAAGTGAAACATGTTAAGGAACTCTGATGGCCTACAAGCTAGATATATAATACATGTGGCCTCAAATGAATCAAAGCACATAGAACGGCCTGTTCATGTAGCATGCAATGAAAATTGACCAAAAGAAAGCAAAAACCACATGTATAATGGATGGTTTAATGTTCTAAATTATGCCAGAATTTGCTATTGTATTTTATATTATGGTTTTATACTGTTGTTTTATACTTTGAATGTTTTTAATTTTTGTGAACCGCCCAGAGAGCTCTGGCTATTGGGCAGTATAGAAATGTAATAAATAAATAAATAAATAAATAAATAAAATAAATACAGATTTTATCATCGGAAAGTGATGGGGAGAAAGTCAGCACAGCTTCTGCTCCAATGTTTGCTTGTAATATACTTGACACTTGCTTCTTGAGCAACGATTATAATTATTCAGACGTATTTATAAAATGCTTTACTATTCAAAATCCTGAAAGCTTTGTTAATTTATATTTGTTTCAGAGATTTTAGCTCACCCATTAACAGAGATTCCAGGACGGTTTACAAAATATTTTAAAATACAATATCCTACCATAAATAAATGAATAAACAACAATGCAAATGTAAAAGTAATATTTTATGTACATTCCATCAATCAAGGACATATAATGCAATTCAACACCAACAGTAACAAAACACTATTAAAAGCAGCTAGCCAAACCTAGGGAAATCTCTCTCAGCCAAGTTTTCATTAAAAAACAAGGTTTTGATTAAATACTAAAATGAGTACAGTATAAGGGCATTCCAAAGAGGAGTTACTACTGCCAAGAAAATCCTATTCCACATCTCCACAAGTCTTATCCCCTAAAACAGGAGTGCAAAACCTCTTTCAACCCAAGGGCCAAATTCCATTTCAGAGAAATTCTTGGGGGCCACATTCCAATTGTGGGCAGGTGAGGCCAACGGAAAAAGGGAGTGGCCTAAAAGGGGGCGGCCTAAAATACTAAAAACACCAGCGCATTTTAGCTTAAAGTTCTTACTGCCGGTAACTAAGCCTTAAAGGAAGCATTTCAACCTTTTAGAGTGAGGAAAAGTATGCACAAAGCCTGGGAAACCAACAACCCATTGGTGGTTGGAGGAAAGAAGGTGGAGCCAGGAGGAGGGGCCATGGCTTTCTGGAGAACCCTAGAGGGCAGGATTTGTCCCCTGGGCCTGAAGTTCTGCATCCCTGTCTTAAAAGCAGAGCATGTGGAAAAGAGCTTCCTCCGCTGACCTCAGAGGACTCTCTGCGCTAATATTTCATCACATGCAGAGATCTCCATACTGACACCAAGGGACCACTTGCCCTCTTGCATTAGCACTAGAATCTAAACTGTAAGCAAAGAGACCCAGCTGTGTCAGGTTAGGGTGACCATATGAAAAGGAGGACAGGGCTCCTGTATCTTTAACAGTTGCATACAAAAGGGAATTTCAGCAGGTGTCATTTGTATATATGGAGAACCTGCTGAAATTCCCTCTTCGTCACAACAGTTAAAGCTGCAGGTGCCCTGCCCTCTTTTAAATCTGGTCACTCTAGTATAGCTCCTGCAGCTTTAACTGTTGTGATGAAGAGGAAATTTCACCAGGTACGACATGCATACAAATGACACCTGCTGAAATTCCCTTTTCTATGCAACTGTTAAAGATACAGGAGCCCTGTCCTCCTTTTCATAGGGTCACCCTATGTCAGGTGAGATACATATTCAAGATGGCAGCTTGGGCTGTAATATTATGCAGATTGATTTAGGAGTTAACCCATTGAACAGCTGCAGAGGCATGCAGAATCTTAGAACCACATTTCCTGGCTGTGTGAATGTGTTCTGGCAACACTAGAGATTCATGGGCGTTATATAGATAACCAATATAAACTTGTAAATAATAATAATAATAATAATAATAATAATAATAATAATAATAATAATAATAAATTTATTTCTTACCCGCCTCTTCCTCTGGATCGAGGCAGGGAATAACACTGAATACAAAAATACTATAAAATACATAAAACTGATTATTTATTTATTACATTTTTATACCGCCCAATAGCCAAAGCTCTCTGGGAGGTTCACAAAAATTAAAACCATAAAAAGCATAATAAAACCACCAACAGTCTGAAAACACAAATACAATATAATACAATACAATATACAATATTAAAAACATATAAAACATATAAAACTAATACATTATTAAAATAACAGCCAGACATCTTAAAATTCGACTGCATAGGCATGCCGGAAGAGATTCGTCTTTATAGCTTTTTTAAATTCGGGAAGACTGTTAAGTTGGTGAATCTCTCCCGGCCATTCCACAGTCTGGGGGCGGTAGAAGAGTAGGTCCTCTGGGTAATGGTTGTCACCCTAGTTTTGGCTGACTGAAGTAAATTCTTCCCAGGGGACCTGAGTGTGCGGGCAGATTGTACAGGAGAAGGCAATCCCGCAGGTAACCTGGATCGAAACCATGTAGGGCTTTAAAGACAATAACCAACACTTTGTCCGGAAACTAATTGGCATCCAGTGAAGTGATTTTAAAGTTGATGTAATATGGTCACCCCTAGGTGACCAACCTGGCTGCCATATTTTAACTAGTTGAAGCTTCCGAACCAGGCACAAAGGTAGCCCTATGTAGAGCGCATTGCAGAAGTCGAGCCTCGAAGTTACCAGCGCGTGCACTACTGTCTTTAGGTCTTCCAACTCTAGGAAGGAGCGCAGCTGGTGTATCAACCGAAGCTGATAGTAAGCACTCCTGGCTGTCACATCTATCTGGGCTGTCATTAGGAGTGACGGATCCAGGAGCACCCCCAAGCTGTGAAGACAGTCTTTCAGGGGGAGTGTAACCCCAGCCAGAACTGGTTGACACACCTCCAAACCCAGGTTGGGGCCTTTGACAGTAAGCATCTCTGTCTTGTCTGGATTCAGCTTCAGTTTGTTTTTCCTTATCCAGCCCATTATCCAAGCATTCATTCAGAGGAGAAACACTATCCTTAGCTAATGCTGTTGTCGAAGGCATAGAGAAATATATTTCGGTGTCATCAGCATACTGACAGCACCCTGCCCCATACCTCCGGATGATGTCTCCCAGTGGTTTCAAGTAGATGTTAAACAGCATTGAGTATAGGATGGTGCCTTGTGGTACACCACACAACAGCTCCTTCTTTAAGGAGCAGCTATCCCCAAGCACCACCATCTGAAACCTGCCTGAGAGATAGGACCAAAACCACTGAAGCACAGTGCCCCCGTTTCCCAAATTGCCCCTCCCCAGGCATTCTAGAAGGATACTATGTTCGATGGTATTGAAAGCCACTGAAAGTTCCAGAAGTACCAGCAGGGACACACTCTCCCTGTCAATACTCAAGCTTAAATCATCCACTAAGGTGACTGTAGCTGTCTCAACTCCATATTCTTCCCTGAAGCCGGTTTGAAATGCATCTAGAAAAACTGTATCATCTCAAATTGGAGTTGGAAGGCAACTGCCCTCTCAGTCACCTTGCCCCCAAACGGAAGATTTGATACTGGTCATAGAATCATAGAATCATAGAACAGCAGAGTTGGAAGGGGCCTACAAGGCCATCGAGTCCAACCCCCTGCTCAATGCAGGAATCCACCCTAAAGCATCCCTGACAGATGGTTGTCCAGCTGCCTCTTGAATGCCTCTAGTGTGGGAGAGCCCACAACCTCCCTAGGTAGCTGATTCCACTGTCGCACTGCTCTAACAGTCAGGAAGTTTTTCCTGATGTCCAGCCGGAATCTGGCTTCCTTTAACTTGAGCCCGTTATTCCGTGTCCTGCACTCTGGGAGGATCGAGAAGAGATCCTGGCCCTCCTCTGTGTGACAACCTTTTAAGTATTTGAAGAGTGCTATCATGTCTCCTCTCAATCTTCTCTTCTCCAGGCTAAACATGCCCAGTTCTTTCAATCTCTCTTCATAGGGCTTTGTTTCCAGACCCCTGATCATCCTGGTTGCCCTCCTCTGAACACGCTCCGGTTTGTCTGCGTCCTTCTTGAATTGTGGAGCCCAGAACTGGACGCAATACTCTAGTTGAGGCCTAACCAGGGCCGAATAGAGAGGAACCAGTACCTCACGTGATTTGGAAGCTATACTTCTATTAATGCAGCCCAAAATAGCATTTGCCTTTCTTGCAGCCATATCGCACTGTTGGCTCATATTCAGCTTGTGATCTACAACAATTCCAAGATCCTTCTCGTTTGTAGTATTGCTGAGCCAAGTGTCCCCCATCTTGTAACTGTGCATTTGGTTTCTATTCCCTAAATGTAGAACTTGGCATTTATCCCTATTAAATTTCATTCTGTTGTTTTCAGCCCAGCACTCCAGCCTATCAAGATCACTTTGAAGTTTGTTTCTGTCTCAGAGGGTATTAGCTATCCCACCCAATTTGGTGTCATCTGCAAATTTGATTAGCGTTCCCTGCACCTCCTCGTCCAAATCCTTAATAAAAATGTTGAAGAGCACTGGGCCCAGGACTGAGCCCTGCGGCACCCCACTTGTTGCCTCTCCCCAGTTTGAGAAGGTTCCATTGATAAGTACTCTTTGAGCCCGATTCTGTAGCCAACTGTGGATCCACCTAATAGTTGTTCCATCTAGCCCACTTTTAGCTAGTTTGTAGTTAAGGTCCAGGGAGGGCTTTTTTAGAAGCAGCCATACCACTGCTTCTTTTTGTTGACAAAGGGCTGGCTTACGCAGGCTCATAATATGATCTGCAAGGATTTGTAAATAGTTGATGGGTAAAGAAACAGCCTTGGATATGTCTAGAAACATCAGGAAAGGAACAAAACATTGACGATGAGGACGCATTTGCTCTTTAGAGTGAAACTATGCAGATGCCTGGCTGGCATTTGTTGCCATCTGGGTGACCTCGGAAACTTATCTGGAGGCAAGGAACCCAAGGACAAAAGGAATGGCCCAGGCATGCAGGAGAGTGCTTAAGCATTCTTTCTTTCCCCTCTTAGCTGAAGCCATTTACACTTGAGAAGCTGTCAGCTCCAGGCAAGGAGAGTTGTTCTGGTTCCATTTGATGATGGCCCTGAAGACCATAATAGAGTTCCTTGAAAAGCAGACACTTGGCTGATGCCTTTCTGTAATGAGGCAAAACCTGATCAAAACTCAGCATATCATCATGATCCCAAAGGTACATGGTTCGAGACTTTGGTGGGCTGATTCACAGTGAACCTTGCACCCCTAGGGTGACCATGCACCCTCTTTTACAGAGCACACTTTTCTATTTGAAGGGCTGCCCTGTCCAGTTCAGGTTTAAAGATAAAGCACCATTCTCCATGAGGCCCTTCTCCGTGAGCCCCTGCTGAAGGAAGTGAGGCAGGTGGCTACTAGGAGGAGGGCTTTCTCCGCTGTGGCACCCCGGCTGTGGAATGAGCTCCCCGGAGAGGTCTGCCTGGCGCCTACACTGTACTCCTTTCGTCGCCAGCTGAAGACCTTTTTATTCTCTCAGTATTTTAACACTTAATTTTAACTTAAATTTAAATTTTACTGTTCTAACTCTGTATTTTAATCTTATGTCAATTTTGCTGCGTGGTTTTATCCTGGTTGTGGTTTTTGTACCATATTTTGTATTTGTGCTTTTAACCTGTTGGTTGTTTTATTATGGTTTTAATTTTTGTGAACCGTCCAGAGAGCTTCAGCTATTGGGCGGTATAAAAATGTAATAATAATAATAATAAATACAAGCTCTTGGACTAGATCTACACTACTGCTTTATAGTGGTATTGAAGTGTATTGATAACTGTTGGGGCACAATCCATATTCCATATACTGCTTTCTTAGTGTTATAGCCTTTTCTTCTACATTTGTAATTGGCCTTGTCCATCAACACTCACCTGGTCACAGTTTTCTGCAGTATGGTATTTCTATTTAAAGTATTATTACTTCTAAATTTTCATCTATACATATTGATTTGCACAAGCACATGTTATGCAACTTGCTGTCGTCTTTCGTCCTCTTCATTTGGGATGCATTTCCTCTTTGGCCCCAATTCGTAAGTGGCCACCTGACACCCCACCCCAGCATATACAATATGCACACTGTAACATGTGTGTATGGGTGTACACAAGCAAGCCTTGGGAAAAGTAAGCACAAACGAACATACAGAAAGAGAGCACACATGAAGCCCAAGAACCTGATAAGAAATCCCAGCATTCCTGCTGGGAAAATGATGCTGAACTGCTGCACAAGGCTTCTTTAGATTAAAGGGGAAATGCGTTTGCTTACCCGTGCTTTGCTTCCTGCTTCTCTTGTGCAATTGTAATGAGCTGAATTACACAGAAGACGGGCGATCATGTGGTCTGAAATAACGTTTCCCCCCTCCTCATAGCACTGAATATGGCAGCACCCTCTAGTGTATGTTTTGCAGTGAAACTTCAGCTTCACACAGTAGGAAATCTTGAGATATTTCAGAAGAATCAGGATATCCGCATGTGTGGGTTTTTTTAAAAAATGGAATAATCAGGGGAAGGAGCAGGTGGTGTGCAGGAGGTTCATGTCGACATCAAAATGACCCGCAAACTTCCGTGAGTGGCCAGTCATGAGCGTGCTATAAATTAGGGATGTGCTCTGCTTCTCCTCAGACCGGAGAAGCAGGAGCGGATCGGGGGCTTCGCCTCCCCTTAAGGTGGAGGCTAAGAGGATCGGGGGAGCCGCGGAGCGTTGCGGAGCGGATCGAGGTGAAGGCGGATCCTTTGCCTTGATCCGGAGCTCTGCAAAAAAGTTAAGGGGGGTTTACTTGGCCCTGCCGCTGCCGCCCATGCGGTGACGGCGGCAGAGCCAGGTAAGGGGGAGGGGGAGTCTTACCTGCATCCGTCCGCGGTCCCACGGCTGCTTCAACTGAGCCCGAGGACTCAAGCAGGAAGACTAGTCCTCGGGCTCAGCTGAAGCAGCCGTGGGGCCTAGTCTTCCTGGTTGAGTCCTCAGGCTCAGTGGAAGCTGCCGCGGGACCGCGGACAGATGCAGGTAAGGGGGAGGAGGGAGGGGGGCCTTACCTGGCGCCACTCCCCGCCACTGCAGAGCTCCGATTCAGAGGTGGAGCTCCGCAGCGGAGCGGCCCCTAGGCGGATCGAGGCGGGGTGGAGCGGGCCGGATCCGCAATTTGCGGATTGGGCACGAAGAGGATCAGGGGGTCCGTGCACACCCCTACTATAAATCGCACATTTAGAGAAGCCCTCGGCACCATTTTCCCTTGCTTGACACAGTGACTTGTAGTGCCAGTCCGCTCCCCAGCAAAAAAAGATGCTGCACTAAAGGCTGCTAGCACCCAAAGCCGACACCGCCATAGACCCTGGTGTTCATCTCCCACAACATAAGTATCTGCGGATCCTTGGAGCAGGGGAGGAAGACGACAGGAGCAGAGGAAGTGCTTTTGCACGCCTTTGATTGAGACATGTGCAAAAGCCTCTATTATTTCCCTATGAAGCTTGGGAAAAAGGCTGAGTTAATGAATGGGTGTTAGTTACCTGCGTTCTGTTTACAGCTCTTTTTAAATATTGGAATCTCCTTTTACCATCCTATTGCATCTAGGGCTTAGTTCATACATGCTAAAACCTGCTGCAGTTGTTCGAAGGAAGAAATACATGAGCAGACAGGACTGCACAGCAGGTTAAAAAAAAAGCCATTTAGCCTTGTGCAGTTTGCTGCTCTATGGCCCAATTGTCTCATATGGTATATCCTCCATGTTGCTGTGGCCACAAGACCACAGCCAGTGGGGGACATTTTCACCCCCCTAAACAGGGGAAGAAAAAGATTAGATAATGAAAAAAAAATGTTCCAAATGAACTGTAGTGGATTTAAACCCTTTTCCTCTCTTGGGGAGACATGTTTCTTCAAAAATGAGGATTTCCTAATTAGCGCTGACTGCACACTGCGGTTTCATCATCTTTCTCTGGCAATGTGAAGAGAACCAGGACACCAGATTTAATAATGCTAAGTATTCCCCGCTGCCCAGTTTTACAATATTCATTGACCCCAAGTTCCTCAGGATGGTTGAAAACAGATGCACGTCGCTGAATAATATACAGTAAATCATGTCGAGAATATTAATCCTGCATTAAGTAAAACTTTAGTTTCCAGTGGAGTACTGAATTGCACCATAAAGTTTCCAACAGATGGTGTTGTCACTTTGAAAGTAGAGAGATAAGAGAACACAAACAGCCAAATCCAGCCCATTCATGTTTTGTAACTTCAAGTGACACTCAGTTTTCTGATGTAAAAGAAAAAGAAAGGGGGTGGGGTGGAGAGCACACTGAATGAAGTCGGTGATACGTGCTGTCTTCTTCAAGCCAAACAACTTCAAACCATTTCAAGTCCTTCTGCAGAAAACCCGCAGAAGCTTTTGTTGACAAGATGTAGCTAAGAGAGCAGCTGAAGGGCGTCTTTGCTGAAATAATCAACACCTCCCAAACTCCATTTAGGAGAAATGGGAAAACAACAGTCCTAAGATAAATGTTGGAATTTTCCGGCTTCTAACAAAAGCCAGGAAGCTGCACCAAATGCCTGTATGGGCAGGCTCATACAGAAAGAGGCGGTCTCTTGACTGCGGCATTTTGCTGACATTTTTGGACAATCTTCAAGAGCAGTCCCTACATACAGAACATTACAGTAATGTAGACATAAGGTGATTAAGGCATGAATTAGTATGGCCAGGTCTACCTTCCCCAGGAAAAGATACAACTGGTGCATGTACTGAAGCTGGACAAAGGCATTCCTGGCCACTGCTATCACCTGGATATCATGGAGAAGCCCTAGAATCAAGAGCACTCCACAAGTGCATACCTGATCAAGAACGTGTTGCACTTCCAAACCTAGGTGGGCATGACTGTTGAGTAACAGGTCCTCCGGCTTGTGTGGATTGAGCCAACATTTGTTCACCAACATCTAGTCCCTCACTGTACCCAGACACCAGTTCTTCCACAGCCTCCTTGGCATCAGTTGAAAAGAAGAGAGAGAGATGGGTATCAACTGCATAGTGATGAGACTAAACCCAAAAGCTCTGGATGATCTCTGTATATGTCTGTCTGTGTGCGTGTGCCTGTTTCTTACCTCTCCAATGCATAGAGGAATATTGTGGTCATCAGAATAATCATATACCTTATATCATATACGATAAAAACATGCCAACAATGTTTTTTGTAAAAACAAAACAAAACAAAACCATGAAATATTGTAAAAAGAATCTCTGGAATTCACAAGATTAAAATAAACATAATTTCCCCACAGAATTAATGGGATGGATTATAATCAATAAGACATAAAGCATCTCTACAAGGCACCAAATTAAACGCAACAAACATTATCCTCCTCTTTTGAGCAGCTCCGCAAATTGGGGTAAAGAGAAAGAGAATACCACAGATGTCTTGTTATGTGGTCTTTTCCAAACACTCAGCCTTGATTATCATTCCTGTTTGCACTCACATTCCATATAACGTCTAGCCGTAATACAGTAGTCACCTTGCCAAATACTCAGAATGTGTTGGCCTACAGGTTGGGCATGCATGTATATTCCAGTGTTGCCAATTTCTGTTTCTCAGGTCTTCATCTGCAGGCAAAGGCAAAACTGTGCAAACTGGTATCTTCACAGTTCAAGTGAATAATGATCTTTCTATTAAACCATGTGAATAATTTACACTGTATAATAATTACCAGTAACTGACCAGACCACCAAAGCAGAATGAGATCTGTAACATGATGGGCTACCAAAGACAAGGAGGGCATTTGGTGCAGCTTCCTGGCTCTTGTGGGAAGCCTGAAAATTCCAACATTTATGTTTGTCAGGAAGCCAAAAGGAAACACTAGCATTTCTTATATGATATTGCTATTATCGCATGATAGCGACTTTGTGGAAAGTGGCTGCTGCAATAGGTTTTCCATCACAGATGCTGTTGTTTTTTATCACAAATATGACACTTCAATGGATGGATGCCAACCTTGGAATCTCATTTGGACAGCACCTAAATGGCATGTCCATGCACACTGATCCTATGAATGTAGTTCACATTGTTTTGGAGAGAAAGCATAGAAACTAAGATGACAGAGTCTCAGAAAGACTCAGGAATCAGACAGCAAAATTATTCTTTTCCCAACCTATGATTGCTTTCTGCCCAAACCTCATCAAAACTAAGCTCAGTTCACCATGCTGAAACTCTCTCATTATTATGTTCATTTCGTATCAGCATCACCAGGTACCCAGGGGACAGAGATACACACAAGTTGTTAGGTCCAGGTATGCACATTGAATACATTACAATATATACGTTTCTCTCTGTGCTGGGATTATCTGTAAGTATATCTTACACTTAACCACTGCTCATATAAATATCTTTTTAAACTGCCCAGAGAGCTTCAGCTATGGGGCGGTATATAAATATAATAAATAATAATAATAATAATAATAATGAAGAGGTTAACAGGAATCTGTCATACTTGGCAATACTTCTGGGGTCTATTACTCTGACTCAAGTACAGGAAAAAGTTGGATAGGACAGGGTAAAGGAGGCTAAGATGAACCCCCGTTACATGGAAAAGGGCTAGCATTTTCCTTGTCTGTGGAGGTAACACTGGTAAATGCCATTGGTTCAGAATAAAAGAAAAGAAAATATTATGGGATATGGGTATTCATGTCATGCTTCCCCAGCCACACGAAAGGTTATAAAAAAAAACCCACAACCCAAGTTCAATACTCAAAGGCACCCAATTAATATGTATGGGATGTAAGGCATCCCACAATATTTATGGGATGTTCCCTCCAACCATAGCCCAACGTCTACCAAATTTGTGCAAATGTTAGGCAACTATTAAGTATAACACCATGAACTGCTGTCTGCTCATGACCGACTTTCAAGGTGGACTTCATCCTCTGTTGTTGAGGGCTGAGCATTGGCATTACCTAGCAACCATAAGACACGCCTCCACCAGCAAAGCCCTATGTGGGCATTCACCTGCACATGTGAGGCATAAAATGAGGTGGGTGGAAGGACTGAGGTGCAAACATAAGCCCCACCCCGATGCCATCAGGTGGATGGACTCTTTTGAAGACACCTCCCCACACTGATCAGGAAAGTGTGCAAAGGTTTTCTATGGAGCTAGTGTTGGATTGGGACCGGGCAGACCTGTGTTCAAGCCCCCACTCTGCCATGAAGCTCACTGCATGACTTTGAGCCAGTCACTGACTCTCAGCCTAACCTACCTCACAGGGTTGTTGGGAGATAAAATGGAGGAGAGGCAGATCATGTATGTCACCTTGGAAAGCTAATTGTATTCAGCTGAATGCAAGTTGAAACCCTTTGCAGACCTTCATTCTCAGCATGGGAGGATCCTTAGAAGAGCTCAAGCATCCAGGAGCAGGGATTGTCTTCACACCCTTGCCCCCTGCAAAGTTTTAACACACACACGTGCATGTGCTCAAGTATCTCCCTGATATCCAAAATACCTTAAAGCGGCAGCAATGGTAAGTTAGGGCAAAGGTAGGCAGACACCAGAATGTGAGGTGTCCTTAGCAGAGTTGAGCAGCTGGAGCTGGGTGCAGGATGACACACCCCTGGGAAACATGTTATTGGGATCTCCCACTGTGTAAAACCAGCCTTGAAACTATGGCCATTTGTAGGATGTTTCTGAATCATGAAGGTCTTCAAAATCAGTATTTATCTGTAAAATAGGCGCCAGCGATTCTGTTCTTAGCAAGTTTCTGCATGTAAATTCTGTACTGCACATTTATTCTTGGTGTCAGCAAAAGCAACTATTGGGGAAAGACTCATGGCAAAATAAAACGTAAAGTTATTTGCAAAAAAATGCTAATATTTACAAAATGCATTCCCAAGAGTTCAGAATGTAACTGCCAACAAATCGCTGAGTGATAAGGGACCTCTTCCTTACCTCACTGTTAACAGTATGCCAGTCACTGTAGGCAAACAAAACAAATATAAAGCAGTTGCTTAAGAAGTTAAACGTGACGCGTGCATTTCAGTAAGGCACAACCATCTCACACTGTGGGCCATGGTTAGGCCGCTAACCCTTTTGCAGCAAATGTTAGTGAGCATGTTTAAACCACGGTTATGTAGCCACTATGGTTAGGAATGGTTCAAAGGACACACTAAACCATCATGTTTAGCTCAAACTGAGTCACAGAGACTTGCTAGACCAGGCCTTAGCGCGCCTTCCAACCCGGTTTCCCTGCTGTGCGTCCAGATGACGCACAGGGGAATCCGGCGGCAGGCCGCAGTGGGGCCTGGTCTAGCGCGCCATAAGCAAAGTCGCTTATGGCGCGCTTTTTCCCCAGCTCCGGCCTCAGGCCGGGGCTGGGGGAAGTGTGGAGACTTCCGTGGCTTTTCGCGGCTCCTCGCTTACTCGTGAGGAGCCGCGAAAAGCTGCGGACCGTCCTGGCACAGCGCTCATATGAGTGCTGTGCCCATCGGCCCGGGGGCGGGGGGGAAAGAGAGGGGAGGGGGAAGGATGGCAGGGTGGGTGGCAAGGGGGGCGGCGGGTGACAGAGGGAGCGCCGCGCGCCACCGCTGCCGCTCGCAAGCAGGCGAGCGGCGCTTGCCCGGGCAATGCCCAGTGCCCGGGCAAGCGCCACTCGCCTGCTTGCGAGCGGCGGCGGCGGCGCACGGCGCTCCCTCTGTCACCCGCCGCCCCCCTTGCCACCCCCCCTGCCATCCTTCCCCCCCCCCCGGTTTTTTAAAAAAACACCCTTACCTTCCAGGAGTCTTCGGGCCACCTGCAGCCCCTTTAAACAAACAAACAAAAAATGGCGGACGCCGCAGGGCTTGCATCCTCCCTGCGGCTCTGCCATCTGGAAGCGTGGGGGAGGCGCGCTAACGTTAGCGCGCCTCGGCCCCGCCTCCCTGCCGGCATAAGCTGGCAGGTCTAGGAAGGCCCTTAGTGTGTCATCTCAACAGGGTCGTCAAAGGGCATTGCTGATAAACCAAGTCCTTGTAACAATCAAGAAGACAATAAAATACCAATCAGTCACAGGAACCACTCATTATTTCAAAGTGGAAGGCATTATTTTGCATCCGTCTTGCACCCACACTTTCCCTATTTTACTTCATAATGGT
Organism: Elgaria multicarinata webbii; assembly: GCF_023053635.1. NCBI lineage: Eukaryota > Metazoa > Chordata > Lepidosauria > Squamata > Anguidae > Elgaria > Elgaria multicarinata. Next base: position 90,326,814 of record NC_086179.1, on the reverse strand, counting down.
AAATTTTGTACTGCAGGTGTTCATCATGATGGTCCCTTGAGCCACACCCCAGCGGATGTGTTGATCTGTATCAACAAAACAATCCTAGTAGTTTTTATCTGCTAGGTCTTGTGTAAAGCTAATGGGTATTAATCACCCATTCAAGAGCAAGCCACCGCAAAATACTTTTCATTACAACAGAGAGAGCTGACAGCTGTATATATTGTAGTTGAGAAAATCCATTCTCCTCCACCCACCCCAGCTACTGTGAGGCGTGCAGCTAAACTCAAAGGGGACAGGGACGTCTGAGAGGCGTGGCAGATGACATCAATGTCCCTCTAAAAAAATATGCTGGCCCTGTGACCCCTGGCTCCTATACCTCTGTTCTGCAATGATGTTTTTGAAAATAGTTATCCAGACTAAAACCCTGTTCAGCAGGGCCGTCCCAAGACATTTTGCAGCTTCAGGCAAAGAACAAGATGGTACCCCGTCCCCATCCATGAATAGAAGGTGTCCAGATTCGAAGGTGAATTGTACTTCAACACTTTCAGAGGACAGCATCCTCCACTGCACCTGAGGGCATTGAACTAGCTTAGGGGTTGCAGGGCAGGCTGCGTCGCACAAGTAGCCCTTTTGAACATTTCAATGCCACTGCTTGCTCCCTGTATCTGCGGCCTTAGGTGCCTGCTACATTTTGCCTGTTTCAGCCATCCCAATAGTTAAGCATTTCAGGAATGTGGATCGAAATGAACATTGAACACATTTTAGACGGATGAAATACTTTAAGAAAAGTGTTCTGACATTATGAAAAGTAAGTGTAAGTAATCTGAACCCCAGCTATTTGTACTTCTTGGAAACAAATATAGAATTTGCCATTCCAATCATCTGAGCTGCCATTGAAAAGCAAGTGTCCATCTTCAGGCTGGTGGAAGACACTGGGCCACTTAACACAATCCCATTGGTGTGCTGTGAATGGTGGATCTGAATAGCATTGGGCTTAAGGCAAAATCACCACAATTACCCTTACAAGATTGTTTAAGCAATGATACAAATGGAAGATTTTAAACATCTGAGTGCATGAATATCCATTTAGGCAGTTTCAAATATGGTTTAAGAGCAGTCAAGCCAACATCCCAATTCTAAATAACATTATTTGAACATAACAACAGCTATGCTGGATCGAACCAAGGGTCCATCTAGTCCAGCACTCTGTTCACACAGCGGACAGCCAGCTGTTGACCAAGAGCCCTCAAGTAGGACATGAATGCAATAGCACCCTCCCATCCATGTTCCCCAGCAACTGGTGTACATAGGCTTATTGCCTCTCCTACTGGAGATAGCACATAGCTCTTACAACTAGCAGCCACTGATAGCCTTCTCCTCCAGGAACTTATCTAACCTCCGTTTAAAGCCATCCAAATTGGCGGCCATCACTACATCTTCTTCTGAGGCCTGATCTGCATGTTAGCATTATCATGCAAGGTGCTCTTTAAAGTGGCCTCTATATGATGTTTTCTTCACAAAGCAGTCGGGATGTGGAACATCACTGTGAATGACTCCAGATCATGGCCCAGTCAGGCCTCAGCCCTGGGGACCTCACAGGAAGAGGAGGGGCTCCTGTATGAGAAGACCCTGGCAAACATGCCTTTGCCATAGCTTCCTTTGCCTCCAGCTGAGATGAACCAACCATTGGAAGGATAGAAATGTGGGCCTCCCTGACAAGAGGGCGGGTGCTAGGACCTGTTTAAAGAAATATCTTTCCCTGACTACTAGTCACATAATAAGAATACATGCTTTCGTTAATGTCAGATATCAAGTGTTAATACTAACATTGCACTCAACTATATTAGTAGCCCTGTTCAGAAGACACCTTAAACCACGGCTTTAACCATGATGAATAAGCCAATGGTTAAAGCCATGGTTTAAGGTGTCTTCTGAACAGGGCCAGTGAAAGCATTTAGCAGTGGCGATATTATGAAGCACAACAAAATGGCAACTTGCTGCAAAGCTTAGTCTGCCCTTGCTGAGTATGGTGCAATTTCCATGTCATTTTGCTCTTCTGGGCTGAGGCGTCCATGGTAACACCATCTGGACCAGACCATGGAGATGGGGGCTGAACCTACTGCACATGTTTGACTAGCACTTTCCCATTGTTCTTACGGCTCAATGCTACATTCTTTGCGCTGGGGGAATGGCAATTGCTGTTCCCAGGGTACAAGCAGGTATGCGTCTTTAATTGCTTGGGCTCCCATCTCCATTGCTCAGACCATCACAACCAATATCAAAGCACAAGTGTTACTACTTACTTACTATTAGAAACTTGGACTGTGTGCTTTTGATCAGTGTACACACATAGGAAAGCAGAACGTTGGCCTGACAAACAATTTTTCATCATGTTGAATACATTGGGACACATGCCAATTGACTTGAGTGAGACCAAAGCGTGGCTCTGAGAAGGGGAATTTTTCATGTAAAAGCAGTGGCAGAGTTATGATGTGTTACTGGTTCCCTAAAACCCTTGAAGTAAAACAGAGTGGAATACACTATTAATTTTAAACGGTGGAAAAACATTTATGCCAGCAAGCGAAGGCAGCAGCCGTTAATACCAGCAGCACCCTAATAGGAAGCCAGCCAAAACTGTCAGCTAACCCAGTACAAAAGGGATATTTCTTTATTTTATTCAGTGAGACATTCCCTACCTCCCATAACACTCATCACAACCAAGAAAAGAGACAATATTGAGTTAGTATGTCTATTTTATTAGAACTGACTGCTGGACGTTATGATAAATAAAATAAATAAATACTGCAGTACTGTACAGAGATAAACGTGTGTAAATCAACTTGAGATCAATAGGATTTTTGTGCTTGTGTCTGATTGCAGCAATTATTCCCAGCAAGGACAATTGTTTGTCAATAGTTGCTAGGGTAATTTCAAATCCCTGTAACTGGATATATATATGGAAGGGGTAGGGGAAATCAACCAAGCCATTTCTTTTCAATGGGACCAATCAATGACTTAATAACCTAATGCATTCCTATTCTGGGACCAGAATGAAAAGCCATTATAAGTGGACACTGCAGAAATGCACCACCAATACTGCAGACCTGTTTATTGGTGCCGGTATCTAGAACTAGATCGTCAAGAAAATAACACAACCATAAGAAAAACCTTGAACATATTTTCTTATGGCCAATACAATCAAGCCTAATGTAGAGTATTGTTCTAGCAAAATACTCAGACAAATTAGACTACTCAACTTTCTCTTTCTTTCCATCTTTCTTTCTCTCTCTTAATTCAGTCCTCTCTATAAAGTACAGTTACAACCAGTGGAGTCTCATCTACAACCTTAAGAGAGTTTAATGAAGATTACTTACAGTGCAGTTTTACGCATGTTTATTTAGAAGTAAATCCCATTCAGTTCAATGGGGCTTATTTCAAGGAAGGTGTCGTATAGGATTACATTGGTTTATTCTTGGCAACCTTTAGCAAACTTGCCACCATAATTAGGATCAGGTTGATCAATGGAGTTGATCAGTCCGTCCCCCCCACCCATATTTTAAGTGCAGGCCATCTGCTGAAGTGGGGGTTCTACTTCACAACTGAGTGAGTACAGAACGAGAGAATGGATAGCAGTTACTCTGGCTTCATATGTGATCGTAAGCGGGTTACTAGATTTCAGTTCCAAGTAATGTTTTAAAATGAGATAGGCGCATAGCTCCTTATCTGCATCATCTCTGTCTAAAGCATGTTATTCAGCTTCAGCCACTATAATATTCTATAATATTCCATTATTCTATTACCTACACTTCATTTGGTGATCAAAAAGGATTTTGTGAAACAAATTAAGCTTAATGCAGTGATGCTCACCAGTTATTCCAAAACTGTTCTATTCACTACAGCTCAGCTACTCCAGTATAAGTGGTTAAAAAAATAATCACACATACAGTACAACCCTATACACATTAACTCAGAAATAACATCCCACTGAGATCAATGAGACTTACTTCCATGCAAATGTGTACAGGATTGCAGCCGTAACAATCTAATCCTACCTAGCCATATTCAGATGTACAACCCATGGAGTTCATTAGAACTTAATCCCCAAGTAAGCATTCGTAGGATTGCAACGTAAGACTTTAAAACCGTTGCACGCTCGCTTTGTGGTATGTGTGTGCAGAGATTGGGCTCCTCAGCTGCATGTAGCCTTCAAGAAGTCCAGTTGAATGCAATGGCACTTACTTCCAAGTAAACATGCATAGGATGGGGCTGTATGTATATGTGGAATGTTGGCATTTAACTACCATCTGTTATAACCACGGGTGGGTTAGCGTGGAAACCCCACTCAGAAGTTAATCTCCACTGAGTTCATTGGGGCTTACTTCGAAGTGTACAAGATTTCAACCTAAGACACGTGCTCTTGTTGCAAGGAGCTAAGGCAATTTCTTGTTATCTGGCTGACTAAAAGCCATAGTCAGTGAAGGCAAGGCAAGCCCCTAGGCACAAGAAGCTTTTCATCCAACTACGCCAGCCATTAAATAGAGATCACGACAGCAGATACATATGATTTTAAACTCTGACGAGGTCGTTTCTTTCAGGTACTGCGCCATCACTTAAGCCAAGAGTGAAGAAACAGTTCAGAAAGGCACACATATTTCCTAGTCAAGTAACATTTTACTTTGGGCTATATAGTTAAGCTGGAAGCAGACCTCTATTGGCAGTCAGTCAGTTTAATTACAGTGTGATGACACTTGTTCGTTTGGAAGATGATTCATCTGGCTGCTTAGGAATTCACCCCCCACCTCCCATCCCAGTATATTCAGACTAGATCCAGAGAGAGAGAGAGAGAGAGTTCTAATGCATCTCTATGGATGGATCTTCCAACTTGAGGTGACATGATGCTTATTTTGGGGGGCAGAGATATGCAAAGTTGAGCTCCTTATTCAGGCTGCTTCTGCCCTTCTGTGTGGAATAAGGAATCTACCTCCTGAGCTGTTACCTGACTGTTACCTGGATCACTCGCATTTGTTACTCCGTAGAACATTGTAAGTTTTTAGGGTTCAGGCTCTCAGAGTGGAGACATGCGTGTTACAGGTTAGCTTAAAGTTAACACAGTGGAGGTGTGTGTCGATGATACAAGTTCCACTGAAAACATACTGCTGAATAACACACTACTTGAAGAGGAAATATCTATCACGTACAGGCACAAAATGAATTTAGCGTGCTTTCTGCTGTCTGTATTTTAGAGGCACCAAGCCCACGTGTTTGCTAAGCGCGCAAACAAAATAGTCTTGTGAAGGTGAATCTGGGATGGGGGAGAAGAAGACATAAAACATCTCTCAGAGAAATGGCAGTCAGGAGTGGTGCGCCCAATTCCGTGCCAACGAAGGCATCACAGCCCACCAAAACGAAAGCATCGTCTTACCTTTATGAGACAGGCGTAACCGTGGCTGGCTTGTATCTGTGGTGTGGCATCTAGTCCACAAGTCTAGGAAAAACCCAGTCAATGCCAAGATGAAGAGGTCTTTCGCTGCCATGCTGTCCCAGGAGAATTGGGATGGTCTTTGGTTTTTAATGGGCGCCTCTCCGGCTGGCTAATAACCCAATAATATCAGAGCTCAGAAGTTCCACTTTCCACTCTTCCAGGTATTTCCCCCCTCCTCCTTTAAGCATCATATGGGAGAGATGGAGAGAGGGGGTGGTCTCCGGGGAAGCCGTTGTTTTCTTCTTCTGGCCAATGTCAAGAAAGATGGAACGAAGGAACAGGCGATTGTTTATATACACCCGCGAGGCTGCGGCGGTGCCTTGCTGCGCTCGCCGGCGGCTGCTGCAACTCTGCCACCAGCTTCAAAGAAGGAGCTGCGATTTCCCCACTCGCTCCAAGGCAATTCATTCAGCGGGGAGCGGGGAGGAGCCCGGCTCTCGGGTGCTTCTCCAGAACTCAGCCCCTGGCTCGGACTTGCCAAAGAGCTCCTCCCTCCCTCCCTCTCCCTCTCCTCTCCCTCTCTCCTCCCAGGAACAGCGGCTGGATGGCCGGGGAGCCTCAGGCGGCGGCAGCGACGGGGACGAGGTCCGGGCTTCTCGTTCTCCTGCCAGCTTTCCAGGAAGAAAACCGAGTCTGAAGACCAAGACGGATTGCTTTTCCCCCTCCCCACACCACCCACCACTTTCTTTTTCCAAACAGCCAGAGAAGCAGGAGGGGAGAGAAAAAAATTCTATCTGATTCACAGTTTGAGCTCTTGGAAAGTTTCCTAGACGAGGGAATGCGCGTGTGCTTGTGTGCAGATAGATGGAGAAGCTGTCGATCAATTAAAAAATTTCTCTCCGATATTTTTTTTTTAAAAAAAATAAAAATCGGATCAATTATATTTAAATGCGGCAGGATTTACACTACTGCTTTTAATACAGGTTATAATGTTGGGGCTCATGACACACTCCATATACAGTTTTCAAACCATTGTCAAAATGTTGTATCCTGCCTGGTGTAGATCTGGCCCAAGTGTGCGTGTCAGCCAAACATCCATATGTTTGAATACAAGCCGCTAAAGATCAAAGATTGACCATCTTTTCATTTCAGTCCTACTTGAACGTCGGAAACCGTTCAAATAGCCTCATGAATTCATTATTTGGCGTTAGATCCACATTTAGTCATACTTTGAGAGCAATGGGTGTACTCTAAGTATTACACCTGGATCCAACCCCACATTAACTCGCAGTCTCGCTGATTAAAGTTTGCTCCCCTTGATTAAAATGAGTTCCCATTGATTAGTCAAGTAAAGCTTTGGATGATGAACCCAATTAAAGGTTTCAAGCACTCAGTAACAGCACAATCCTAGGTAGAACTACTTGGAACTGAAGGCTCCACTGATTTCAATGGGATTTGCTCCCAAGTGTATTTTAGGACTCCAGTACTATTAAATCAAATACTTCTTTTATAGATAGTTTATATGCAATATTACACCAAAACGAGTGAAGTTCTCCGAGGAAGGGGGACCCATTCAGCCCACATACCTGCTTCCCTCGGATTATCCCTGTAGCAGTAAGTTTTCGCGGTTGTTGTTTTTGCTACCGGGTGACAGCGATCCTTTGCATACCAGGAATGAGTTTAAGGGGGGGAAATGTAAAAAATCATTAAAAAATCAACGGATGACCCAATTCAATTCAAATTTGGTATGCTTAAAGCTCTCCCTAATATCTATTACTGTGCCAATTTTGGTGTCTTTATCTTTAAAGCTTACGCAGATGTAAGGATTTCTTTAAAATCCTGCTCCTGCACCCCAGCGGCGGCTCGGAAGATACGCTCAAAAAGTAGGGGCTAAATACGGCGAATCTTTTTGCTTTATTGCACAATTAAGGCAGGATGCCTGGGAGTACTTCACCATCAAAGCAGATTATAAGGTGGAAAACTTCTGAGTCCTTTGCATGCAATTCGCAGTGATTGCACAGTATAACGCTGGTGTGATGAAGCTCTTAGTTCCATCACTCAGTGAACTGAGGGCTTGTAGCCACTTCATGTTCCTATTCATATCTTCATATAGATATGTAGATATACACACACAACGAAGGCTGTGTATGGGTCAGGGATCTGAACCTTGAGTGCTCCCTTGCCGGCCACTTCACTTGCAACCAGGCTTGGAAGACCTGTTGTATAGAAGGTGGGGAAGGGTTCAGCTTCCCTTACCCATATAAGAACATAAGAAGGGCCCTGCTGGATAAGACCGTGGGTCCATCTAGTCCAGCACTCTGTTCACACAGTGGCCAACCAGCCATTGGCCAGGGATGAACAAGCAGGACATGGTGCAACAGCGCCCTCCCACCCATGTTCCCCAGCAACTGGTGCACACAGGTATATACACATTTTGCTGTAAAAAGAAGATTGCCCACCCTCAACTTTCTCTTTCGTTGTGGGACCTCAATAAAAAAAGTGATTCTTCCACCTAGTCTCTTAAGTCTACCTAAACAGGCACAAGCCATTCTGCATGGTACCAGTTAGTGGGAACTCGCCCCCTAAACATCATGGTTAGGGACCATCTTTTATCCTCACTCCTACGTTTTTCCCAAAGACAGCCTTTTATGTACCCCACAGAACTGAATTCATTTAGACTTGAAGAAATACTGGCTCGTTCTCCTGGACACAATGGTGATGGGAGGTAAACCATGCCGGGGTAATTTCAGTGTCTGGTTTGCTCCACTTCAAGAATGCTCTATATTGCAAGCCATTGTTTTTGTCTCCTAATATTCAACAGGAAGGGGCTGATGCAATTCTCCGCCTGCATGTCTCCTCCTTAATATGAAAACAGCATCTGATGGTTGTAGGCTTTTAGGACTTTGACAAACAGAGAATGCTGGGAACTGCCTCTTTTATACGGGGGCGGGGGAGAGAGCAGCCCTTCCCCACCCTGGTTCCCTTCAACTCCCATAATCTCCAGCCAGAATGACAAATTGTTGTGGATGATGGGAGCTGTAGTCCAAATCATCTGGGGGGTGTCACATTGCAGAAGCAGAGAGAGAGAATGCAGTCATGCTTATAAAGTATGAGTAAATTGATCAAGCTCTTCCAGCTGAAATGCAACTATATGACAGGACAGCATTCATTCAGCATTCAGGAGTATATTCAGGCTGGATGGTGAAGGTGGAACAGGTTGGTATAAGATGAAACATTCTAAGGGCAGGCGCATGTGGAGGGAAAGTAAGGGAGAAATCTGAATTCTGAATTTGTGTGGCTGACATCAACTTTGCCTCAAATCCCTTTGAAAACCAGCTGTTCAGATTTATGGTCACCTAATTGCCACTTTCCTGACTGTCCGATTCTCTCGGGAAGTCAATTAATTCTAGATATGGTTTTTTTTTTCCTAAGCTATCATTCTTCCTGCAGTAGACATCTGGTTTCCATGAAGCTACAAATACCTTGTTACTAACCTGATTTTTTTTTTAATTATTATGTTATTCAAATATTCATGGCTTCCTTTGGTTCATTTTCTGATGTATACCTTGCAACTATGTTAGGGTGACCATATGAAAATGAGGACAGGGCTCCTGTGTTTTAACAGTTGCATAGAAAAGGGAATTTCAGCAGGTGGCATTTGTACATATGGAGAAGCTGGTGAAATTCCCACTTCATCACAACAGTTAAAGTGCAGGAGCTATACTAGAGTGACCAGATTTAAAAGAGGGCAGGGCACCTGCAGCTTTTTTAAAGCTGAGCTTTAAAAACTGCAATTGAACTTGTAGTTCGCAAATGTTCTGGAAGAGCGTTCCAGGCGTAAGAGGCAGCGGAAGAAAATGGACGAAGCCGAGCAAGAGAAGTAGAGACCCTTGGGCAGGTAAGAAACATGGCATCAGAGGAGCGAAGAGCACGAGTGGGGTTCAATGTAAATAAGTTTAAAGTGATGCATGTTGGGACAAAAAACAACAACTTTCAAGTATAACCTGATGGGATCTGAGCTGGCAGTGACCAACCAAGAAAGAGATCTCGGGGTTGTGGTGGACAGCTTGACAAAAATGTCAACTGGGTGTGTAGTCACATCAATCAAAACTCAAAGACGCAGATGATTAGCAATTTTTACAGAGAACTATGTTAAGAAAAAGAATAAAGATTGTTCCTGAAGAATAAGGAAAGACTTGGGTTTGGGTTTTGTATAAAACATATTGCTTGGAGCACTGTTGCTGAATTCTTACTTTTATAGATTAGTAAGGGCTGTAGAAAATGTGACAGAAATGCTGTGACTCTCAGTGGTGCTTTCATCCACATAGAGCCAATAAATTAGTATAACCTTCTAGCCATTGTATAATGACAGTCCATGGAATGAATATAGAGGAATGGGTATCTAACTAATACTAGCATAAATGTGTTGAAACTCTGAGAATCCCCATTTCATTTCTTGTTTTTAAAAAGTATGTTCCTAGTCCTCATGGTTGGAGAGACAGAACTAAAAAGACGGTCAATATCTATGCTGGTTTTCTTATCCTTACTGTCACTACTAAGGCAATAGCAACAAGAAAATGAAGATTTGGACATCTTCCATTTTGGTGTTTCAAAGCATTGCAGTCATGTACTTGTTATCACATGCTTCTTAATTTGTTTTAAAGGTTTAAAAGCTGTCTGTAACGGGGAAAACATCCCGAGCTGACATTCAAAATTTAACACCATGAAACACAAGAAAACCACAAGAAAAACAATAATAACATCAAAATTAACAAGTAAAACCAGGTAACACCATATACCAAATGGCATCCAATGAAGTTTTAACTCAATTATAGGCTAAGTCTTGAGGGCCTCCGTGAAGGCTTGTAATGGTGGGGCCTGGCACACAACAATTGGAATAAAATTCCCTAAGTGAGACTCCAATGTTGAGAGAGACTCCAATGTTGATCTCAAAGTCCACAGTGGGTGAGGGCAGTCCTTCAACCAAGAGGAACCCAAACAGTTTATGGCTTTAAGGATCAAAACTAAGCAGAATTCGGCCTGGAAATGCAGTGGCAACCAATGCAGCAGGTATAATACAGATATTGTAAGCTATGACAACCTAACACCAACCAGTACTTGATGCATTTTGTTTCAGCCGAAAGACTGTTTCATTTCTTTCCTCTTCCATACCCATCCCATTTACTTTGTGTGTTGTGTCTTCTTAGGTTGTAAGCCTATGGGCAGAGGCTGCTTTGTTTAACTGATGGTTTGTCAGGTGCTTTGTTTAAATTATGGTTTGTAAGCTGATGGGGAACCTTTTTGGCTGAGCAGCAGGATAAAAATAATTCAAATAAATAAATAAATAAATAAAATCATCCCTGACCATTGACCATGCTGACAGAATCTTAAGCTTCCAGAAGTCACTGCCACCTGACCTTCCCCAATTAGCACTGAATCCAGGAGAACGCCCACTGTGGACTTGATCCCTTCCAAGAGAGTGCAACTCCATCTAGGATTGGTTGGAAGCCTCTGTCAGGAGTAGCTGGTTCTCATTAGGGATGTGCTCCGCTTCTAATCGGACCGGAGGAGCTGTAGCGGAGCGGGGGGCTTCGCCTGCCCTTAAGGGGGGCCGGTGGAGCGTGGCGAAGAGGATCGAGGTGAAGGCGGATCCTTCGCCTCGATCCGGAGCTCCGCCGGAAAGGTAAGTGGGGTTTACCGGGCCCTGCCGCTGTTGCTGTCGCCCATGCGGCGACGGCAGCAGGGCCTGGTAACGCCCCCCGCCCTCCTCTCCCTTACCTGCCTCCGTCCGCGGTCCGTCAGCGTCTCCAATTGAGCCCGTGGTTCCAGCAGGAAGTCTGGGCGGCCCAGATTTCCTGGTGGAACCACGGGCTCAATTGAAGACGGCGACGGACCACGGACGGAGGCAGTTAAGGCCCCCCTCCTCCTTACCGGGCTCTGCCGCCGTCGCCGCATGGGCGGCGACGGCGGCAGGGCCCGGTAACCCCCCCTATGGGGGGGACCGGAGCTCCGATCCGGAGCTCCGAGCGGAGCGGAGTGGGCACAGGCGGAGCGGGGGCGGGGCGGAGCGGGCCGATCCGAAAATGGCGGATCTTAAAGTGAAGCGGAGTGGGGGGTCCGTGCACACCCCTAGTTCTCATACCCACAATACCTCGATCTTGTCTGGATTAAGTCAAGATTTCTGGCCTGTCCTCCAGTGCTGAATAAGTAGCCCACTCTTGAAGTGACACCATATGTGTGCGCAGCACAGTTCATTATGGTGTGCAGCCAGGGATTTATTTATTTTTTGAAGAAAAAAAAAGACGAACAATTATTCGCAAGAAGGACGCAGACAAGGTGGAGCGTGTTCAGAGGAGGGCAACCAGGATGAAACAATGCCCTTTGTCTGTTTCCAGCCCTTTGTCTGGAAATAAAGCCCTATGAAGAGAGACTGAAACAACTGGGCAGGTTTAGCCTGGAGAAGAAAAGATTGAGGGGAGACATGATAGCACTCTTCAAATCCTTAAAAGGTTGTCACGCAGAGGAGGGCCAGGATCTCTTCTCGATCCTCCCAGAGTGCAGGACACGGAATAACGGGCTCAAGTTACAGGAAGCCAGATTCCAGCTGGACATCAGGAAAAACTTCCTGACTGTTAGAGCACTACGACAATGGAACCAGTTACCTAGGGAGGTTGTGGGCTCTCCCACCCTAGGGGCCTTCAAGAGGCAGCTGGACAGCCATCTGTCAGGGTGGATTCCTGCATTGAGCAGGGGGTTGGACTCGATGGCCTTATAGGCCTCTTCCAACACTACTATTCTATGATTCTATGAATACTCACTCATAAAAGACATTATTTTTATTTGTTTATTTATTAATCACTGTAGACACTGATTCCCTACTCTGCATTCAGCTTGCCTGACTGTGGAAAAGCCGTTACAGGTAGGGTGGGGGAATGAGGAGACGTACTTCAAGCCCCAGCAACGATGCTGTCTTGGAGGCAGCAGTTCCTTGGCACGGCGTTGGAGCAGCCCGAGGGCAGCCCGAGGGCCATTCCTGCTATGTCTGAATCCCTACTCAATGGCCCTCTCAATTCGGCACTTATTGCTTGAGATGTTAGGGTGTGCCTGGGCACACCCCTTGCACACGCCTATGAGTGACAATTACATAGAATTAACAAATCACTTTTATGATAGATTTATTTATTAAAGATGTAACTGTATTGGCATGTTTCATTCCTTGTTACTTTTTTGCCTCTCCCCTCCCTGTGTCATTTCTCTCTGTTACCCCATTAAGGTAAGTAATTCTCTGTCCCAACTTTTTGCTTTTATTATTACCCATTAGAGCCATAGATATTGATTGTACTATAATCGTCATCATTATAATGTACCTATAGATCACACATTTCAACGCTCATGCTGATGTCAGGTATTCTCGGGTAAATCCTGGGGGCCTGTTAATACTAAACATGCCTCCCAGATTTGCTGTGCAGATAGATTTAAGAGGCACATGTACTGTGAAATGTAAATGCAACCCCATGATATAAGGCATGATGTTGGACAAAGGTATGTTTTAACAAATTATCAGTGTCAAACCAATAAAACAAGACGATGTGTTGTTGTGCAGCTCTTGGGCCTGGGAATGGGTCAGTGTATGGCCTCTCATATTTTAAAAACTAGACTAGAGAGTGAACAGCCCTGTTGTAAACATGGAGCTATCTATCGTTCAGTCGTCAGAGCTAGGAATTCCCTTTTTCTTCTTTAAATGATATGGGGGGGGGGGGGTAATGCAAATTTTGGTTAAAATCGCTATTCGTGCTGAGATATCCATCAGATACACCAATCAATTTTTTTTAAGGACCATATTGCCCATTGCCCAATGAAGATTGTTCTGATTCCTTCTGGAAGGCAGATCTCAGAAAGCAGTGCTGGGAGACCGTTTTTTCTTCCCCATGGGAGTTATCTGTGGGGTGCTTTCTGGTTCAGGTATGTCTCCTATGCTTTTAAAGTTCAGCATAGGAAGCTGCTTTATGCAAGGTCAGACTATTTCTTCATCTAGGCCAGTTTTGACTGTTCTTTTGACCAACAATAGCCCTCCAGGGTCTTTCCCTTCAACTTCTACCTGGATCCTTTTAACTGGAGAATGCTAGAGACATGAGACCTTCTGCATGCAAAGCATGGGTTTTGTCATTGAGTTATTCACTTCCCTAAATGAAACCACTGGGAAAAGTTGTCCAAATAATATAAGGTGAGGTGACATAGTGATGACACTCAGTTCCATTTCTCCCTTTCATCAGACCCAGATTAGCCAATGGCACGGGTAGCCATGTGTTGTCTTTTACAGAGAACCATTCTCTCTTTGAAGGCCTGTCCTGTTCAGTTCTGGTTTAAAGAAAAGGAACCCTATGAACTGTTGGCCATCACCAGTTAGCACATGGACAGCAGACTGTACAGGCAGCCCACAGATCACCTAGTCACAGTCTTCAACACTATGGTGAGACTTACTTTATTTCTATTTCAATTATTTCTCAATTCTGAAATCACCACCGTCTTTTCTTGGTGATGCATTTCCTCATTTTGGGTGATTTGTAAATGACCACCCTATTATGAGGTCCTCAAGATTTGCATGGAATCAGTGACAGACTGGATGGAAATGAATAGTGGACTTTTGTAGACTGGTTAATTGTGCATATGCCTGTTCTGGATGGAGTCTACAGGCCCATGCCCACATGCATGTAGGACTAAAGTGGGGAGGGGACATGGGTGTGAATGTAAGCTAATTACCCAACATCCCCCTGTGCCCGGCTGCCAGTTAGACTTAATGCATTGAGCACAAAGGTCTGAAAGGGGCTCTGTAAACACATTCACGTTTGTAGCTTGGGAGTCATGCTGGAACTGGAGTTGGATCTAGATTGACAGACAATAGACATAGTGCCTTTATCACTTTCAGCAGGTATTTTATTTTTTATTTTTTGTTACATTTATATACCACCCCATAGCCAAAGCTCTCTGGGCGGTATCCACTTGTACCTTCTGGTAGAAGATAAGAGACCTAGTTACTGTCATTCATGCTTTGGTGGTCTCTAGGTCGGACTCCTGTGGTGTCCTTTGTGTGAAAATCCCCTAGGTTTGGAATCTTCAACTACTACAAAATGTGACACCTCATTTTGGCCCAAGACCAGCAGGATTTGGCATGTGGCAGTTTGTCTACCTTTGGATCTGCAGTCAGCACCCAGTAAGACTGGAATATTAAATTGCCTGATTCTTGAATATCTCACATATCACATCTTGACCATCAATTGAGATCTACCAAGTTTCTTTTCATAGATTAGCTGGGCCTTCTGTAACAACCCTGGAATTCTAGGATGCCTTCTCCTAGGAGATTGATATAGTTCCTTCTTTATTGACTTTTCAAAGTTTAGGTTTTATTTTCCAGTGTGCCTTCCACTAGTTAATCTGTTACAATTTTAAAAATAAATAAATCTGCTGCTTATTTCACTTCAGGATTTTTCCTTATTTTATATGTTGGCTTTGATGTTTTCATTTGCAAATCACTTTGTGAATTTTTGCACCTAAAAACATTTCAGAGAATTTTTTAAAGAAATATATATATTTAAAAAAGAAATGGGTGAGGTGGATGTTGGGAAAAACATATACATCTGCTCATTTTATTATCTGCTGTTTACATTTTGACTGGGATCTATCAAGCTGCTATTTATGGAACTGCACAGTTTGTTTATTTATTTATTTATTTATTTATTATATTTTTATACCGCCCAATAGCCGAAGCTCTCTGGGCGGTTCACAAAAATTAAAACCATCATAAAACAACCAACAGGTTAAAAACACAAATACAAAATACAGTATAAAAAGCACAACCAGGATAAAACCACGCAGTAAAATTGATATAAGGTTAAAATACAGAGTTAAAACAGTATAATTTAAATTTAAGTTAAAATTAAGTGTTAAAATACTGAGTGAATAAAAAGGTCTTCAGCTGGCGACGAAAGGAGTACAGTGTAGGCGAAAGGAGTACAGTTTGCCCTTTATGTGCATGTGGCTATTTCTGCTTTCCCACATAATGGCATCACAAATCTGGAACACACTCAGAAAAGCAGAAAGGGCTTAATGCACATCCAAAACATTGGTGTATCATCATACACAAAAGGCTTTGGTCTTAGCTAGACCTAAGGTTTATCCTGGGATCGTCCCGGGGTCATCCCTGCCTGCTCCCGGGATATCCTGTGTGTCATTTCCATGAACAGGGATGACCCCAGGATAAACCTAAGGCAGGTGGCTACCAGGAGGAGGGCATTCTCTGCTGTGGCATCCCAGCTGTGGAATGAGTTCCCTAAGGAGGTTCACTTGGCACCTACATTATATACCTTTAGACACCAGGTGAAGACCTTTTTATTCTCCCAGCATTTTACCACTCTATAAATACATTTTTAACTAGAGTTTTAAATTTGTAATTTTGCATTGCTCCTGTTTTTATCTGGTTGAGCTTTTATATTGTATTTTATATTATGGTTTTATACTGTTGTTTTATATTTGAATTGTCTTAAATTTGTAAACCGCCCAGAGAGCTCCGGCTATTGGGTGGTATAGAAATGCAATAAATAAATAAATAAATAAATAATTTCCCATCATGTTGCCCATTCATAAATTATATTTTTTCCCTCCCCTTTCTGATGTTATGTTAAGTACCTCAAACCACACAACAGGGAATGCACAGTTTTCACATCAAAAGTATAAAGTCACAGATATTCCCAGCATAGTATTTTTTTTTATCTATTTATTGGTCACATTTGTATAAAGTTCTTCAGCCACATAGTTCCCAGGCCAGTTCACAATAAAATACAAACAACAATAAAATTAGTCAAATGTCAATAGAAATCAGTCCAACTGACCTCCTCTGGGTTTCTCCACTGTCTGAGGTACAACAGATATTCACCAAGGAAAGGACCTTTTCCAACTTCAGAATACTCTTCCCAGAGAGGTTCGCCGGTGTCTATCCCTAATATCATTCCAGCACCAAATGATGACTTTTTGATTACCCCAGGCTGAACTGGCTTCCATGGAGGCTGGTAGGACAATAAATCCACTCCGGATTTTAGTCAGAACTCTATCCAAGGTGCAAAGCATCTTGTATAGTTCTTTTAGAGTTCTGGATGGTTCTGACTGAAACCCAGAGCGGATTCCTGCCTCCACTGACTGGGTTCTCTTGTTGAATCTTTGTGCTGTTTTATAGAACTGCTGCTTTTAGCTATATATATATATAGTTTGTTTTATTTTATTATATTTCTAAAATATTTTAATTTTCTGGCTAGCTCGGAAACTCCCTGACACGGGAGGCTGCGCTGCCCCATTTCCTGTTCTACTTCCGCCAGCAGGGATACCATTTTATTCAGGCAAGCATTTGGCATATAAGCTGCTTTGTTGCTAAAGGGGATTTTAATTGTTTGGTGATGTTTATTTCTTTTATTGTTGCAGGTTTTTTAAATTATGTTTTTAATGTATTTGTTTTTATGCTGTGTTTTAATTAAGACCTTGTTCATCTGGATTTTGTCTGAACTTACCTTGAGTACCGTTTTTTTTCCTTGGGCAGAAAGGCAGGATAGAAATAAAAATAAATAAATATTTTACATAAGCTATCCTGGTAATTGGAATGAAGGGTTGCGTACTAGTTCTATTCACAAACAAAGAAATGACAGTGCAAACTGGCAATTAAAAGCAGGAAAAAGCACAGTTTTAAAGCTCAGAACTTTAAAAGAATATATAAAAAAATAACAAACAGTAATTAGAATTTTGAGAAAAGTTTGTAAACCCAAACAAATTGCACAATGTGAATATGGAAAAATAAATAAATGGCAAGGGCAATCCATAATTTCTGTCCTGGTACCTCTTCATACTTAGTTACAAACCGTATGAACAGTCAATTATTATTATTATTACAGTAGTTAGAATGGCACTGGTACCTTATCGCCCAGAGAGCTCCAGCTATTGGGTGGTATAGAAATGTAATAAATAAATAAATAAGTTATCAATTGTCTTGTCAGCTATGTTTACACAATCAGGCACTAAAGCAGTTAGCAGTTGCAGCAATAAATAGTATATTGCAGGAAGGCTTCGATACGCAAACAAATACTATCAGCCTTTGAGAATCAGCAGTGGTGGGAAAAGGTTGCCAAACCCATAAAAAATTAAAAATGAATGACTGCATGACAACCAGCCTGCTACACTTCTGTATTTCACTTCTGTATCCCAGGACTGTCTCTTCCCGGCTCCTCCACCAGAACTCGACACGCTCACCGCAACGCTTGGAAACTGGGATTTTTATTTATTTATTTCCATCATGTCATGCACTGTTTCTTCCATTTGCTCTAGTGGTGGTGGGGCAAATGAGTCAAACCTTCCCAGTAAGTACTGTTGATGTTAAGGGTCCCCCTCGGGCATCTACGTTTCCGCAGCCATTCGGCTCCCGTCTCATGGCTTTGTGGAATTCTCTGTGTCGGTTTCTAAGTGCAACATCCAAAGTACATCAAGCGGTCCTTTTCTAAATCTAGTTGACATAGGTTGCTGAACCATGATTTCACTGAGTTCTTTGTTGTTGTTGTCCAAATTTTTCCCGGTAATGCAAAGAGGTTATATATAGGTGGTTGTTTTTGGACGCTCTCTAGTTTTCTGTCTAGCAGTTTTAATAGACCTTCAGCTTTCAGTTCCACTTGCTAAGGACATAACTGAGTTGCAGCTTTCTGTTTTATCCCATATCTCTTTTTGATAAATAAGCTGCCTGTGATAATCCATCTGGTTCTTCTTCCAGCATGGATATTGTTATTCTTCTAGGTATGGATAATTATCCTGAAACATCAGTACACTTAATTCTAATTTACTTTCGGTGGGGAGAATGCATAAGCTTTGGCACAAGCTTAGCAGAGTGGGAAAGCAGAGACAGAACTCATAACAGAATGTGAATCCAAGTTAGATATCTGTCAGCACCAAATTACTTTCAATGAGATGTGGACAGGAATGTGCATTTCAAAGCACACCTAGTAAAACTAGTCAACATGCTTATGCCATCCTACTGCTATAATATGTGCATAAGTTTGCACAAGTGTGATGTTTGTTTCTTTGTTTTTCAGAAGGAAAAATAGAAGAACCCCCATATGCACAGGTTGTTAGGAAATCAAGAATATCTATGGATATTCAAGCTAAAAATTAAAAAAAATCCGAGCAATATATATATATATATATATATATATATATAAAAGAGAGAGAGGTTTCAGACTAATGATTACTACATTTCCTCCCCCAATATATAGTAACATGCAACCACACACTTGTAGCCAGAGACCATGGCTAGGAATGTGCATTTTGACACATATGAACATTAGGGTTGGATTCAGACAACACAATAGTCAATACTGGGGTAATAATCCACACGACAGTGGTTTATCTAGGGGGTGCTCCCTGTACAACATGGGAATAATTAACCATGGTGTGGATTAGGATCAGCATTGGGTTGATTATTACTCCATGCTGAGTTGACTCACTCATCCCCCCCCCTCTTCCCCTTCAGTCCTCCCCATAGGTGCCAAAAATCTATCCTTCTGGCTGGACTACAGCGGCAGCTGTCACTTTGACCACTCTTGCCTTGCGACTGTGTGGCTGATGAAATAACCAATGGTGGGCAAATAAATAACCAAACAGTGCCCTCCACACAGCATGATAACTAACAGTGGTTGAAATAGCCAATGCTGCACAGTGTTGGGTATTTTTGTTGGTTATTTCAGTCAAATAACCAACTGTTGGTTAAAAAAAAACTTCCGCCACACAACGCGATAACCTAGGGTGGGTTAAATAACCAACCGTCGACTATTTAAACCACTGTGTTTGTGGTTGAAAGCCCCTCCCCAGCTCCCCCCCCCCGATGGCATGAAGTGCTTGAAGAGCTCCGTGCCCTGTGCCTGGTTCCCGGCTCCTCGCATTTACTTGCGAGGAGCTGGGAAGAAACTGGGATGGCTGCCCACACCTCCCGCGGTCTCAAGACAATCCCGAGACTGTGGGAAATCAGAGAAAAAAGGTATGGCGATATCCCGGGGAAATGGAAGGATCAACCCTCCCTGCTCCCAGGATCCCTTGTGTGTTATGTGGATGCACAGGGACGATCCCAGGAGGATCCCTGGGATATCCCATGGTGTAGACATGCCCTATAAAACACATTACAAGAATTGATCCCAATCCAGTGCTTCCCAAACTTTTGATACTTGGGGTAGAGGGTTTTTTCCTGTATTAAAATTAAAGGCACTCAAAACCTGTTATACTCAAAAATATCTATAAAGACTTTCAGCTTATATCTCAAATTAACTAAGTTAATATTGCCTACCCAGAGAACTGCCCAATCCTTTGCTCAGTGCTTTCTGAACAATGGTGTTGCTTCTTCGATTCTTGCATACCTCTCAACTATAGCATAGTAAACCACCCAGAGAGCTTTGGCTATTGGGCAGTATAAAAATGCATTAAATAAATAACTAAACTAAACTAAATAAGCATAGGCTGCATCAGGGAATCCCTCCTTCAGGGCTAAAAACCAATATATTGGCAGAAAAGGATCAATACTACACCCTCCATTCTCTGCCAATATATGCTGGGGGGTAGTTTTAATAGCACTATAATTAAAAATAATAATATTCTGATTATTTGATTTAAGTATACCTTTTCACTATTCTAGTTGATAAATAAGCTGCCTGTGATAATCCGTGTGGCGCAGAGCGGTAAAGCAGCAGTTTCTGCAGCCGAAACTCTCCCCACGGCCTGAGTTCGATCCCAGCGGAAGCTGGTTTCTGGCAGCCGGCTCGGGTCAACTCAGCCTTCCATCCTCCCAAGGTTGGTAAAATGAGTACCCAGTTAGCTGGGGGAAAGGTAATAACGGCCGGGGAAGGCAACTGCAAACCACCCCGCTATAAGACCTGCCAAGAAAACGTCAGCGAAAGCTGGTGTCCCTCCAAGAGTCAGTAATGACTCAGTGCTTGCATGAGAGGTTCCGTTCCTTTCCTTCTTCTTCCAACATGGATATTGTTATTCTTCTAGGTATGGATAATTATCCTGAAACATCAGCACACTTAATTCTAATTTACTTTCGGTGGGGTGATTATTTCCTTTGAACCTCCTACTGGCATGAATTTGACCCTCCCAAAAAAGATGCCAGCACCATGTACATTGATGGTGCTATATAAATAAATAATAATAATAAATAATAATATGCCTGATTAGCATCTTGACCATTTCGTAACTGAACCCCAAGGCCATTTTTTAACATGATTATTTTACTGAAGATGAATTGGGAAGTGATTATAAATCGCAAATTAGTTACAGGTTTAAAAATGCCACCTCAAGTTTCATTTGAGATGCCTGAAAGCTAGCTCTACTTTTACATTCTTTCGTTGAAACGCTAATGCCCAGTCTGTCACCACAAATATTGGTCTATCCTCAACTTAGCCATTAAGGTATGTTATAAACCACCCAGAGAGCTTCGGCTATCAGGCAGTATAGAAAATAAATAAATGAATGAAAAATTCTGCAAGATCATAACTTAACACTTGTGGGTGCATTCTTCCAGTTTGAATTATGTCAAGGCAGAGAAAGATGTAATACAAGGCTTAATATTACCTTGTGGTGCATATTTCTACTGGTTCCACTGGAGGAGAGCTGTGTGTGTGTGTGTGTGTTTGCTGTCACCCTCCCTTCCCAAGCAGCTGCAAGCAACTTGTGCGCTTCCTTCTGGTACTTAAAGCGCCTCGGCATGGGAGCGTCACACGTGGAGTCGCACAGGAGGTGGTATAATCTTCATGACTTTCCCAAGAAGGTGATCGTCGCATCATATCAAAATTCATTGGTCCAAGAACACTCTTCTTAAGACATGTGAAGACTCCTTTATGGAGTCTCACTATTATTTTGTTCTTTTAAGGCAGTGGTTCTCAACCTTCCTAATGCCGCGACCCTTTAATACAGTTCCTCAGGTTGTGGTGACCCCCAACCATAAAATTATTTTCGTTGCTACTTCATAACTGTAATTTTGCTACTGCTTTGAATCGTAATGTAAATATCTGATATGCAGGATGTATTTTCATTGTTACAAATTGAACATAATTAAAGCATAGTGATCACAAAAACAATATGAAATTATATATTGTGAAATATTTATTTCTAATTACAAATAAATGAAATGTCTCGGTTCCTAAGACCATCGGAAATATGTGTTTTCCGATGGTCTTAGGAGACCCCTGTGAAAGGGTCGTTCGACCCCCAAAGGGGTCCCGACCGACAGGTTGAGAACTGCTGTTTTAAAGTGTGCTTGATTTAAGCTCCTTTTTCCCTTCTTTCCCCCCCCTCTTTTTAAAAGTTCTTTTAATGATTTGTTTGTTCTTCCTCATATGAACTATTACCAGAACGATACTTCATTTGTACAGGCAAGCTAGCCCAGAATTTACAGCTTGGTGAATTAATCTAGAGTTTTTGTACTGCTTATATATTGATGGCTCTGCTTCTCATTTGCGTGGTTTTGCAATTGCGCAAGAAACACCCACTAAGTTTACTATTGACTCTATTAAGCTACTGAGCTGAGTACTGGTTCCACTGCTATTAGGGTTCAAAAAATATTTTACTCAGGAGTTTATTCTGAGGCTGTCAAGAGCTAGACATACCTGAAAGTCCGGGGGAGAGGAGGGGAGACCTCGCATTGGGATTAACACGAGATCTCGCCCCTGCTTACACGTAAGGTGTGACGACCTCCGGAAGAGAGGCATCGCACCCGCCATTTTTTATTTTTAAAGGGGATAGAGCGCACGAATGCTCGTGCGCAAAGGTAAGGCTTTTTTTAAAAAAATAATTACTTTCCCCACTCCCCCCACCCTACCCCTGATGGGCGCAGCACTGCTAAGGACCACTGCACCCCATGCGCGGCTCCCAGCTCAGTGCGAGTAATTGCGCAGAGATGGGCAAACCCATGGAAACGGGCCGCACGCTCTGCGGTCTTGGGCTCAGTCCGAGACCGTGGAAACAGCAGGGCCAAAGTGTAGGGCTGTATCCCGGGGCAAGGGAGGGATGATCCCTCCCTGATCGCGTAATCTCCTGTGCATCATGCGGACGCACAGGGACGATCCTGGGGTTCGCCCCGGGATATTGCCTGGTGCAGCTAAGGCCAATGTGACTGTGAATAAAGTTACCTGAGTTTGACCGTCAGTCACAGACTGATGGTGTCTTTCAGTTATACCATTAGACAATTGTGGGTTCAGAGGCTTACTGTCAAACAAGATTTCTGTCTTGACATAACCAAGGAAGGCTATTATTCCATGAGTCAATAAAGATCAACCATTTACAAATCAATGGTTATTTATTTATTTATTTATTTTATTACGTTCATATACCGCCCCCATAGCTAGAGCTCTCTGGGCGGTTTACAGAAATTCTAAAATTGAGATAAAAACGAGTATACAAAATTTAAAATTCTAAAATGCAGAACATACATACATAAAGCATTAAAAACCATTAAAATAAACATGTGGGTGATTCATATCTATAGAAGTTGTGATTCTGCAAGCAAATCTTAAGAGATCTGACTCTGTATTCCCATTCATTGTGG
Organism: Elgaria multicarinata webbii; assembly: GCF_023053635.1. Lineage (NCBI taxonomy): Eukaryota > Metazoa > Chordata > Lepidosauria > Squamata > Anguidae > Elgaria > Elgaria multicarinata. The sequence continues at coordinate 90,303,793 of NC_086179.1, read as the reverse complement.
CTGGATTTTTTAAAAAATACATCGCCACTACAATCCCACAGTGAACATTTTCTTCCAGACAGAACATCTTGTGAAAGTCAACTCACTGGTTCTTTTTCTGCCTCACTTGAGAGCAAGAGCCTCTCTTGGGTGATCATTCTACCAGAAACGTTTTTGCTGATCATTGTTATTACTGTTACATTTTACACTTGACATCAGCTGGCTGAATGTATATTTACTTGGGCAGACGCTTTAACTACTACTTTAAAAAAATGAGTGGTTGAATAGACTTACTTTAGTGGTGATCCAACCACTTCGTCTGCTAGCAAGAGGTTATATGACAAGACATCAAACAGCATGTGAGTAATCCTTTAAATTATGACCTTGTGAAGATGCAGTAGGAGCAGAACCTCCTGTTTCAGCTGCTAGACATCTGAACACTTCTGTCTTCAGGGAATTGGTTGGCACCCCACTGAGAAAACTCACATCATTAGCAGGAATGGATGAGTACTGCTCCACTCCCTATCTTCAAAAATAGTTATGCCCCACCAATCACGGCATGGAAATCCAGTAAAGGGGGGGGGGAGAGAGAGAGAGGGATGGACCACTGAATATCAGAGACAGAACTAAAGGATCAAAATTTAATACCATTGCGAAAATTCTGTAATACTTAAATAAAGAGACAGAGATCAAATGCTGTTTGCTGGGCTAGCGAGAAAACAAATAGTCACAAACCTTGTGGAAATAATTACAGATCTGTCAAGAGTGCAATTGGATGGAAAGAGCCTGACGTCTATTTCCGGTTCCACCACTGATATATTGCAATACCAAAGTTCTGCTCTTTAGTGCAGTGGTTCCCAATTAGCTAAGTACTGCGGAACCCTTGTTTTTCAAATGCCAAGCCATGGATGCCCTACTTTTGAAAATTTTGTTATCTCTATGGTAGTTACCTGTGCGAAGCAATTTTTTGGGAGAAAATAAGGAGTAGTCCCTAATAAGCAAAGGTTGTTAGGTATACTAAAAAACAGACAATAAAATTTGTGATATTTGTCATATTACCATGCAAAAATGACAATGATTTAGTTAGGAATATAAAGACGAAATTAATTTTACTAACGTCTAGTTTACAGTTGAACAAATTATGACATGTCTAGCAGCTACTAAACCTAAATGTGATGGGAGAAATCATGCCTCTTTTTGTCCCGAACAATCCCAACCACATCTGGTTCAATATTTCCTACTTTTAATCTCAAATCTGGATTAACATTGAGTGTATTTTCTTTTTTAAAAATGCGGACCTTGAAGAGCTAATATGTGAATGGTGCCATGGACCCCCTGGGTGGGTTACACAGACACCCTGGGGTCCACGGACCACCAATTGCGAACCACTGCTCTAGTGCTTTAATGTGCAGTTGGACAAGTTGGGTGTTTTGGTGGGTTTTGCTTTGATAAGCTTCAGTTAGAGGCACTCGAAAGTGCCAATGCTGCAACTTCTACCACTATTATCCTCACACGTGGGAAGGGATAGTGGTACTGGTCAGCAATCAGGCTGCTCATGAGTGGATCATTTCCCTATGCTATGCCAAAATCTGTGAGCTGTAACCAATAAAAGTTGAGGACATTTGTAATCTACTTCAACCTTGCAAAGTTAATGGTGTTTCCCCCACCCACTCTTATCCACATGGCCCAAACAAGCTTAAAAGTTGCACATCGAGATGTGCAGGTAAGATCATATAGAACCTGCATACTGCCCCAGCCATAGCTACCATGAGCTATTATCTCCTGTCAATCACATAGTATCTTTGGCCTTTACTTGCACAGTGTATTTTAGATTCCTCAAAATGGAGGAATGAGCAGAGACACAATAAGAGACAGGCGGGGTGCAGAGCCCTAGCCATCCCCTTCCAAAAACAGATCCTGTGTTTGAAATGGCTGTGGCTACGGATGATTTGGGGAGTAGAACATCTACAGTCATGGAGCTGCAATGGAGAACAGCACACCCCTCAAGGGCAGGTAGCTGTTAGCTTGAAGAAGCTGTAATAGGCAGGCTCCAGTCTGCACAGCAGACTGGGCGATCTCTGGCCTTAGCTAGACCTACCTTTTATTCCACGATGGAGAAGGGAAGATCTCGCAATGTATTTACCCCAAGATCCCTCCTCCGTTTGAACTTGAGGCGCAACGACCTCAGGAGGAGAGGTGTCGCGCCTGCCATTTTTTTTAAAGCAACAGGAGCGCACAAGCACTCGTGCGCTGAAAGGTAAGTTTTTTTAAAAAAAAATAATTTCCCCGCTCCCCCCACCCTACCCCCGATGGGGGCAGCTCCTGGCTCCTTGTAAGGAATCACATGAAGCCAGGTCAACCCGCAGCAACGGGCCACATGTTCCTCAGTTTCGGGCTCAGCCCGAGACCGCTGAAAAACCAGGCCCAAAGTGTAGGGCTTTATGATCCCTCCCTGATCCCGGGATCCCCTGTGTGTCATGTGGATGCACAGGGACAATCCCGGGGTTTGCCCCGGGATAGAGCCCTGCCTAGCTAAGGCCTCTCTCTGGCCTTAGCTAGATCTAAAGATTATCTCAAGCAAATAGAGGGGTCGTCCCTGCCTGCTCCCGGGATCCCCTGTGTGTCATTTGGATGCACAGGGATGATCCCAGGACGATCCTGGGATATAGGCCTGGTCTAGCCATGGCCTCTCTCTCTCTCTCTCTGTGGGTGTGTGTGAGTGTGGGTGTGTATAAAAGAGACCAGTCTTCTCCCAATATAGTAACAGGTGTCACAGTTTGTTTTATTATTATTTTGGGGAAACCACATTTCTTTTGTTGCCTCATTATTCTGTAGGCAGTTTTGTGACTCAGAGCTTGTGTTTGTACTGAAGTGGTCTATCCCCTCCAAACACCAAAGGAGGGCATGACTAAAAAAAGAATAGCACAGACTACAGCCTGCTATGACTTGGTTGGCTGCCCCTAACACAAAACATATGGCCGTTCTCGAAAATAGAGAGGTAAAAAGAGTAGATAAAAACAGAAAGATGGACAAAATATAGCTGCCTGGGGGATACCCTGATTTACGTGTCAATAAGTGGTTTCAGTTCGCTGCATAAATTTATTACTCGGCATAACTACCATAACAACTGCCATGATAAACTTATAATAGGAGAGTTTATTCTCTAGATGCTAATCTATTGCGATCGTGAAATGAAGTTGGCTGGGCAAATTATTCATGCCTTTTCGTATTAGTTCAAGAGGAAGCAGGACATTCTGTAATGTGCTCCAACTCTTTGTTGTAGGGTTGCTTTTCCAATATTTTGAAGATTTTAAAAAAACTGAATTTGAAGAGATGCCATAGGACGTTCCTCTTTTACAGTCAGGTGTTCTCTGTTGGAGGTGTCCTATTTTACAGATGATGTTCTCTATTTGAAGGGCTGTACACCCAATTCCAGTTTAATAATAAAGAGCCATAAGAACTGCTGCCCATCAACAGTGAGCACCTGAACAGCAGACTGAACAGGCAGGCACACACACAGGTCACCCGGCCCTCATCTATACAACAGCTGAATGGCTTCCCATTAAATTTAACCCTTTTTTTGCTGATTCAAATTAGTCAGCAAGCGTCACAGTGCAGCAGCAACAGCGACTTTTATATTGAGTGTGCTTGATGCTGCGTACATTCTCATCTCCGCAACGAAGGAGGGACGAGCAAAACAATAAATTCTATATGCGGAGATCCGCATAGTTATATGGGTGAAAGGAGAGGCCAGTGTGGTGTTGCCCTGCAGGGTCATGCCCCGAGTTGCAGCCCAGCACCCGAACTACCCCCCAAGGAATTGTCCCTGCTCCCCGGAGTGGGGAAAGAAACGAGTGTACTTGAACGAGGCGGAGACTAGGGCAAGCAGGGGTGGCTCGCTCGCTGCCCATTCACCATCTTTGTTGTCAAATTCAAGTTGAAAATGGCAGGAAGAAATGAGGCAGCCGATAGGCGGAAAGGAGGGGAATCGGCCAATCACATCGAAGCTATGCCCACATGTCATAAGGCAATTTAACTCCCCCAAGGACACATAACCATAATGCAATGCAAAGTCAGACGTTGGCCTAAAATCGTGGTAAAATGGAAATCCAAATATGCACATTATCATGGGTAAAAGCCATCGGTGCAGCGAATGGACGGCTGCATCATGTGTTCAAAAAAGAGAATCTGTGCATTTACCTCGGTGTACAGAGCCCGTTTTAGATGTGCCCCTGATAACAGTCTTCCACACTATGGTGAGATGTACTGTATTACCACCACCACCATCATTATCTAAATTTCCATCTACAGAATCATAGAAAAGTAGAATTGAAAGGGGTCTATAAGGCCATCGTGTTCAATCCCCAGCTCAATGCTATACATAAAAATTTGTATGTTCAATGTTTATGCAAATCACCACCCTCTTTTGTCCGTTTTTTTGGGGTGTGTGTGATTCATAAGTACCCACACTACTCAGAGTAAAGACTCCCTTTCCCTCAACAGTGAAAGCTGCCTGGTGAAGGATCCAACCCAGGAAAGACCTTGCCGGTATGATGGAAGGGCAGTTTCTGCTGCCCATTCTGCTTGCTTCTTTCCTTGCATCTGTTCCAGGGGCTCCAGCCCAGGAAGAGGATGCTAGCCCCTAGGGCTGGAGGGTGTGCAGTGGGCCCAGACTTTGGCGCGATAAAAAAGGCTTCTGCTGAAGTTCCTCAGAAAAATGTCCCGTTAATTGCATCTGACAACATTTATCAGCCTGGTCATGCTTCCAGGTTTGTAATACAAATATTTGTGTCATGGTTGGGGACAGGTGGGTTTTTTTTTTAGAAATGAAATCTTATATGGTAGTTGAAGAAGCTAAAGGTGTTTTCCCCCTGCAGGCATTAGTTTCATAGAAGCTTCTGACCCCACTTAAAGCAATTAAGACTTTAAAAAAACAAACAGCATCTCTCCATCTTAGTGTGAATTTAACATCCCATTAATAACAAGATGATGAATTGAGAGCCTTGGGAAATAAAACTTCTGCAACTGCTCATAGAATAGCCACCAGAAGGGTATGGAAAGCTCTTTTTTTAATCTCTCACTATATCTTAACTCTCCACCTTCAATAATGGCTGGAGTATAATTTTACATGGCTCTTGCAATTTATGCCTTTTTCTAGTTACATTATCCACAACTATCAGTTGCTCCCCCCCCCCACTCCCTGTTACTTAATTGTTGAAATGATTTGGAGCTGTGGTCAGACTTGTTTCTGACAGCACTGAAGCAGCAGTCAGGTAGCAGTTAAATACATCCCAGTCATCCCAGTTGTCAATTAGAACTGGTTCAGTACCTTAGCCCCATTTGGCCTTGCAGCCTACTTGAAACACCTAGGCATTGTACTGAGGGACCACCACCATGTCAGCAACAGATTGGATCCTTCACTTTCATTGGGTCCAGTGTGAATTTTGCAGCCGTGTAATCATGATGCAAACAATTGGAATAATAGTTTGGAACAAACTTATGATGGGGAAAATAAAAGAGAAACACTGAAATCGACAGATTTTATCCATCTCTAATATTTACTTGGGATGGATAAATTTTCATTGGGAAAATTTTCATTGGTGCTATTTTGAGCCATTTGTCACCCCATTCTCCATAATAGCAATTAACGTCATTTTTGGAAGAAAGGGTTTATCACCTTTTTGGATAGGTTTACAAACAGCCTAGAAGTTCACAGAAGCATCTGGAATGAGCTTCCTACAGTCATCGTGACCTTGGTCTTTATCAGTTAATTGGTGCTATTTTTGCTATAACTTTTTTTTTCCCCCTAGAGAGGCTGTTGTGATTTCAGGCAATTAGTTGCAGCACCTGGTAAAAGCTGTCTCTTCTTTGCGAGAGATGAGTTTCTTTTGCAACATTCACAATAATCGAAATGACTAAATCCAACATTACCACTACTATTAATTATGGTGATATGGTGGCCTATACTGATGAACTAGCTTTCTTGGTTACTAGCTCTGCAGGGCGTCTATTTTACTGATGCTATTGGCGGTGTGAGATGACTAAATCTTCATTTGCCTTTGTCCCTAATTTTCAAACAAATGCCAACTAAGCTGTTATGATTTTTTTTTTTTAGCTCTTAAGGAGTTTTACGTGTCCATTATAATAGATGCAAGCATGTTTTTGTAAGTGCCTCTTCATAGTCTGATATTGAAATATATGCATTTTTTAATCCAACCTGTAAGCCAGTTTATACAATTTATAGTACATTTTCACTTTAGGGACTGCTAGGGGTCTGCATTTTTTCTTATCTTGTAAAACAAGTGCCTTGATGTGTGTTTCGTATTAGGATAGGATAGCTACTTGTGAATTATCAAAAAAGAGAACATGGAGCACAAAAAAAGCAGGGGGAAAAGAGGACACCAATTTGTATCAAATTTATATATGCAGATTTGTATGTATGTATGTTTTTCATTGTGTTTAATGTATTATTATTATTATTATTATTATTATTATTATTATTATTATTATTAATCAAGTTGTATTAGTGATTGTAAACTGCCTTGAGTGCCATTTTTGGTAGAAAGGCAGGGTACAAATCAAATGAATTAATTAATGAATAATTAGCGTGGAAGCCTGTGACCAGGCGACCTATGGTCTTTCTCTTTAAACTTAAATTGGACTGAGAAGCCATTAAAATAGAGCAGGGGTCCCCAACCCTCGGGCCATGGACAGGTACCGGTGTGTGGCCTGTTAGGAACCGGGCCGCGCAGGTTCACCCACCCACCCCCATTCCAGCATACCTGGGCGCAGGGCGCCATCTTGCCCACCCAGCCGAAGTGAAGCCAGGACGCTGGAGTGGCGGGTGGGTGGCTTTGGAATGGCGTGCCCGGCCAGGCACGCCATTCCAAAGCCGCCCGCCCACTCCAGCATCCTGGCTTTGCTTCGGCTGGGTGCCCACCCAGCTGAAGCGAAGCCAGGATGCTGGGGTGGGGGTGGGTGGCTTTGGAAGCCACCCACCCCCACCCACCTGGCTTCACTTCGGCTGGGTCATTTTCTAAGCATGTAGCCTACAGTTGGATCCTTTTGAGGATGGGACCTGGAAACCCCCTCCACACTAGTCTCACTATTTAAGGTACAATCCTATGCGTGTTTAGACAGCCCCTTTATTCTGACAGCACTGCAGCTTTATGAAGACATTCCTGTGAAAAGTAGTACCTTCTCTCTAATTCTCTAGGATGACTATAGCAACAATTTCTCAAGCAAGGCTCTAAATGCATCTTCTGACTTGCCTCTAATTATCTTCATCAAAGAAACCCTCATCTCTTGGGTGTAAACAACCCAATTCAATGGCCAGGAGGGCTTAATACTTCACGTCTGCTGGTAGCAACTGCTCCACCTATTCCTTGCTAGAACAAGAAGTCATTAGGATAAATACTCAGCTTTATAAACCCAAGGTGTGTTCCATGAAGAAGAAGAAAAAACCAAAAACAAAAAATCGGGCACAATGACAAAAACAAACCCTGAAATAATGATAACAAAAAAGCTGAAAATTGACTTAATTTGATGCTATTATATCCAAATGTAATGAAAATTATGAATCGGTAAATATTATGCTAATGTTTCTAACAATATTGGGCATGATCCAGCCAAAATGTTTCTAATAATATTGGGCATGAGCCAGTGTGGTGTAGTGGTTAGAGTGTTGGACTGGGAGTTGGGAGATCTGGGTTCTAGTCCCCACTCAGCCATGAAAATCCACTGGGTGACTTTGGGCCAGTCACAGACTCTCAGCCCAACCCACCTCACAGGGTTGTTGTTGTGAGGATAACATGGAGAGGAGGAGGATTATGTATACCGCCTTGGGTTCCTTGGAGGAAAAAAGCTGGGATGTAAATGTAATAAATAAATAAATAAATAAATAAATAAATAAAATTAAGCATTTTAAGTCTCATTTATTTCAACTGGAATGCAAGGCAAGATTGCAATCCTATGGGCACTTACTTGTTCGTCAACCTGATGGAACTCAGTGAGATTATTATTATTATTTATTTATTTATTTATTTATTTATATAGCACCATCAATGTACATGGTGCTGTACAGATTACACAGTAAATAGCAAGACCCTGCCGCATAGGCTTACAATCTAATAAAGTTGTAGTAAACAATAAGGAGGGAAAGAGAATGCAAACAGGCACAGGGAAGTGTAAACAGGCACCGGGTAGGGTGAAGCTGACAGTATAGGGTCAGAACAAACTCAATATTTAAAAGCTATAGGGAAAAGAAAAGTTTTTAGCTGAGTTTTAAAAGCTGTGATTGAGTTTGTAGTTCTCAAGTGTTCTGGAAGAGCGTTCCAGGCGTAAGGGGCAGCAGAAGAAAAAGGATGAGATTTACTTTTGAGTAAACATTCTCATGATGGTGTTTACCAAATCAATAGGACTTTAACAGCACAATCGTATACAAGTTTACTCAGAAGTAAGTTTCAATGAGTTCAATGGGGCTTACTCCCAGGTACGTGGGTATAGGATCACACTGTAAAAGTATTTGAGTTTGGCTGGATCATGGCAAACCTGGAGAAACCTGGTTCCAATTAATTCAAATAACCAAAATATAAGCAGTCATTCCAAACCTAAGCACTGCCATGGAAGTAAATGCCTTTGTTTTTATAGGAAACTACTTCCTTGTAAGTCTGTTCACGGGATTGTAGCCTGAGACAAATACAGAACCTGAAGCATTTTGGAGCTGTAAAATGTAAGCTTGAATATTGTCCAAACTCAAACTTAATTCGCACATACACACACGGCCATGTCCAAATTAGTTTTACGCAGGACTTTGGCCTGTCTTGCTAACTCTAATGTGAATGTTGTACAAACAAGACTCCTTTTGTACTGAACTTCTCAGTTGATTTGTAAGTGGAAAACGAAAGTGTGAGGTAAGCTTATCCTATGAAAAACATAACAGGAACCTCTAAATATTAACTTTTAAATAGACAATAAGAATAGTGTCCCACCATGTTGTATAAGAGGTAGCAAGATTATTATGCTACTTCACGATTAAAAATGTCTCCATCTAATTTCAAAATACAAATTGAAGAAAAGAAGGTGTAGAAACTGCATGTGTTCCACACTTCGACTGCATTCCTCAAGATAATTATAAAGAAACAAAACTTTTTTTTTCCACTGGGACTTGCTTCCAAGTAAACATTTTTGAGATTGGGATCCCTTCCAATTCACAAAATACTCCCCTCCTGGAAAAACATTCTCATTCACCATAAGAGAGCACCCGTGGGTATATCTATAGTTCTGAAGTACATATTTGGATGGCCTGGTTTGAATGTAACACTAAACTATGGGTTAGAGGACTCATGGGCTCCTCTTTGCTTCTCTGGCACAGCTGCGTAGAGCTCAGAAGCTTTCACTTCCATTTTCAAGTTAACCATAGCTTAGTGTTATGTCTGAACCCTAAATTATGGTTGGCGCAGAGTGGTAAAGCAGCAGTTTCTGCAGCTGAAACTCTCCCCATGGCCTGAGTTTGATCCCAGCGGAAGCTGGTTTCAGGCAGCCGGCTCGGGTGGACCCAGGCTTCCATCCTTCCGAGGTCGGTAAAATGAGTACCCAGTTAGCTGGGGGAAAGGTAATAATGGCCGGGGAAGGCAACGGCAAACCACCCGGCTGTAAGGCCTGCCAAGAAAACGTCAGCGAAAGCTGGTGTCCTTCCAAGAGTCAGTAATGACTCAGTGCTTGCACGAGAGGTTCCTTTCCTTCCTGTTTCAGTAAACCTCAGTTAAACTAAACACAACTTGTGTAGTAAATTGTAGTTAGTTAAAAATTGGAATGAAAGCTTAGGATCTCACAGCCGTGCTGGAGGAGGAGAGGGAAAAGGGGACCTGAAAAGCTCAAAGCATGTAACACTAAACCATCATTTAGGACTATGTCCAAATGCAGCCAATTCTACAGTGATATTGAAAGACCACAAGACTTTTTCCTGCCTGAGTCATTCAGGTGGGTGGCCCTCCTCTTCCACCTCCTCCCCACACCCGGCTCTCTCAGTGATCGTGCCCCTCAATGCCATACTCTGAGGAAGGGGCCTTAAGAGACAGCTTGCCAGTTTTTTAAAAAATATCTGTCACCGTTGCAGCCAAGCCTCACCCACAGTGCATTGTTCTGAGGAAGGACTCCTTAGTGCAAGGACAGGTGATCTTTTTAGGCTCATAGGCACATTTGGCAATTGGAGGAACTGTCCTGGTTACCATCACAAAATGGCTGCCATGGGAAGCGTGGCAAGTCACAAAGGACAAGTAACCTCCCCAAAAACTGAGAACAAGGTCTGAGTCTCGGCACATTAAGCAACTCTTTTGGACCCAGTTTTCAGAAACTAAACTCTTTTTCTCCCCCCGCCCCCGGCTAGCCAACTCATTCCCCCATCTCACTTTCACCACCCATGGACTCTCTCTCTCTCTGTCTCTCTGTCTCTCCCTCTCCCCACCCACTCACTCATACACCACACACCTCCAGCCAGCCATTTACCATCCACTCACACATGCCCACATGCAAGCATCCCATATATTCATCATACATATATGCAGGCCCCTCCTTTCTCCTCCTGACTACAAACAACTGAAAAACACATCCACTCTTCTTCAGGAACCCTCCAAAATACCCCCTAACCCCTTTTTTCTTTCCCTCTCTCTTTAACTCTCACATTGAGCCCCCGTCCATTCAGACAAACAAGCACGCAGCCCTCCCCACTGCTTCTTGCTGCCTTCCCTGGCCTCCGAGCCTCTCCCACTGCTCTCCCTCGCCCCCACTGCTTCCTTTAGCACCACCTCAGCTTACCAGACAGAGGTGACAGAACTCCACTTTTCTTCCCCCCTTCTTTTCCTTGATGGCTAGGAGCACTGCAAAGGGAAGCAGTGGCCTGTGGCCGCCCGCCATCTTCATTTCTTAAGGATGTATCTGAGCCCCACATGTGGCCCAGAATCAACCATGGGGAAAATGAAGATGGCAACTGCTGGAAACGTTATTTGCTGCAGCACAGCAAAAGGGCCAGCGTCACTCCATCAGTAGCTGGTGAGCAGCTACAGCTAGGCCGGGGGTGGCAGGGCAGTGTTGTCACTGATGGGCAGACTTATGGGTGACAGATGGCGGCACAATATGGCACCTGAGCCACATGGCTACTTGTGGTTCATGAGAAGGAGGGGACAGGAGGAGCTTAGGAGATGGCGGATGGTAAAGATGCCAAAGCATCCAAATTTTAAGCAGATCACTTGGACCCAAATCTCAGTGATCTGAGCCAGAAGTGGTGCTTTAGCTTAGGTATGCAGCACCAGGCTGGCAGGTCCGAAGCCCAACGTTCAAATCCTGCTGCTCCACCTGCAGATGTCCTAGATAACAGGAATAGAAAGTTCCTGACCTAATGCCATGGGGAAGTGAAGACAGTACCAGGCTAATGGGAATAGTCATCTGATTTAATTGCCCTCTTCAAATTTATCTTGATGTATCACTTTACATTAAAGAAAATGATTTTTTTCAATTCAATTGTAATTTATCTTATTTGCTCTGTAGCTGAACTGAAGGACTACTTTAGATTTTTAACACTAGGTTTAAGCCCCAACAATGATGTAAAGTGGTAAAACCAAAATACCAATCAAACAGAAAGAAACTCAAAGTCAAATGAAAATTTCTAAGATTTTCACAGCAAGCTCTGGTGTGAGAACTACTTGAGAAACTTCTTCTGTGTTACTGGTAATTAAAACATGCTTTTTGTGGGGTGCCTTGTGTTCTCTCAGATTCAAAGTAGCTTAGTCTTTGGAAACGTTAACCATCATTGGATAGGAAGTATACGGACAAAAGCCTGCACTTATATGAATGTAGAGAAAATGTGAAAAAAAGGGATGGCTGAATAGCCAGCTATGAAAGACTTTCCAAAAATAGATCATACTTGCTTATGAACTAGAGCTAATTATGGGACCGAATCACAGCGTTGGCAGGAATTCACAGTGAGAAAGTTGAAAACACCAGTCAGTAAATTTCCACATGAACCATCAAGATTTGTAATTCTTTCCCAGAGCACACCATAAACTTCCAGCTTCTCTCCTAGGTCCAGCTCATTGAAAAGTTTTAGATCTCACACAGAGTTGAGGTTTCTGGTCTACAGATGTTTTTCTTAAAATGAATGTGACATTATAACTCCAGGTTTTACACTGTTATTGGAATAGGTTATAAATTATATGACGTTCTATGGAATATTTAATAATTTTCAAACTTATGTATAACAAGTGGCAATGTGTTACTAATTCAAGAGATTAGTTTTCTCTTTATAATTTGAACAAAAACAAAACACCCACAATTTTTTATAGTGTGCTTGTCTACGGTAAGTAACTTCTAGAGGAGGCTGGTGGTGAGTTCACTCTGGGTTTCAATCAGTACCAGTTCAGAACTCTAAAGGACCCCGTGGTTCAGAATTCTGCATAGCTCCTTTAGAGTTGTGACTTGTTCTGACTGAAACCCAGAGTGGATTCATCTCACTGACATAGGAGCCACCACCCTCCACTGGTAACATCTACAAAATTTTCTGGGCATAAGGTGGCTGCAGAAAAAGCCTTCTCCGTATTGGCCCACACCCACACCATGCCAGGAACAGCACGAATGGTTGTGCCAATTTTCTGGTAAGTTTCTGTTTTTGTCATGACACTGCTAATTATCCTTTTGAGCTTTGGATATATCTTGCCCAAATGCCAAATCCTGGACATGGTGGTGGGTGCACACTGTGAGCTGAAACAGCTGTTAGCAAGGCTTGCCTCATGGCTACTCTGAACCCAACTGGTTATATGAGTAGGCCCCTTGGTAATGCTCCATTAGTATTCAAAACTAAGCAAGTGCCTGTAGTATCTCATTTTCTCTATACCCAAAAATAATCTGAAGGAGCAGAACATAACTCAGCTGTTGAGACACATATCTGCCCTGTAAGTTGCATATTTATTTATTTATTTATTTATTTATTTATTTATTACATTTTTATAACACCCAATAGCCAAAGCTCTCTGGGCGGTTCACAAAAGTTAAAACCATAATAAAACAACCAACAGGTTGGTCAGAACAGTTTAGTCCTCAGCAGACGAACAATGCCTGTTCGAAGGAGGATCCTCCAAGACTCGCTGATTCTGATCATCCTACTGAGGCGTCTCATAAGGCGGCTTCATTTACTCGAGATGAGAAGTTAGTGAATAAGCAAAGAAGTGGGTAACAGAGGGCAAATAGTAGGAATTTTATTTTATTTATTTATTTATTTATTTATTTATTTATTTATTACATTTTTATACCGCCCAATAGCCGAAGCTCTCTGGGCGGTTCACAAAAATTAAAACCATAATAAAACAACCAACAGGTTAAAAGCACAAATACAAAATACAGTATAAAAAGCACAACCAGGATAAAACCACGCAACAAAATTGATATAAGATTAAAATACAGAGTTAGAACAGTAAAATTTAAATTTAAGTTAAAATTAAGTGTTAAAATACTGAGAGAATAAAAAGGTCTTCAGCTGGCGACGAAAGGAGTACAGTGTAGGCACCAGGCGGACCTCTCTGGGCAGCTCATTCCACAACCGGGGTGCCACAGCGGAGAAAGCCCTCCTCCTAGTAGCCATCTGCCTCATTTCCTTTGGCAGGGGCTCACAGAGAAGGACCCCTGTGGATGATCTTAAGGTCCGGGCAGGTACAAATGGGAGGAGGCGTTCTTTCAAATAACCTGGCCCCAAACCGTTTAGGGCTTTAAATGTCAATACCAGCACTTTGAATCGGGTCCGGACCTGGACTGGCAGCCAATGAAGTTGTAAAAGGACTGGCGTAATGTGATCTCGCCAGGTTAGATAGAAGACTGTCTAGGAATCATGTAAAATTTTGGAGGAAGACATAAATATTAAATTATACACCAGTGATACTTGGACAGTGGTCTATTGTCTATTGGTACCTTGGGTTGCACATTTGCATGCCATGTAAGAATGATTCCTGTGTACTAGAGTTTACCAGATATGGGCTGCACCCATGCAGGTGCTCATCAAGCCTGATTAGTGCTGGGGAAAGCTGAGGAGTTTGGTGATCAGAACAGACATCAGATGTTCCCAGCAATAGTCAGCTGGCCAGAGGGGAAGACGGAGGCACAGGGGATCTCAGCACACCAGGAGGGGAAGTTTAAACCTCTCCATCCTCACATGCTGAGATGGAGGGAGGAAGTGTGTGTGTGTGTGTGTGTGTGTGTGTGTCTGAGTGTGGGGAAAGAGGAGGGAAGGGAGTGAACACTGGCCTTGGCTACACCCACAGAATCCCAGGACCCACCCACCTATTGCCTTTGGCCACTCCTACCACCAGCTTGGGATCCCCAACTCATCAGCCATCCCTGCATGTGGCCCTCAGGAGACTGTCCATGCCTGGTTTAGAGTAGTTCAAGTATCTCAATGACACACTGCTTATAGTAACTTAGCAATGTCCACCCTACCTCTCCATACTCCTTGCTTCTGATGTAGTACATGATACAGATACATAGGCTTGCAGAAGGAGCTGGTTTATTGTTGAGAAGCCTTTCAAGTGACATCTTTACTCAGGCATATGGCGGCACATTCCCCAATGTTTAGTTTTTAATCGGTTTTTAATGCTTTATTTATTTATTTATTTATTTTATTACATTTATATACCGCCCCCCAGCCAAAGCTCTCTGGGCGGTTTACAACAATTAAAAATAGTAGACATTAAAAGTATACAAACAATTTAAAAAACATAAAAACAGTATAAAAACAACAACAGATGTGTGTATGTTCTGTGTTTTAGAGTTTTGAATTTTGTATACTTGTTTTTACCTCAATTTTAGAATTTCTGTAAACCGCCCAGAGAGTCCTGGCTATGGGAGCGGTATATAAGTGTAATAAATAAATAAATAAATCTACTGTGGGGCTATGCCAGAAGGAGATACTTGCATAGAACAAGCACACTGGAACAAAGGCTGAAGACATGCCAGTTAATATATAACAAAGCTTATACATGTGAAGCTTCCGTTACAGGTTCACATCGCTTTTGACAGCACTATCACAAAGTTTCAGAGCAACAGACAGAAGGGTGGCAGGCGTTTCAAGTACAGTGAGCCAGTGGCAGAAGCTTCATGTGACCACTTTCCATGGGTGAAATTCAGTCAAAAGCATAATCTAAGCTAAAAATTAGGGATGGAAGAGAGTTTAGTTACAGTTTGCAAATCATCTGTTCTTGCCCCTTTTGCAACCCCGAACATGAATCGGAGTACATTTTTTTCTGGAAAAGCATGCACGTTCCCAAATTTGCAATCATGTTTGATAAATTATATAAGAAGCTGGGAAATGACATGCCCTTAGGTGTGGTCTGGTGGATGAGAAAAATTTCACATTCTCAGATCCACTCCAAACCGGTGCCAAAAATTAGTGCTAGTTTTGTGCCGTTTTGTGCCACAAACCCCGAGTTTTGTGCCGCATCCTAAAGTGTGAAAACGACATGCCCTTAGGTGTGGTCTGGTGGATGAGAAAAATGTCACGTTCTCAGATCCACTCTAAACCGGTGCCAAAGTTTTGTGCTAGTTTTGTGCCGGTTTGGAGGTTCTATGACAAAGTTCATTTTTTGGTGTGTTAACTACAAACCCCTGCTTGAAGTATCAATACACAGCTGTTGGTGGTGGCACAAAACTCGGGGTTTGCGGCACAAAATGGCACAAAACTAGCACAAAACGTTGACATATGTTTGGAAAAGATTCTAGGTTGGGGGGTTCCAAGTTAAGAGAGCCTGCCTGAAACCCTGGAGAGCAGCTGCCTGTCAGTGTCGACAATACTGGGCTAGACGGACTAATGGTATAAGGCAGCTTCCTATGTTCCATTTTGTTTATGGATGGCGGTGCTTACAAGGATCCACACTCGGAGAACTGAGTTCGCTATTAGTATTTATAATGACAGCATCTAATTAAAGTATTCCCATCAGGCGACTCACCCAAAGCTAGAAGCAATATACCTTCACGACATTATAGAAACATTGCTAATTGAAACAACGTTCGCTGCACATTTTGATGTCGATATGTACATACAATTCATATTTCTGTCTCTGAACTCAATGACACGAACCATTATCTGCTCTGTCAACCAGCAGCATCAAAGGTGCAAGAACAAGAAGGTGATAGAAAGATCCACACTGGAACTCACACCCTGCTTTCTTCAATTAGCGATGAGCTGTCACTCTGATGGGAGCACAAAAGAGTTATTACTGTGTTAATGTTTTCGTCCCCTCAAGCCTAACTGAGATCAGACTCTGACCTTATTTCCTGAAGGTTTGGCATCGATTTGGAAGGCTATCCAGTTGTTCAGTTGGGTGTGCCAGGCCTCCTTCCTACTGTTTCCTAGTTGGCAGGAGATGTTAAATTAATTAATCATGCTCAAGGAATGACCTTTTGTGGGGGGGTTTTAAAAAAAATTATTTATATTACTGACTTTGCCCAAGACGAGATCAGATTCCTACCCAGAGGGCAGCGCTGCTGACCAGGTTGCACAAGATGAAGAAAAGAGGAAAACCCTTATAACCTCTTTTAGTATTTATGTCTTGATGTAATTTAGAAGAAAGAAAATCAAATTTTACTACCTTTACTGAGGTTTGCAATATCTCTCTGAAAACACTGTTAATAGGGGTCAGCCAGTCAATTCACAGAATGAGGCAATTTTCAGCATAAGGGAATAACCAAATAGATTTTAAACCAATCAAAATGAACAAATCTGAAGACTTCAAAAAGGGGTCAAAATGGAATAGACCGGCATGTACGAGAACCCAGAAGTCTTACTAATTAAAATTCCTATCTTCCAGAAGACGTTAGTGTGATCTTATTCCACTTATCCTTTGAACAGACTTTGAATCACTTTTGATGCTGATTCAATTTCAATTGAAACTCGTCTGGCTGGTTCAGGCACGCCATCTTTAACTGCAGCATTCGTAGCCACTCAAAGCTGAATGTGTGAACTGACATCACTGAAAAGCATGAGGTGAGGTGAGATGAAAGCTACGTCTTTGGTATTTGGTCATGGATAGCTCATTCACACTGCAAAGTGTACTGGCAAAGCAAGTCCTGTTGCTACAGCAAAGACATTCTTCACACAATAGGTTTTTGACTACTTCCTCTTCCTGGAAGTTGAAACACAACCCTGGCCTACTGGAAGAATCTCACAGACCAAGATGAACCAATTCAATGAGCTCTGTAGAAAAGCTACCTTGGGCTTCCCTAAATGAAATGGACTAAGTAGATATTTTACCCCAACTTTCCTGCCCAACCCTACATGCAGCAGCTAATTACTGAGTATCCCAGGCCGGATCTACACTAGTCTTATAACGTTGCTAGTGTCCCTTTCTAATGTGGTTCTCTGTATCAGTTCTCTGTATCACGGGACACACTAGCGTGACTTACGTTTAGCTGTGACGGAACTTCAGGGCACATGGTTAAATCCTTTCCGTAGTTCTCCCTCTTCTCTGAGAGTAGCAGAGTTGCTGGGTTTGCTCCGCCCACTGCCTGCCTTATTCCTAGCCAGCAGTACAGGGCAATAGTCATAAGCACACACAAACCTCCTCCCAAAACATCTTAACACAAGTCCCAGGGAATAGAGCCAGCCACTTTGCTGAAATTAAGCTGGGCTGGGTCTGGTCAGGGTTTGGATGGGTGACCAAATTGAAAAGTTTTAGCAGCAGCCTCGTTTTGGACTGGGAGCAGAGACCCTTGTTAATTTTTCTGCACGGAGCTACAGCAATCCTTTGAGCGCTCCTCAGCTCCTTTGCAAAGAGGGGGGAAATGTTAAAAAAATATATATAAAAAATCAACCAATGACCCAATTTGATTCAAATTTTGTATTTGAATTACTGTGCCAATTTTGGTGTCTTTATCTATAAAGCTTACGCAGATGTAAGCTTTTGTTTAAAATCCTGCTCCTGCACCCACAGCAGCGGCTTGGAATTAGGGCAAATCTTTTGCAAAAGGAGCACAATTAAGGCAGGACGCATGGGAGTATTTCACAATAAAAGCAGATTCTAAGGTGGAAAACTTCTGAGTCCTTTGCATGCAATTGTCAGTGACTGCACAGTATAACACTGCTGTGATTTATCTGCTGTAGCAGATAAGATAGCAAACGGGGCGAAGGAAGGAGAACAGGAAGTGGGTGGAGCAAACCCAGCAGCTCTGAGAAAGGGAGAGGAAAATTACCGATAGGACGAGGCGCATGAATCTGTAGCCACGCTGGAACTAAGAAATAGAACCTGTAAGTACAACTCATTTACAACGTTAGAGACCCAGGGTCACGTGACCCATTCAAAACGGTAGAATATCATCAGTGTAGATTCCCACCTGGGCACCAACAGTTAAAGCTCCATCACATCTACTCAAATGTGTGCCTCCCGTCACTTCTTCTGTTGTCACTCCCATGTCGCTTCCTGAAAAGAGGAAGTAATCAGCCCCATTCAGTCTGGTAGAAGAGAGCAGCGAGAGGTTTTTTTTTGTGGTGCAACAATGGCCAGAAGGGGTGGAAGACACGCGAGAGGCAGATGACGTCGTGTGAGTAATTCGTGAGTGCCCAGTAATGACCGTGCAGTAAAACGCTCATCGGATGGAACTTTTATAACGACTGCTATAAACTGTTTTAAAGCACTAGTGTAGATCCTGCCTAAGTCAACCCAAAATATTTGCATTACAACAGGGATAGATTACAACAGTATATTGTTGCTGGGGCAAGTCATTCCACCACCACCCCTTCCCCAGCTACTGTGAGTCTTGCAACTAAACCAAGGGAGATGGGATACCTGAGGTGGGTGGCAGAGATGTCATTCTCAAAAGTCCTGGAGCTTCAGCCCTGTGAACCTTGGCTCCACTGCAAAATCATTTATATGTTACAACGAAGAAGCAGGGCTGGCCCAAAATATTTTGCTGCCTGAGGTGGAGCAGCAAAGAACACCAAAGTCAGGGTACACAGTGTCTAAATCAGGGGTGCAAATAGTACAACCTCCAGGCCACATGTGACCACCCGAGCCCTATCTGGCAGCCCCCTCAGACCCTTTGCATCTGCTGCCACCCAAAAAAACAACAGCAACAGCACTCAAAAAATGAGAGAGGAAGAACACTTTATGAATAGGTTCTTTGGTCCCGACCATAGAAGTCTCAATTCCAGAGCATTGTGGTGTTTCCAAGGAAGTAGTGGGGTGTGTGGGGAGAGAGTGAGGTAGGTGTTTGTGTGTGTATAGAGGGGGGGGGGAGAGGTGAGTCTGTGGCCATTTCTACACCTGCCTTTTCCCCCAGGATTGTCCCTGGATCATTCCTGTGCATCCAAAGTGATCTTGATAGGCTGGAGCGCTGGGCTGAAAACAACAGAATGAAATTTAATAGGGATAAATGCCAAGTTCTACATTTAGGAAATAGAAACTGCAGGCACAGTTACAAGATGGGGGATACTTGGCTCAGCAATACTACAAATGAGAAGGATCTTGGAATTGTTGTAGATCGCGAGCTGAATATGAGCCAACAGTGCGATATGGCTGCAAGAAAGGCAAATGCTATTTTGGGCTGCCTTAATAGAAGTATACCTTCCAAATCACGTGAGGTACTGGTTCCTCTCTATTCGGCCCTGGTTAGGCCTCATCTAGAGTATTGCGTCCAGTTCTGTGCTCCACAATTCAAGAAGGACGCAGACAAGCTGGAGCGTGTTCAGAGGAGGGCAACCAGGATGATCAGGGGTCTGGAAACAAAGCCCTATGAAGAGAGACTGAAAGAACTGGGCATGTTTAGCCTGGAGAAGAGAAGATTGAGGGGAGACATGATAGCACTCTTCAAATACTTAAAAAGCTGTCACACAGAGGAGGGCCAGGATCTCTTCTCAATCCTCCCAGAGTGCAGGACATGGAATAACGGGCTCAAGTTAAAGTTAAAGGAAGCCAGATTCCAGCTGGACATCAGGAGAAACTTCCTGACTGTTAGAGCAGTGTGACAATGGGACCAGTTACCTAGGGAGGGAGGTAGAGGCCTACCTAGAGGCCTTCAAGAGGCAGCTGGACAACCACCTGTCAGGGATGCTTTAGGGTGGATTCCTGCATTGAGCAGGGGGTTGGACTCGATGGCCTTGTAGGCCCCTTCCAACTCTGCTATTCTATGATTCAAATGCCACACAGGGGATCCTGGGAGCAGGCAGGGATGACCCCTCCATTTTCCTGGGATAACCCTTAGGTGAAGCAAGGTCCTCTCTGTGTGTGTGAGAAGGAGAGAGAGTGGTGTGTGTGTGACCTGTATGTCAATATGCATACATTTATGTGCATGCATGTGCACTTGTGTGGCCCGTGCCACCTCAGTACATACCTGATGTGCCCCTCAGCGTTGAGAAGAAGGTAGTTAAGCCCTGGTGTAAAGCCAGACTACTTATTTTGGTATATGTGGTAGAAAAACAGCTCTACAGCTCACTGGCAGTAAAAATACAATAATAACAATAATAAATTAAAAAACAAAACAAATTGCTGACATTTCATAATGCCATACACTTTGCTGCCTGAGATAGCTACCTCCCTCTAATGGTAGTAGGGTCAACCCTGCCAGGAAGGGAATCACTTCTGCTCAGGGAGGCCATTTCGACAGCATCTCCATGGTAGTACATTCCCCTCAGAATTTCCAGGACACCATAGAAAAGCGAAGTTGCCTATGAGCTATTATCACATCACATGAACCATATTCCTTCCTAGGTTCTGCTTTTGTCTCCCATTCTTCAGCTTGACTAGTTCAATGGTGCAGCCCAAGCATTGTACTACTGCAACGAACCATGTTTGGAATTTGTGTTTGGAGGCAAGGATGGGGGTCACTCGGAGTCTGGAATATTAAGGAAAATGGGAGGAGAGCGTTGAAGGGATCATGGGATGTTAGTTGGAATTACGTGTGTTGACATTTGCAAGAGGGAGAGGGTGGATGGTAGAAAGGATTAACTGGGTGGGAATGGGTTCAGGGCATTAACAGTTATACATGCATCCTAGACTTCAATTTATTGTTAATTTGGTTTCATTGTTACGCAAACGAACACTCTGTCGTTATCCCTGGGTATTTCCAGTAAAACTCATGCTTAAAGGTTTTGAACATCAATCCCATACCTATACCTACACGAGGGGTGCACAACCTGTGGTCTGATGAGCCTGCACGTGCCCCACCCAGTAGGTCTTACAGCTACACAGTGCTGTTAGCACAGTAAAAGTGTGATACTACTCTATGAAGCAGTGCAGACTCTACTGCAGCTGGCTGCTCCTTGCCAATGTTGCCATGTGAGTGGTCTACTTGCATGAGCATTGTTAATGCCAGAAGATGAAAAACTGCAGCTCTTCTTCTGTGGCCATGGCTAGCCCTAAGGTTTATCCTGGGATCATCCAGGGTTTGCCCCTGCCTGAGCACTGGATGCCCTGTGTGGCACTTAGATGAACAGGTTTGACCCCAGGACAATCCTGGGATAAACCTTAGGTCTAGCTACGGCCCAGGCCTATATCCCGGGATCATTCCAGGATCTTCCCTGTGCATCCAAATGACACACAGGGGATCCCGGGAGCAGGCAGGAACGACCCTTCTATTTGCCTGGGATAATCCTTGGGTCTAGCTAAGGCCTGTGAGTCCCCAGAAGGGGAAAAGATGATGTTGAATCAATTCAGCCTTCTGAGATTTATTATATATCCCACCTTTTTTCCTCCAAGAAACCCAAGGTGGCATACATAACGCTCTGCTTCTTCATTTTATCCTCACAACAACAACCCTGTGAGGTAAGTTGGGCTGAGAGTCTGTGACTGACCCATAGGGCCTTGCTAGACCTACCTGCAAATCCGTGCGGGAGGAGGGGCCAGCCCGCGCTAAAAGTAGCGCGGGCTGTTGCCCCTGTCTACACATAAGACGTGATGGGCTGCAGGAAGGACCCATCACGTCCGCCATTTTTTTTTAGTTTAAAGGGGCCATGTGTGCAGGAGTGCACCAACTGCACACCGTCCACTGCTTTCCTCAGCTACCCACGAGTAAATGCGGTAGCTGGGAAAAGCAGTGGAACGGGCTACACGCCTGTAGTCTCGGGCTTAGCCTGATACTGCGGGAAGTACTGGGCCAGAAGCGGTGCCGGTTATCCTGGGCCAAGGGAAGGTTACCCCTGCCTGAGCCTGGAATCCCCAGTGCATCATATGGATGCACAGGGGCCGGGCCGGGGCTCGTACCAGGCTACACCATCATTTAGCAAGTCCTAGTGTCACCCAGGGATCTTCCATGGCTGAGTGAGGACTAGAACCCAGATCTCCTAACTCTCAGTCCTCTAGCCACTAACCACACTGGCTCTATGACCCTGGAGCTTTCTCACAATGCCTGGCTAAAACCAGTTCAATGGTGTGGTTGTCCTTCCTATTATTAAAAGGCACACATTACTTCCTAACAATAGGTTTGTTTAGTGTCCTGCATGAAGACCTCTTGCCTTTACTCTGTAACTACAGAAAGAATGCAGACGAACAATAGGAAGGGTGTGTGTGGAAAACCTAATTACAACGGTTTGTTCACATCCATGGAAAATTCACCACAACCAGTCCAAGTCAAGATGTTCATTGGGATCAGAAGAAAGTGTTCTAAAATGAAAGAAAGCTAAAATGAGGACAGATAGGCAGGACCTATAAATAACAAATACAAAGAGTCTATTCATTGGCTGCTCTATAAAACTATTAGAAAAATTAAGCCTTCAGTCAGGAAAAGGAATCCTCCTTTATAGCAGGCAAAAAAGTGTCCCTTTGTTTTTACATAATCTTGACTTTCTTCCTATTTTTAGCCATTGATTCCTGTTTCTAAATGTTATTTCCTGATTGTTCCTACCTTAAAAGACATTTGATTAAACGCCTTTCCCCCATCACCGTTCAACAATTGAACTGATTCAGTATATTCATGCAAGGAAAAGAAGAAGAGATGATAGAATATTTCGAGGAGAAACAACAGATGTTCTCATATAGAGCTGAGAAAGACAGAGTCAGTAATTTCAGAGATTAATTTTAAGACTCTGTTCTGTCATTTTTGGCTGGCCATATAACACTAATTTCCATACATTTTAAACAAGAGTGCATGAAAAATCTCTCTTGTCTTGAGTTTGACGATAATTATTTCCACGTTTTACCTCCAGGATATCTAGTAGGTCTGCAACATTCTGGATTTCCAGTTATCATCTGCAGGCTATGGGTTAAGATAATAATAATCTGGATTATCATCTGCAGGCTATGGGTCAAGACAATAATAATCTGGATTAGTCAACTATCACCTTACACTGATCTTCTTCCATTGCTTAAAGTAGAAAAAACTCCTGGCCACACCTATAAAGGTCTGAAGTTGTCCTATACATAGAATAGAGACAAACAGTAGTTTCTGAGATAATTAAATGTTTTTTGCTAGAGGCACCATTGCCTGTGGTATACAATCAAAAGTAAAACCTGTTTACCGAGTCTGACAGTAGATTCATGCATAACCACAGGCAACGTTGCCGTTAGGAGATCCCATTTAACCTACTGAAAACAAGCACGGCTTCTGATGATACCCCAACCTACAGACCCATTCAGGCATCTGTTGGCAAGGATTTGGGCATGTTGATACGTGGAAAAGATTATTAGTGCAACGTTGGGTAGGAGGAAGGTGAAGCAAGTTTAGATGGGGAGAGAGAGGCCTTAGCTAGGGTGACCATATGAAAAGGAAGACAGGGCTCCTGTATCTTTAACAGTTGCATTGGAAAGGGAATTTCAGCAGGTGTCATTTGTATATATGGAGAACCTGGTGAAATTTCCTCTTCATCACAACAAGAGGTGCCCTGCCCTCTTTTAAATCTGGTCACTCTAGTATAACTCCTGCACTTTAACTGTTCCGATGAAGAGGGAATTTCCCCAGGTTCTCCATATATACAAATGACACCTGCTAAAATTCCCTTTTCTATGCAACTGTTAAAGATACAGGAGCCCTGTCCTCCTTTTCATAGGGTCACCCTACCTTAGCTAGACCTACCTGAAAGTCCGGGGGAGAGGAAGGGAGACCTCATATTGCGATTAACGTGAGATCTCGCCCCCGTTTACATGTAAGGCACGATGACCTCAGGAAGAGAGGCATTGCACCTGTCATATTTTTTTTAAAGGGGACAGAGAACATGAACACTAGTGTGCAAAGGTAAGGTTTTTTAAAATTTTAACTACTTTCCCCACTCCCCCCACCCTATCCCCAATGGGTGCAGTGCTCCTGAGGAGCACTGCACCCCATGCGCGGCTTCCGGCTCTGCGCGAGTAATCCCACAGAAATGGGCCACACTCTCCATGGTCTCAGGCTCAGCCCCAGAATGGGGGGAAACCAGGCCCAAAGGGGAGGGCTGTAGCCCGGGGCAAGGGAGGGATGATCCCTCCCTGATCCCAGGATCCCCTGTGAGTCATCTGGGTTCGCGCTGGGATATAGCCTGGTCTAGCTAAGGCCTGAGTTCAAAAAGTTAAAGAAACCCTGATTTACATGAAGGAATACTAGGGTGGCCCTTTAGGAATCACCGGAAAAAAAAAAAAAGACAAAAGAGGGCAACAACTTGTATAAAAGGTGCATATACAAATTGTTATGTATAGATTCAAATTTAGGAATTATTATAATTTAAACAGAAATGCAGAACATCTCACTATAGTGTGGAAGACCAACACCAGGTGACCTGCCTGCCTGCCTGCCTGCCTGCCTGTTCAGACTGCAGTGTAAGTGCACATTTTTGATGGCCAATAGTTCTTATGGTATCCCTAAACTGGAATTGACCAGGACAGCCTTTCAAAGAGAGGATGGTCCTCTGCAAAATAGGCCACAGCACCACCCTAAGGAATACCTCCTCCCATATATGTCTCCTCTCCACATATTTGAGATCATTATCAGTGGTTTTGCTCTGAATACTCCACTATCTAAGGTTGCTGGATCTAAGGTTATGGATGATATAGGGTCTTCTCCATAGTGTGCAATTCCTTGCCTAAAGGGGCCTGCCAGACCTGGTTCACTTGTGATATTTTTCATAGGCAAGCTATGACACTTTTTGTTTAGCCAGGCTTTGATAATATAAAATGGTTACTGGGCTGGTGCTGATGTAGACTGTTTGTATGTTGATTGCCAAATTTTGTTTTAATCTAGTGATTTTATATATTTTGGACATGGTTCAGCCAAAGTAAAGCATGTTTAGGCTCCATTGGTTTGAACTAGAGAGTTTATATATTTTATTACATGTAAACCTTTTCCCAATGAGCCTCGTGTGGCACAGAGTGGTAAAGCAGCAGTTTCTGCAGCCGAAACTCTCCCCACGGCCTGAGTTCGATCCCAGCGGAAGCTGGTTTCAGGCAGCCGGCTCGGGTCGACTCAGCCTTCCATCCTCCCGAGGTCGGTAAAATTAGTACCCAGCTAGCTGGGGGAAAGGTAATAACGGCCGGGGAAGGCAACGGCAAACCACCCCGCTATAAGGCCTGCCAAGAAAACGTCAACGAAAGCTGGCGTCCCTCCAAGAGTCAGTAATGACTCAGTGCTTGCATGAGAGGTTCCTTTCCTTCCAAACCTTTTTGCCCAGGGACCTCAAGGTGGTCATATGGTTCCCTCCTTCATTTAACCTTTACAATTGTAGATTAGGCTGAAAGACAGTGAGTTGCCCAGAGTCATCCTTAATACCTGAGTACAGATTGGAACTTGGGTCTCTACCCGCTACACCACAGTGGCTCACTACACTGGTTTAAGCACATTCAACTGTCTTATTGGAATCAATGGAGTATTAAAGTCCTTAACTTTGTCCCTAATAAATACGTAAGGTTGGATCATCACTTTCCATGAATGGAACAGAGTTCACTTTCATGAAAGCCCCTCAGATTTGGGATTGCGTGCTTCCCCTGCACCATCCAAATCTGCTCCTGCAGGTTGGAGGAATATTATGGGTTTTAGTGAAAGGGCTACAAGTGGGAGGCGGAATTGGTACAAATCACTTACCCTCCCCTCCATCTTAGGTAAAGTGAATGGAAGAGCAACTTGAAATCCATGCCATAGATTTTATTGAATGCCTTTCATTTTATTGAGCTTTGAGATCCCATTTTACATGTTAAAAAAATACAGGATATAGAGCTTTAAACAAATAAAATAATCAAAAGTATTTGGGGAAACGTATTTCCAAATTAAAGTGTACAGCACTGGGTTATAAGCTTTATGATTTCTGACACCATATAAACTTCCAATGAAATTAAAATTCTCATAAGATGGCAGAGGGCAGGGACGCCATTTAAGACGAGCTCACTCTGTGCCTGAATAACTTCTCATTTTCTGGATTTTCCTCTCCTTAAGACGCCAAAGCCCAGCAAACGTTAAAAGAAAAATGGACTGCTTGAAATGTATATCAGTACTTAAATTCTTTTCGCTTCCAATCAAAGCTTATCAAAAAGCCAAGCCGCTACACTTTGTCTTGTCCCCAACAGTTGCCAGCATTTTAATTTTTTTGCATTTGCATTTGCTTTTAAGCCTTGGTACAAAGCTAGGCATCTGATATCACGCAGAACTCCATTTCTCAATCCACCAGTCAAGTTCAAAGAACTTTGTTTTTGCAGTTGAAAACGGTGCCTGGCTCGACTGAGCAAACTGTTGATTACCAAATCCCTTTGTTTATGCCAATTAGCACCTGCCAGTAACTACAGGGACAGATGGTGGGCGCCAGTGGAGCTGCTTCCTCATCATCGTGGCGAAGAAATTTCTTTTCCTAAGCCCGGGCAGAAATCACAAATTAATTAAATAAATAAACAGAAACAACATGACAAAGACAGAGCCCACAGAAACAAAGGGAGCATTTCGGTCAGACTCTGGCTGTAATCCTAATGCCACCAACTTTGAATCAATGGGCCCAATCCGTCTAGAATTGTGGGGTCTATTGCTGTTAATAATATAGTAACATTTATTTACTATATTTATATCTTGCCTTACTTCCAAGGAGCCCAAGGTGATGTACATTATCCTCTCCCACCTCCTCTCCATTTTAACTTCACAACAACCCTATCAGGTAGGTTAGACTAAGGCCTTAGCTAGAACTGGTGGTCTAGTGGGACGGAGAGGTGAAGAGCTAGCAATTTTTTTAACGTGAGATCTCCCCCTCTGTTCACACGCGGTGCGCGATGACCTCAGAGGGAGAGGCGTTGTGCCTGCCATTTTTTTTTAACAAGACCAGAGTGCATTAGCGCTCGTGCGCAAAACATAATTACTTTTTTTAAAAAAATGTCTCTGCTCGATGAGCGCAGAGCTCCTGAGGAGTTCTGTGCCCCGTGCGTGGGTCCCAGCTCCTTGCGAGGAACTGTGAGGAGCCAGGATAAACCGTGGAGCCCGGCCACACATTCTGTGGTCTCAGGCTCAGCCCGAGACCATGGAAAAACTGGCCCTAAAGTGTAGGGTGATATCCCGGGGAAAGGGAGGGATGATCCCTCCCTGATCCCGGGATCCCCTGTGCGTCATGTGGATGCACAGGGACGATCCCGGGGATCGCCCCGGGATTTCGCCCCAAGTAGCTAAGGCCTAAGTGACTGGCAATTATATAATATTATTTATTTTTTTGTAAAGCACCATCACACTTTACAGAAGACAAGGTCCCTGCCCCAAAGAGCTAGACATCATGAAAATGTGCATTTAGAGGAGGAAGGTGGCATCACATAGGTGTTCAGTTTGTTGTAGTGGCTCTTAACTATATAGGGTGGCTTCCAAATCACGTGAGGTACTGGTTCCTCTCTATTTGGCCCTGGTTAGGCCTCATCTAGAGTATTGCGTCCAGTTCTGCGCTCCACAATTCAAGAAGGATGCAGACAAGCTGGAGCGTGTTCAGAGTAGGGCAACCAGGATGATCAGGGGTCTGGAAACAAAGCCCTATGAAGAGAGACTGAAAGAACTGGGCATGTTTAGCCTGGAGAAGAGAAGATTGAGGGGAGACATGATAACACTCTTTAAATCCTTAAAAAGTTGTCACACAGAGGAGGGCCAGGATCTCTTCTCGATCCTCCCAGAGTGCAGGACATGGAATAACGAGCTCAAGTTAAAGGGAGCCAGATTCCAGCTGGACATCAGGAAAAACTTCCTGTTAGAGTAGTACGACAATGGAACCAATTGCCTAGGGAGGTTGTGGGCTCTCCCACCCTAGAGGCCTTCAAGAGGCAGCTGGACAACCATCTGTCAGGGATGCTTTAGGGTGGATTCCTGCATTGAGCAGGGGGTTGGACTCGATGGCCTTGTAGGCCCCTTCCAACTCTGCTATTCTATGCTTCTATGATTCTATGGCCAAAAAAGTGGAAATGCATCTTCGAAAAAGAGGACGCAGATCAGCATAAAATTGTAAATGCTGATACATGATGCAAATTTAGTAAAAAATACTACTAGAAATGCATCTCACTATAGTGTGGAAGACCATTAGAGGCATGCTTCTGGTGGTTCCACATGGAGATGGGTTGGAGGGAGAAGCACCAAAATTATGTGCAAAAAGGAGGAGAGATGGGCTCTGGTGCTGGTGAGAAGATTTTTTTATTATTATTTTTCTTGTTAAAAAGTCTTTTAAAAAGTTTTTAAAACTTCACAGATAGCCCAACGTTTTGGATGATGATAATCCTTTTTCAGGCGCTGTTTAGAGAAGTTGGCTAATAGTCATCCACAGTGAAGTATTCTGCCACAAAACTATGTGGCGATTTCTTTTAAGGGAGTTGCCTCTCCAAGCTGCGATGTTGAGTCCACCAGCAGAAGAGCCTTTAGTGTGGTGGCCCCCTTTTTTTGTAATTCCCTACCCCTCGAGTCAGGCAGGCTCCAACACTGTATTATTTCCAGCACGTCCTAAAAACAGGATGCATCTTTTCCAGGATGAATTCCCCAACTGACCAGCCAGTTTTTATTGGTATTCTGTTTTAAATTGAATGATTTTAATATGCTATTTTTAAAAATCTTTTTACTGTTTTATTTCTTATGTTCACTGCTCTGGAATCTGTTTTAGATATGGAGCAGTATATAAATATTGTAAATAAATAGTGTCCACGAGACCCATTTCTCAGTCTACTCTCTAGAAAGTAACTGATAATGGGTAACTTTGAGGCTTCAGTTTTTTAAAATCTTTAAACCAGACCTGGATTTGAAAAGTCCTTTAAAAAGAGGACACCTTCAAACAGAGGACTCTCCTCTGTAAGATTCATCAAGATTGGCTTGACAAATCATGCATTGTGCAGGCTAGGATAAATCTAACTATAGCTTTCCATCAGAGCTATATTAGCCAAGTGGATTTGAAAATGGAAATAACACCTCTAGTCTTCCAGGGCTGAAAAATCCCCATTCCCTTATAACTACAGTTGTATGAACAATGCTATTTTCGTCATGTAAGCAGCTCCCAATAAAAAAACCCTGCTTTCTATTATTTCCTGCCCTTTCCAAAAACGCAGTACTAATGTTGTCTCTATTTTGTCCCTGGGGAGATTTGGGGTCTCTCGGTGGGAAATCTCTAAGTGAAAGGATCATATTGACTCTAGTGCACAAGCATATAAATAAATGACAGGGAACTGCTTCCCTTCTGTTGCATTTTTGTTCAAGCTTTAGCAAAGACAAGCACTTCATAAACAAAGGCTTCATTGGGAGATTCAGCATGATAATCCTATAGAAAACTCAATTCTCCAAGTGTGTAGCCTTATAGCTGCTTCTAGAGCCGGTTCAACATAATCCAATTCAACATTTGTCTTCCTGGAGATTATAAATTTGTTTCAGAGGGTTTGGAGTCAACTACCAGTGAAATGGAATCCTATGAGGACTTTTATTGAGGGGGATAGAAATCACATTTTATGCCACATTTTTATATAAGATTATGTTATATTTTATATAACATAACCTTCTTTGTTATGTTCTCTCATGTATCTCTTTCTCATGAAATGAATAATTTCAATTTTTGAGAGCAAGAACTACAATTTACTGATTAAACCTTTCTGATCCATGCTAGAGGTTAGGTCTTCTCCTTCAGTTATCTCTGGTTTTGAGAAAAAAGACTCCCCCCTTCCCTTATCATTCAACTAACCATCTCCTGAAAGCTCAAAATATTATCTTTCCACAGGTCCCTCACTTAGAAAAATTGCTATTTATATCAATAAGAGATATTTCCTAATGGTTCTGAGGAAGAAAAGTCTCACCGTCTAATTCTCACCCCATTGTAAGAATAACCATTCCATTCAACATCCATACTTTGTTTATTTTTAAGTAAACTGTTAACGGTCAGTTCAATGCACAGAAACTGGAGAAGATCCTTCAGCAATGTGCAAAGAAAAGTGTACCCCTATTGTATTGGTGCTGGAGAACGTTAATTTTAGATATTGCTGCCTCACTGCAATGCAGTTTATGATTGGGTATATCTATAACTACATTGGTTATATCCATTCTACTGCTAAACCTTTCCCTAAGGAGTCGTCCGATCTGATGAGAGTAGTAAGGATTCTTTTAGAGAGCCTCATATTTTCCCCACCAAGAACTACAATTTCCAGGGTATCCTGAGAAAAAGGAGTGAAACCCGCACAGGTTTGTAATACGTCTTTGAGCTCGTATTTCTAACTGCTTTAAGAAATCAAACCATAACCATGCAATCAATTTTTTTTAAGAAGCATGGCATAGGGTTATGGCACAGTTATGGCTGTCCAGATGTTTTAGATAGGTATGTATGAGGATTTTATTTTTGTTTGCAAAACATGTGAGTATACTACAGTCCTGAGCATGAGAGCGTGTCTACCGAAAATGTTCACAAATTGGCGGATGTGTGCTCGCATTTGTCTCATTCCTGATTCCAAGTTTGATTTGTGCAAATTTCCTAAGTTGCACAAATTTTCCCAGTATATTAAATCAGTCCCACTTTAGTTCAGGAGAAAATTTGCACAAGTTTTCAAGCAAACCAAGCAGCAATCACAAATGGGAACAAGGATCAAGCATGAGATGAATGGCAGGACAATGTTCAGAGAATCCTAGCGACCTTGAACATCACTCGTTAACCCATCCCTAGGTTTTGATCACAACCCCCATCATCCCTGACCATTGATCGTGCTAGCTGGGGTGACGGGAAAACTTTTTGGAGGGCACCATGTTCTACATTTATGAAACATTTCCTGAATCTACAAACAGTGAACTTGTTGCTGCAAATAAAAAGTAAATAAAAAAAACACACAAATATGAATACTGCTATTGAGTAATTACAACTGTGTGCGATCCATTAGAGCAAAAATAAAAAAGGGTAGTCAAGTGTGAAAGTTAAATTATTAACTAAGTTAGGACTACAAGGGACAAGTTAAGCAATGGGGTCAGTATGGACCCAGGCTGTTGATCCACTACAGAAAAGCAGTTTTGCTTGAGATTATTATTATTATTATTATTATTATTATTATTATTATTATTATTATTATCAGGTCAAATGTTACTTATTGGATTAGCGGCTGAGCCAGAAACTCTCTGGGGGGGTAGTCCAGAGAATGAAAGCAGAATCTTTCATGTTGTGTTCTAGACCTGACCAACTTTTTGATCCCAGTACTGGCTCCGTGTCAGGACACTGTTTTGCAGGTTGGAGCAGTACAATTCTGGTGGTTTGGCAACACTGCTAGCCATCTGGATGGACAAACTACGCAATTCTAACTTAATATGAATAGCCCTGCTGGATCCGATCTAGGGCTAGACCAGCCTCCCCCAATCTAGTGCCCTCCTGATGTTTTGGACTTCAACTCATCATCCTGGTTGTGCTTTTTATACTGTATTTTGTATTTGTGCTTTTAACCTGTTGGTTGTTTTATTATGGTTTTAATTTTTGTGAACCGCCCAGAGAGCTTCGGCTATTGGGCGGTATAAAAATATAATAAATAAATAAATAAATAAATAAAAAATATTATTTTGAATGATGGGAGCCCGCCCACCACCACCATCATAATTTAGATGTATTCCATAACATAGCAAAAGCCTTTCAAATTCACCCCCCCTCCAATTCACATGGCCCTTCTAATTGCAATCATTTAACTTTTTCACTATCTTTTGTTGCACCCAGACAACTACTTCACATTGAAATCAGTGGAACTTAATTAGTCAGGATAAAATTCCATCCCATTCAGGACCGGCATCAGCTCTTGGCAGTCTTGAGCATTTGCCAGGGTCCCAGTGTTCTGGCAGGTCTCACTGGAGCTGATGCCTGCCCTCTGGGGGAACCACCATTTTACATTTCCCATAATGCTCTGGAGTGATGCTGTGTCAGACATCCCCAAATACTATAGGGAATTTAATGTAGTGCCTTATCACTGTCCACAACTGATGTCAGCCATGAGGAGGACACCAATATAGGCCCTCTCAAACATAGTGGGTCCATTGGCTTGGTACAAATACTTTGTAAGATTTAAATAGATTGTAATAAAAAGGTGAAGACCTTTTTATTCTCCCAGCATTTTAACAGTCTTTAAATAAATTTTAACTTGGTGTTTTAAATTTGTAATTTTGCATTGCTGCTGTTTTTATCTGGTTGAGCTTTTATATTGTATTTTATTTATTTATTTATTATTTATTTTATTACATTTATATACCGCCCCCCAGCCGAAGCTCTCTGGGCGGTTTACAACAATTAAATTTTTTTACAACAATTTTATATTATGGTTTTATACTGTTGTTTTATACTTTGAATGTTTTTAATTTTTGTGAACCACCCAGAGAGCTCCGGCTATTGGGCGGTATAGAAATGTAATAAATAAATAAATAAATAAATAAATAAGTAAGATGGCAATCAAAATGATTGCTCAGCTAATTTCTTGCTTCTGAAATGCTTCAATAAAAATTAGCAATACATTCCTCAAATTATTATTTTTTTCTCTTGCCTTAGCGTATTTCTGCACCAGGCTGAAATCCTGCAACTTTACTGGAGTTTCAGCTTCCGGATACCTTGTGAAATTAGACCGGTCCTTTCCACATTTTATCCTCTCCCCTGCTTTCTAACCCACTACATGGTGCTGTACTATTATTTGCGATAAACCAAAATTTTGTCAGTACACCATCAATTTATGGCAGGAGGAGGGAAAATACTGGACTTCCGTCATGATGAATAAACTACATTGGTAAAGGCCTAGTGGATGATGATATTGTGTAGTGGACCAGCGGACTTCTATGAGGGCACAATAAATGCCTCATGTAGAAATGGCCTTTCTATCACCTTACATTGTGTCTTTTTCAAAATTGAAAAATTTCAGAATTTTTTCAGAATACTGCTTTTTGTTCTCACTTAGCCAGAACTTTCACTTTTTAAAAGAATCACTTTTGCTTTGAAGAGGCCCCTCTTTGACTCTGCTAATTAACCACATTGGCTTTCTCTTCAGCTTGCTTGTACCAGTCCTAATCTGTATTAATTAATTAATTATCTTAATTAATTAATTAATTAATGGAAACATACTACCCTTCATCCAATAGATTCCAGGGTGGTGAACAGGAAATATAAACAATAAATTATTTATATCATAAAATACCCAATAAAACCATAATATCAGTGATTATATACATTTTGTTTGAGCTTCTGTTACAGTACTAAATAAGTTGCGAGGGTAGAAGGAAGTTCCCACAAATAGAGACATGGACACCACAGCTTTGGGGAAATTAGGGCCTCTTTATTTACATATGGAGATGCTCACTCCATGGACCTGTGCTTGAATGTGCAGGAATCAAGTTAGTTTAGCTACAGGCTCTAGCCTATCCCTCAGGGCGAGCAACTCAGTTGAAAACCATGGTCAGGTATCCCACCCCCCTTTTCAACTACACGAGTGTTTGGTGAGACCTATCTGCGTCATCCCCACCCTGGCTGCAAAGCTGAGTAGATGAGGCCAGAAGGTCTCAAAAGGCAAACCATATCCTGGCACGCAGGCTGCAAAGCCCGTGACGAGCAGGACCTCTGATTTGCCAATCACTGTAAAGGTGTCAGAGTGCTCACCGTCCCTGTTCTGCCTTCCCACAATTCCTGCACAAACCCTGCCTTTATAATTGACCTATTTATCCTCCGCTTCTAATGATTGTATCCAGTATGGAGTAGGCAAAAACCTGGGCATCACTAAATGTCAGGGAAAATTCCTACTCAGCCCTTCCCTCAAAGGAAGCGCCTAGTTTTATCTCATACTGGTTTCTAGGGAGGGAGGAAAGGGAGGCCGAAGTCGAAAGAGGCCGGAGTGGCGCCAGGGCGAGCCTTTATACTCTGGCTCTGCCCTCGCCTTTGCGTGGGCTGCGCGCATGCAGGCCGTACTTGCTTTCTTCCTGGCTCCTCCCCCCTCGCAACGGCCGGCCCGTGCCCAAACCGTTCCGGGTGGGCGCAGACTGGATTTCTGTGATTCCTGAACTGATTTGATCCTCATTACTCTCCACTTCTTTGCAGAATTTGATGAAGAACTGTTGCCACTGAAGCCAATAATGCCATTATTGATACCTGAGAGAGCGCCTTCTCCCTTACCAACCTGCCCAGTCACTGAGGTCATCCGAGGGCCTGCTCCTGGTGGTTCCACATAGATCCATCCTCCGATTGGAATCCACCAGGGGAAGAGCCTTCAGCGTGGTGGCGCCCCTCCTGTGGAATTCTCTGCCTCTGGAGGTCAGGCAGGCGCCAACCTTGTACTCCTTTCGGCGCCTCCTGAAAACATCTTTATTCCAAGAAGCCTTTCTCTAACATGCAGCCTTGGATTACTGTTATTGCTTCTTTTAAATTTTGTTTTAACTGTTTTTATTCTGTTTTTATTTTCATTTTACCTTGTACACCGCTCCAAAAATTTTCAATGGGGAGCGGTATATAAATATTCTAAATAAATAAATAAATAAATAAATTACTTTAGCAATGTGGGAATCACTCCAATGTAGCTCCTTTCCATGTTGCTGAGATAATGTTGATAGCTTTGAGGGCCCCATTATGGGTAGGGTGACCATATGAAAAGGAGGACAGGGCTCCTGTATCTTTAACAGTAATGTAGGAAAGGGAATTTCAGCAGGTGTCAATTGAAGAGGGTGAAATTCCCTCTTCATAAAAACAGTTAAAGCTACACTAACTATAGTAGAATGACCAGATACAAAAGAGGGCAGGACTTCTACAGTTTTAACTGTTGTGATGAAGAGGGAGCGTTCCGAAAATGGCCACTTCTCTTCGCCTTGCTTCTAGGGGTCCACAGTCCGCTTCTACTCCGCCTCTGGGCAAGGCGGAGCAGGCCAATTCGCTCCTGCTTCTGCGCTTCTAATCGGAGCGGAGCACATGCCTATTCTCCACAGTATATTTTTCCAGGCATCCATGTATGCTTATTATACTGTAAGAAATATGTCAGGCATAGAAATATAATAGAACCTAGAGGTCGCTTGGTAAAGAGCCATTACCCAACAGGGGTACTTATTAATCCTGGGTGAAATCAGATTTATGCTGACTTGCCTGATTCTAATAAGGCATAATGAGTAGAATATATGAAAGGTCTATTGTAGTCTTTCTGCCAAGTGGAAAGTAGTAACTCTAAAATACTAATTAGAATGTTATCATAACTTGCAACATTAGAGAATCCAAACCAATGGTACCACAGGGACCAGTAGTCCCCTTCTGATATCCTGTTTACATAACGTTTTCCTTAGTGGCTTTTGCTAGGAGGATATATTTCCTGAATAAGTAAAACATGTGGAATTTCTACTTAAGTGCTTACCTGTAAAGTGGGGGCACAAAGTAGAATTGTATTGGTAGCAGCTGGGAAGGATAAACTTACACCAGCTCTGCCAATTTAATATGACATGAAAGAAGACTAACATGATATTACTTATTCCCAAGAGTATCGAACAATTTAGTAAAACGTATCGAACAATTTAGAAAAAAAGATATGACCTAAAAATAGAACTTGGGACTGAAGTATAGTATGGCCCAATATATTAGTTTCTTCCTTAGGAATTTCTCCCACTTTTCATGCTGTGTCAGGAAAAATTAACATATTATTATTATTATTATTATTATTATTATTATTATTATTGTATATCTTTTCATGAAAGGATAGACTTTTTCTATAAGTTATTTACAATCAGCAGCCGAATTCGAAACAGCAGTGGTTTGTGCAGTGTTTCTTTGGAAAAGCCTGTATTAAATTTCCTTGAAGCTCTATGGTGCACATGTTAAAAACTACGTATAATTTCTTAGGGCCTTGCTAGACCTACCGGTGTTCTGTGCTTGAGGAGGGGTGAAAGCGGGTTTTCCTGCATAGGTTTGATGCCTCAGGGTCCGCACGTTGTGTGGGTTATCCCGGTATTGGAGGGGTTGTTGTTGCGGGAGTTTGTTACGGTTGTGCTGCTGTCTGGTCGAGCACGGGACGTGGAGCCACACCAACCTGATTTTGGGGGGGGGGGTGTTCCGTCTGCGGTGCGATTTGCGCAAGTGCGAAAGAGCGCAATCCACGGTGGTTGGCGGTGGTGGTGGCAGCTGGAGAGCCACTGTTGCTTATGTTGGATTCCCTCCCCCCCCCCAGGGCTGGGCAAAAGGGAGACAGTTGGCAGTGGGGGATGATCTGCAGGGGGCGTGGCCAGTGGTGGCAGGAGGATGGAAAAGAGTGGCATTGTTGAGCGGCAACATTGACAAGGCAGAGATGCCGTCATTTGCTTTCGGGGGTGATGAAGGCGCAAAGGAGGAGCATGGACGACATTTATGCATGGGCAGAAGTCCTGTATGATTCACATCTGCAATAGGAGTGGTCGCCTGAACCTGCAAATAGTAGTA
Organism: Elgaria multicarinata webbii; assembly: GCF_023053635.1. Taxonomy (NCBI): domain Eukaryota; kingdom Metazoa; phylum Chordata; class Lepidosauria; order Squamata; family Anguidae; genus Elgaria; species Elgaria multicarinata. Next base: position 90,267,036 of record NC_086179.1, on the reverse strand, counting down.
TGTCCACTTCAGATGTATTGTGATCTGAGGACAGTCGCCTGCATGTGTACTCTGCGCCTACATCTCCCATCTGGCCTCTGCCGATTTCCAGCGATGACCGGCCCTGCACCCCTCCCCCCCACCCCACGGAGCCATCCCACATCCGGGCATAGGCATGGCAGCATTCTGCGCCAGCAGAAGCACATTGTGCCCAAGCAGCATATGTGGGAAGGAGAGGCGGCCCTGTGTGTGCGTGTGTGGGGGGAGCGATAGCGAAGACAGGGGAGCTATGGAAAATCTCCGTGAGGGAGCCCTTGTCACCCTTCTCATGGGCGCAGCCATGTACATCGGGGCTGTGGCGCAGGATCAGCGGTTCTGTGCAGTGGTGGCTGCCAGACGGCAGCAGTGGGAGGAAGAACTACTGGTGTGGGTACGCCGCCGCACCGACCTATTGGTGACCCCCCTCCCCTCCCCTCCCCTCCCCTCCCCTGCTGAGCCATTCCTGATACCTACACACGGGCCAAGCAGAAAGAAGGCGGGGGTGGGGGCTCGTCAGTTTCCACACCAGTGGAGGTGCGAAACCAGTGTCAGCATCCTGCCACCGTCACTCTGCCCCCCCTACCCACTCACCCAGCAAATGCAGACAGAAGGATGGTGTGTGTGTATTGACGCAGTGCAAAGGGGCCCCAGGGCACATGCCCACCCCCTGGGCTGATGCTTCCCTGACCTTCCACCTGCCACTGCGTGGCCGATGGAAGATGGCCGCCCACCCTCGCCTGTTGCCCCCTTTCGCCCAGCTGCCGCGTACCCACACCAATAGGCACACAGCCCTGCCTGCATCTACTGTGCCTGTAATTCCCCCACTCACCTTTACATCATCCACGCAGCTTACACCACCGGCATTAAGACAGTACCTGCGGCTGCCCACCGCGACAATGGGGAGGGTACAGCCCACCAACTTCCCATTAAAGTTGGATGCCCGCCTTCCCGAAAAGTTTCCTACACAGAGGGAACAAGCTGCACATAATCCACACATCCACACCATCACCCCCAACACGCCAGACAGTTTTCCATTCGTCCGTTCGTGCACAAAGCGGACTCGTTTATTTTTAAAAAAGCCATTGCGCCGCTGTCATGGCTACACATGGGGCGCAAATGGAGGATGAGGTTTGGCCGAAACCGCTGGCCACTCCCCTTAGGACGCCTTCTTCCTGACCATTACTGACCTCGCCGGAAACCGCGCTGACCTCATTTCGTCCCACACCTCCGCTACCCGAATCCAAATTAGCCTGCACCGTTTCACAAAACACGGGAAAACAGAGGTTTCAACACCGGATGGACATGGATCCTGGTGAACGTCATGTGGACCTGTAAGGACGCCACCAGTATGTAACCTGCACTACAGCCCCGTTGAGCAACGGCCTTTATATCACCTGATCCACACTGGCTACTGAGGTGGTCAATGAAGCCTGGTGCTCTTGTATATAGCTATTATAATGTCACACATGGTTTTCTTTTCACACAGGACTCATCTACACCACGTAGGATATTCCATTATGAAAGCGGTATATAAAAGGCAGGAGCCACACTTTATAGAGGCATTGAAGTGCACTGCAGGATCTATACTACTGCTTTAGAGTGGTACTGAAATTTATTAAAGGTTGCAGGAAAGGAAAGGAACCTCTCATGCAAGCACTGAGTCGTTACTGACTCCTAGAGGGATGCCTGCTTTCACTGATGTTTTCTTGTCAGGCCTTATATAGTGGGGTGGTTTGCCGTTGCCTTCCCTGGCCGTTCCCCCAGCTAACTGGGTACTCATTTTACCGACCTCGGGAGGATGGAAGGCTGAGTCGACCTGAGCCGGCTGCCTGAAACCAGCTTCCGCTGGGATCGAACTCAGGCCGTGGGGAGAGTTTCAGCTGCAGAAACTGCTGCTTTACTGCTCTGCGCCACACGAGGCTCTTGTGAAAGTTGCAGGCCTACATTTAATCATATCATCAAACAAATGACAGTTAGTACCATGGATCCTGATCTCCACAGACCTATACAACGAAGCTAGACTACACCATGTGTTAACACGATGCCATAAATTATTGAGCTGTTATTATGACATTGGGCTATGTAGCCACGGACATTGAACCAATCCAGTTTCGGCTCCTATTCTGTCACGCTCCACTCCATGAGGTGATTTTAAGAACTCCAACGCCCCACAAATCAAACGCACGTGACAGGCGGGAGTTGCGATTGAAAAGCCACTGTGACGGCGCTAAGGGAGAGCAGCTGCTTCAGTGAAAGGGGCTGATGCATTGTTGGCACATTTCTCCCCTGTCTTCAAAACTAGTTTATTAGGTGTAATCTTAATCTCTTCAAAAAGACAGTGCCCTAAAAATTGCTGGCAGGAACACCATGTTAATAATAATGAATAGTGACAGCTAATTGGCAAACCAAAGCCTTGGACTTTTCAGGTCCCCTGTAGAATGGTCAGTTATTGGAATCAGCCAAACCTATCTGCAGTTTATTTTTTGCTGAAAATCAAAGTCACATGTGAAAACTCTGTTCTTGCTGGGCAGTTGCTGAAACTCAGGTGCCCTGACATGCTCCACCCATGCTGATGCCTACTAGAGATGTCTGGATTTCTGGACACAGCACATAGTTAAGTTATGGAACTCACTACCACAAGATGTAGTGATGGCCACCAATCTGGATGGCTTTAAAAGCGCATTAGATAAGTTCCTGGAGGTAAAGGCTATCAACGGCTACTAGCCCTGATGGTTGTGTTCTATCTCCAATATTCGAGGCAATAAGCCTGAGTGCATCAGATGCTGGGGAACATGGGTGGGAGGATGCTGTTAAGCCATGTCCTGCTTGTTCATCCCTGGCCGATGACTAGTTGGCCACTGTGCAAACAGAGTGCTGGACTAGATGGACCCTTGGTCTGATCCAGCAGGGCTCTTCTGATGTTCTGACATTCTTATGATTTTGTGAAAATCTGCCCTACATCTGTTTGGTGGATTGTGCAGGGTCATTCGTTCCAACATCCATTCACAGATGGATTCAATCTTTTCCCCCATTATGCAGAAAAATAGGCAAATAATTTCATAACAAAGTTCACAACAATTTGCATAATTTATCTTAGTACGTAACATTTAGCATATTGTTGCCCATTCCATTGGACTTTCCCCCATGTATATTTTTCAGCATGGCTTATGTCTCAGCAGAGACATGCATATTTCCCTGTGAATGAATTTGTGTACATTTCAGGAATGTAAAAAAGTAAAATAAAAAACCCTAGAAATTCTTGGACTCCATGCGGTTTGGGGAGGCCGGTCTGCAGATGATTATGCAGGTCAGATTCTTAGAAATCTGAACTCATTTTCCTCCATCTTGAATTTCCCCAGCATTCCTAATGCCTAACCGGGATCTGCTTCAGGTCCAGAGCTCATATCTATTGAATGGCAGCAGCAGCAGCAGCAGCAAATGACTGGGAAGCAGCATTTTTAATTGCTTGCAATGTCTCAGAGTCGCCTTCTCCAACCTGGGGCTTGTCTATACGGCTTGTTTACCCCGACCTACATGCACATATTCACATTTCAGGACACATGACGCAGCCGTCCATTTGCCATAGCGCCAGTTTTTTAATGTGATAATGCGCATATTCGCATTTGCGATTTACCGCGACTTTTAGATCACGTCCGAGTTTGCACCGCATTATGGTCATGTGTCTTTGGGGGAGTTAAGTCACATTTTCACATGTGGGTGGAGCTTTGAGGGTAGGACAACGTGATTGGCCGATTTCCCACCGATTGGCTGCCTTGTTCGTTCATGCACCATTTTTAGTTTGAATTCTCTGATTCTGCTGCCTCGTTCCTCCCCCCCCCAACTCCAGGTTTGTCTGTATATGAATCTGCGGAGCTCCGCATATAAAATTTATAACTTCCATCATCTCTCCTCTGTAGCATTGTACCATTGTATATGCGCATGTGCGCATTTAGAACTGCACTATACAAAAAAATGCAGGAAATAAATCGCTGTTGCTGCTGTAGTGTGATACCCTTTACCTAGATTTGAATCAACAAAATTCAGGTTTATATTTAATGAGGAGCAATCCTGTTGTCATGTAGATAGAGTCTGGTACCCTCCAAGTGTGTTGGATTGCAACTCCCATAACTCCCAGCCAGTGCAGCTAAGCGGTCCCAAGGCCACAGTACATCAGGGTATTCTTGGTAATTACAATGGGGGCTGGCCTGCATCCACCGACCACAGATTACAGTACTGCCATGACACTGCCTACTACCCCACAGATGTTGGTGGCCACTTACCACAGGCCACCTTGCCAGGGGTTGGTTCACATGCCGAAAAGGCTGCGGCAAAAAGGTTATGAAAAAAGGGTTATTTGTTTTTGTTGTTTCAGCAGGGGGGAAATAGCAAATGCGGGGAAGGGAAAGATCCTGGCAGTCTTACAATATTGTGGACATAAATATTTACAATACATGCACCCAATCATGTCTTGAAGTTATGCCTTTCCTTCAGAGTAGACTTCTCACTCAGTTAATAGGCCTGTGTTTGGGCTGTACCACTTCAGACTGCAAGGCAGGGTTCATGTGTTTGAATGCTCTTCCATCCAAAAAGGCTCCCTGCACACAGAAAACAAGCATGTCAGGGAGAAGGCCTTCTCACTGCTTCAATTGTTGGTTGTTGTTGTTGGTGGTGGTGGTGTGTGTGTGTTTTAATTTGGAAGGATTTTAATTGTTAATTTTGGTATTGAGGATCATTCAATGATGTGAGCCCTGGCTTGTATGCGGAAGTGGTACTACCCAGCAACAGGTGTACTCCATAAGTGAAAATTAGGCCCAAAGCCTGCCTCACACATTTGTGTTTATTATCTTATATTGGACATGGGTTCTGATTGCAGGGTTCTGCTATGGATCACTTCTTGAGCAGGGAATTAGGAAATAAGACAAAGAGATCAGCCCTATTGAAAGCTCCAAATGGTGCTGGGGCTGGAAGTTAGACAGAATGTTTACTTATTGGTTCATGTTTACTTATTGGTTCATGCAATATAGCAAAGATTGCCTATCATTATTTTATAAAAATCCCAAGAGATTTGTAATTTTTCTTAAGTTCTTACCAAACAATAAATCAAACAAAATTCTCAACCTTCTGCACTGGCCTAATTTAACAGATACAGCTATTCCTAGTATGGAGAAGGCCACATTTTACATTATTATTATTATTATTATTATTATTATTATTATTTATTACCTGCTAAATAAAATACAGTACATGAAAAAACCCACACCTCTCGTTTCGGGCGCCCCCTGCCTCCAACCGCAGTGTCAGTGAGTGCCGTCCTCCCCTCCTCCTACCTACCTTCTAGGCTGTCAGGGCACAGCTGACACCATCTCACTGTCTCGCATCCCGGGCGGTCCCACACATCCGGGGCTGGGGCGGGAGCCCCCCTTCCATTTGACCGCAACCTCAGATCAGATGTGGCGACCTGCTGAATTTAAGCATTTTTGTCAGCAGAGGAAAAGAAACTAATCAGGATTCCCTCAGTAACAGCATGTGAATAAGCCCAGCACTGAATCCCTGTCCTGTAGTGGGGCGTGGGGAATTTGGCATACAGAAGACCCTCTCCCACACTAGAGGCCTTCAAGAGGCAGTTGGACAGCCCGCTGTCAGGTATGCTTTAAGGTGGATTCCTGCTTTGAGCAGGGGGTTGGACTTGATGGCCTTATAGGCCCCTTCCAACTCTACTATTCTATGATTCTATGAAATTAGTTAAAAGAGCATATAAAAACAATACGGTATTTAAAATAACAATCATAGCATTTTAAAATTCATAGCTACCTGCCATACAGCTGTTAAAGATGAGGGGAATATTGGGGGGGGGGAAAGAGGTGGGAACGAACCCTAATTCAATATCACAAACATGGCTGAATACACAAGGATTCAAATAGACTTTTAAGAGCTAAGAACTCAAAACCCTCTATCTGGGTGGGTCTTTCAGTTTCACTTTCTCCCACATTCATTTTTTTTTTAAAAAAATCTCAAGTTCTTTTCCATCCCATTCATGGAGAGACCTGTGAATTTTAGTAGGCTCCTATCAAAAAATTAACAAAACAACATTCTCACACATCCCTAACTGACATATTCTGGGTAAAAACGTAGTAGCTTCATTTTTTAAAAATTATTATTCCTACAACCACCAGAAATGGGAACATTTTTCTGAGACTAATAGTAGGAAAGAAATGAATGCAAGCACAGCCATGGCCAATTCATTCCTCTGACAGCCTCTCATGCTTTTCCAAGAAGGTCAACATGGAGAGACAGACAGGAAACCCGTCTCCCACCTGGTTATGCACTGCCTCTGGAAAGTGAAATTCCTCAATTTGCCATTAACATTTGTGGGGTTAAATGTCAGCCCATGTGTGTGCCTGTACAAAACCAGCTGCTTGTTTATTTTAGGTTGGGAGATAGTTCTTAAGGAATGACAAGGTGATCAGTGTCCTAGATCATGGGACTTGAAGAACAATGGTCTGTTGTCATGGTAGCCAATTGGTACAGACCCCGTGCCTAATGGAAACCATTTTACATAAAAGAAAACCAGGAAAGATTTTCATAATAACAGTCTTTGTAACTGCCACTGAAAACAGTAGTGTTCCCCCCATGCATTTTTTTTTGTAAATGTACAACAGCACTACTAGACTGGGGAGAAAGGGAGGAGGGAAAATTTACCTGCAGCAGGAATCACAATAAGTTTGCATTTTATAAGCTGCAAGGAATGAAGAAATTTAAATGTGCCATGGTTCTGCTTTCCATCATGCCTCATGACATACAAACAAACCCACCTTGAAATACCTGCAATAATGAAATCATAGAATCATAGAAGAGTAGAGTTGGAAGGGGCCTACAAGGCCATCGAGTCCAACCCCCTGCTCAATGCAGGAATCGGCCTTAAAGCATCCCTGAAAGATGCCTGTCCAGCTGTCATTATGACTACCTCAAGAGAAGGAATTCACAAAGTTACAAAGTCCTACAAGCAGGACATGAGCGCAATGGCACCCTTCCGCCTATGTTCCTCAGCAACTGGTGAGCATAGGCATACAGAGGTAATACATATAGCCCTCAAGACTTGTAGCCCTCTCCTCCATACATGTGTCTAATCACCTTTTAAGGCTATCCAAATCAGTAGCCATCACTATATCTTGCAAAATTGTATGGCAGTAGTGTGTGTGTCTGTGTGTGTGTGTGTGTTTTAAAAGGGTGTCTTAGGCTATTGCTAGATGAGGGTTTAGCCCAGGCTGATACCTGGGTTCACCCCTGTGCATCCAGATGACGCACAGGGGATCACGGGCTAAACCCTCCCTTGGCCTGGGATAACCGGCACTGGTTGTGGCCCGGTCTAGCCTGTTCTACAGCTTTTCCTGGCTACGCGGCTTACTCACGAGTAGCCGGGAGAAGCTGTGCCCATCGGGCCGGGGGGAGGAAATCGTGGGGTGGGGAGAGATGGGGGCTGGGGGGGAAGAGCAGTGCCAGGGTGGGGAGATCGCCGCCAGGGGCATCGTGTATGGCAGGTGTGCGGGCGGGTGGGCATCGGACATCGTGGGGGGGGAATTGGGGGCAGGGGTTGCAGGGAACCCTTTTTTAATAAAAGCCTACCTTATCGTTGGTGCACTCCTGCGCACATGGCCCCTTTAAATGGGAAAAAATGGCCAACGGGGCTTTCCTTTACCCCGTTGCGTGTTACGTGTAGACAGGAGTGACAGCCCGCACTACTTCTAGCGTGGGCTGGCCCCTCCACATGCCCAGATTTTATGATAGGTCTAACAAGGCCCTTAGAGAACAGTTCTAAGGTATTACCACTGAATTGGTAGTTGAGGGCCCTCTGTCTATCCTATCCACTGCTAACGGAAACCAGACAGAGCAAGAGGAGGGTGGAGGTGAAAATACCTCCCATTCCTCTTCTCGGCTCATCTAGATTACCTCCCATATTGTAGGTGGGAGAGGCAATGGAGAGGCCTCTCCTCCTCCGACCACCCTCTGCCCACCTATATATCTTATAGTCTTTGGGATGCTCTTCCAGGGATCCTAGAATGGCAACTTACCATTTAAACTTAAAACAAATTACAAATTAAAAACAACAACTATAGAAGTGTTTTTCTAAAAAAAAAAAGTAAAAATTAAAAAGTTACTTTTAAACAGTCCACTTCACATAGATGGAAGCTTAGTCCATAATTATCTTGTTAATTGTAACATGCCTTTGTTGTTTTTCCTGCCTAAGACTAACATGGCTACTCCTCTGGAGATTGTGACAGTATTTTAATTTCTAAAGTTTACACAACGTGCCTGCTATGGAATCCTTTAATAGTGCAAAGGATTCTGTGATACGTTCCAAAAGACACCATTGTTCGTGGAAGACAATAGCTAGGCCTAATGTGCACTCTACATCCAAATGTCCCAAGAATGATAGTTACGAGCAAGCTGTCTTCCAAAGAAAGTTGTCCACCATTTCAGATCTTCCACTTGAGGGATCACTAAGGAGCTTCAGGCTGGAAAATACCGCCGTTACACTTACTGTGAGCTGTTTTCCCTGACTTCTCCCCAAAATAATGTCTAGCCTCAGCAGGCAGAAGAGAAAGACTGGGGAATTCAGGTCGGAGGAAGAGCCAAGGAAGTGGGGACTGAATCTTTCTTTGAAGATTTGAAACATTCTGCCAATCAATGGGCAGCCAGAGGCTAACTCATACCTTTGGAGAAGCCAGGGGAAAACCACTGATGTATAGGGGTGTGACCATATGAAATGGACAGAGCTCCAGTATCTTTGACAGTTGCCTAGAAAAATGAATTTCAGCAGGTGTCATTTGTATATATTGGGAACCTGGTGAAATTCCCTCTTCATCACACCAGTTAAAGCTGCAGGAGCTCTACTAGAGTGACCAGATTTAAAAGAGGGCAGGGCACCTGCAGCTTTAACTGTTGTGATGAAGAGGGAATTTAACCAGGTTCTCCATATATACAAATGACACCGGCTGAAATTCCCTTTTCAATACAACTGTTAAAGATACAGGAGCCCTGTCCTCCTTTTCATAGGGTCACCCTAGTATAATATAAATGACATATATCAAAAGATGAGAGAATGATGATATTTAAATAATGGTCTATATCACTGTTCCCCAATCTGTTGCCCTTCAGATGTTTTGGACTTCAAATGCCATCAGCCCTAGCCACTATGCCAATGGTTCGGAATGCTGGAAATTGTAGTCCATAACATCTGGAAGGGACCTGGCTGGGGGAGGCTGATGTATATATTGACAAGTCAAAGACCATTGAAATGTGGCAGGGATTTGGAGAACACAGCCTCCTCCTTGAAAGTATCAAGAAAGGCTCCAGTTCAGGCAACTTGACCACAAAACGCTACTGGATTATAAATTATCATTTACATTGATTCCTCATTTTTTAAAAAATCCTTTGAAACATGAAAAGAGGCATTGCTGATGAATACGGGTTCTCACAAGCAGCATCTGGATGGAGTAATATTTGCAGGTTTGAAAATTTATGAAGTGCTATTATGGATATATATTTTTGTTCTGGCACACTGAAATGAAATAATATATATCAAACTGAAACTCATGCACAAAATAATACATTCAGAAAGCACAGAATAAAGAAAAATGTATGGCATGTCAGAAACCAAATTTATACACAGCGTACAAATTAATACAGTAAGGGAAGATGCCCTCTGTTGACATACATGCACTATTGTAAACAGAAAATGCCTGGCAGATTTGTGTCTAACGCTAAAAATGAATATCCACTGAAAACAGTAAATTACAAAAAAGCTTTAGCCTTGAACTCATGCAAAAGGAGTTCAAGTGGGTAGAGGGATTTGTTGTTTTATTTATTATTGCATTTATAACCCACCTTCCCCCCGCCCCAAGGAACCCAAGATGGCGTACACAATCCTCCTCCTCCGCCTCTCCATTTTAACCTTACAACAACAACCCTGTGGGGTAGGTTGGGCTGAGAGTCTGTGACTGGCCCAAAGTCACCGAGTGATCTCCCGACTCCGGATACAGCACTCTAACCACTACACAACACTGGATGTATTGTAGCAGGATTGACATAAAATTTCAAAAATTAATCCTGCCTCAAGATTCAGGTTTTCAATGCTAAACATAAAAATGTCCAGTGGAATAGTTGAAGTCACTAAGGCCACAGCTAGACCTAATGTTTATCCTGGGATCATCCAGGGTTCGCCCCTGCCTGAGCACTGGATCCCCTGTGTGTCACCTAGATGAACAGGTTTGACCCCTGGATGATCCAGGGATAAACCTTAGGTCTAGCTATGGCCTAAGGCAGCATCTGCTTTAAAATGGTTTATAAAACAGTAGTGAAAACTGTTGGGGCCCAGAACACACTCCAAATACAGTTTTAAAACATTTTATAAAGTGTCATATCCTGCTTGGTCTCTGCTATCCTACATCTACATCAGGAAAAACTTTCTCACTGTTAGAGCAGTAGGACAATGGAACCAGTTACCTAGGGAGATTGTGGGCTCTCCCACACTAGAGGTCTTCAAGAGGCAGCTGGACAACCATCTGTCAGGGGTGCTTTAGGGTGGATTCCTGCATTGAGCAGGGGGGTGGACTCGATGGCCTTGTAGGCCCCTTCCAACTCTACTATTCTATGATTCTACTTATCTTGGAATACATTCCATTTAATTCAATGGGATAATTGTGCTGTAGGTACTTAGTTGATTTTGTACCTGATTGTCAGTGGCAGATTCCCAAATGGCAACTTCAGGAAAGCAAATATAATTTGTTTTCCGGCTTAACCACCATGGTTAAAGCCATGGTTTAAGGTGTCTTCTGAACGGGCCCATATATGAACTAGGGATGTGCTCCGCTCCGATTAGGAGCGTAGAAGCAGTAGCGGATTGGCCTGCTCCGCCTTACCCAGAGGCGGAGTAGGAGCGGACCGCGGACCCCCTAGAAGCAAGGCGAAGAGAAGCGCCCATTTTTCGGAGCTCCTAGTTCAGGCGGAGCGCTCCGGTCGCCATCTTGAAAACATTTCGCCATAGGATTGCATTGCGGCAAATAATCGCGCATAACTACGTTGTTTTTGAAGCTATCATTCTGAAAATTCTTGTGCACAGAGAGTCGTGGATGGGGGTCATTTTGAGACCACTCTCACCTCTCTGCGTTGTCTGGGTCGCGTGCTATATTTTTGTGAAAATCGGGTCAACCGCGCGGCTCAAACGGCGTTTTCGGCTTTTCGCCCATAGGATTGCATTGAGGGAAAGAATCGGGGATAACTGGGGGGGGGGTTTAAGCTATCATTCTGAAAATTCTTGTGCACAGAGAGTCGTGGATGGGGGTCATTTTGAGACCACTCTCAACTTTCTGCATCGTACGGGTCGCGGGCTAGACGTTTTTAAAAAATCGGCGGGAAAAATACCTTTTTCAAAGGGCTGAGGGGCAGAGTCAGCTCCCGGTCATGATGATCCCAAAGTTGGAGGAGGGCATAGGCAAAACAGGTAACTTGGGATTCTGGGAAACTTCTCTTTCTTCATCTGAACGGACTTTTCCCCGTGTTTTTTAACACAGTAGCCCCACCAAATGCACAAACACAACCTGAAATCATATACTAAGCCAAGAATAAGAGATAGAAACACAGCACTGCTCCCCACCCTAACCTTGGTGAACAACTGAATCGATGTGGTGCAAGGGGATGAGCTCCCCTAGGGCATCTCATCGTGGACGTGCCCCCACTCTCTCCTGCACTGGAAGGCCATTAGAGCCTTCCAAAGAGAGTAAAACGGTGGAGCAATGCCTATCATGAGTTGAAGTGAATGGTCACTTTTCAGTGGTGGAGCAATGCCTGTTATGAGTCGAAGTGAGCGTTTTACTTCTTCTCAGAGCTGTTGGTGGCTGTCAGTGTCTTGAACTGGCAGCTACTTCCCCCTCCCCCGGGCACGTCCCCCTATTGCTGGTAAAAGACAGATATAGCCTTTTTAAAAAAATTCTTCTTGCTGTTTATTGAGCAACACTGCTGCTTTTAATTCCACCCCTCCTTTGTTTATTGATTGATTTATTCCATTTTATATGCATTGCTGGCTTATCCTTGGCTCACTTCCTTATGCCCCCAGAAATGCCAGCTGCATGCCTGCCTGCCTTCCCTCCCTCCTCCCCTGCCCACCTCACAGGGATGTTGTGTGTGGGGTGCCTGATTTTCAAAAATTCGCCAAAAATCAGGGGATGATGGGATTGCTTTGAAACTTGGCGTGCGTGTGTATATCCCCATGAGGTGTCATGGTGCCAAACATGAGGTTTCTAACTTGAACAGAAAAAAAGTTGTATAATTTTTTAGCTTTCAATGCAAGCCTATGGGGGGGGGGGAAACGGAGCTCCGGGCGGAACGGAGCGGAAGTGGGCGGAGCGAGGGCGGGGCGGAGCGGCCCGATCCGGAAAATGGCGGATCTGCAAGTGAAGCGGAGCGGGGGGTCCGTGCACACCCCTAATATGAACTGTAATAATTTTATTTACTCTTTCTAGTTAATGAGAAATCAAAACTGTAATATATACATATAATATATTCTTCCACTCAAAGACGTAGTTCTCTTTGTCACTGTTAGTCACCGTGAAGAGTCTCAGAAATTGTATGTGCCTCTTGGATGCTCTGCATTTAACTTGGGCTGTGCTGCTTCCTGATTCTTTGCAATGACGCAGAGCCTTCTGTGCCAGCACTCCAGGCAACACTGGGAGAGCTGCACTGTGTCTGGCCAGCAGGCTGAGAGCACATCAACTTGCATGTAGCTGTTGGCCCAAGTGATTGCTACCTCAGCCAACAACACTATGCAAGGCACCACCTCTGAGCTGGCAACTGCTGGGGGACCAGGTTGAACTGGTAGGGGAGCCAGGTAAAACTCACAGCAGACCACCAGCTGGCTAACCCATGTTTAGAAAAAAATATATAACATTCCCTTACTGCGCATCCATGGGTAGTCTGGCATCTGGCACCATGGGTAGCTAGACAAGACTACCATATATACTTCAATGGAAACCCACGGCATCTCACACTTGCCATTCACACATCAAGAATGACTTGGATAAGCAAGAATGGAACTTCGATGTAATGGTCATTATGTTGCAATACCATTTGTTTACCAAGGGCATTTCCCCCCCAACAATTGGTGTTGCAGAACCAATGTGTTCACTAACTGGGCATAGACAATGACAATGTTGGACAAAATAATCCAATTTACATCTACGCAACTGAATTTTCATTAATGAAATAGAATATATATCTTTCCTCTAAAGCTCTGTCTTTACTTTGTGCAGAGGTGGGCAGCATGTGGTCCTTCAGATGTTTTGGCCGATAACTCCCATCATCCTTTGCCATTGGCTATGTTGGGAAGGGCTGATGGGAGTTGCAGGCCAAAACACCTGGATGGCTACAAGTTGCGCATTCCACAAGTGTCATACTGCAAAGTATTAAAGTGGGTCCTAAGGTGGGTCTCATCAGCAACTTCATCATCTCCCTCTCCACTTTAGGACCTTTATTAAGAGAAAGATGTGGAAGGCAGTAGGTGAATAGGCAAGAGAAGGGCAAACAGAGAGAAGGAAGGAAGGATAAAGATACATATAGGCCCCATTCAGAAGACACCTTAAACCACAGCTTTAACCATGGTGGTTAAGCCAGAAAGCTGGGCCGTGTTCAGAAGACGTCTTAAACCATGGCTTTAACCATGGTGAGTAACGCTTTTTGCCTTAGTCACCGTGGTTAAAGCTCTGGTTTAAGATGTCTTCTGAACACAACCCGACTTTCTGGCCTAACCACTGTGGTTAAAGCCATGGTTTAAGGTGTCTTCTGAATGAGGCCATAATATGTGTGTGCAGATATTTATGTATTATATGCAGGGTGGGATTCCAATGTACAGCTAGTTCTACATACTCAAAGGGGATTTGAGCATGTTTAATTATGTTCAGCGTTTCAAAGTAGGTTATTGTTGACCCTTCAGAGAGGGTTCATGCCTTCTGGATATTCCTGGATTCAGACTTATGATTGGAAACACAGAAACTCTGGCCAGGACTGCCTTTTATCAGTTCCATGTGATAATAGCCTGCATTCCTTAGAGCAGAAGTATCTTGTAACTCTCTCTGTGTGCCTTCTTAACATCTGAGCTGAACATGGCTAAGTAACTACTCAGTGTAGAGATGCCTTTAAAAATGACTTCAGCTATGTGGAATGATACTGCCTGTTTCCTTACAAATTCCCTTATGAATACAGGAAGAAGAGAGCATGTTCAACCAATTCTGCACCCAATGTACTGGATGGGTTAGCATCCCATCCCAATTTACCTTAAAGTCCTTCATGGTCCAGGTAGTACATATCTTTGACACCATTGTGCCCCATATCTGCCCCCTAACCAATTAAGTTCTGTTTCTGGTGCTCACCTACAAGTTCCATCAATGTGAGAGTTGGTGGTCAACATCGCTGAAACGGCTTCCAGATCAAAGTTTCTTGCACACATTTCTGCTGGCTTTTCCGAACCTTCTCTGGAGAGCCTTTGGAAGTTGGTGGAGGAAGATCTACTTTTAATGGGTTGTGTTTTAACTGCTGTTCTGAGCTGCCTCAAGTGCAGGAGATGTGGGATATCATAACAAAATGCACAGGTGTATATATGGTGACAAATGAAAAATGGGATCCATGTTGTAGGCAGGGGTTAAAAGTGGGTTCTAGTTCTGAAAAAGTTGGCTGCTGCTTTAAGAGACTCGGCTGGATACTTCACACATCTTTTCCCTCATTTTTCCAAGATTCTGTTCTCTTCCCTTTTCACCATCTGCTTTGTTCTTTGCTCCCCATTGCCTCCATTCCTCTTTTCCATTTTTTGTCTGCTGAAATTTCTAACATTTCAGAATGGCCACCCTGATAATCGGCTACAGGTCATTTCTACTTGAGACCCCAGGTTGAGGAAGGCTGCCCTAAAGCATGCTGGGAGTTGTAGGACTTTTTTTCTGTCTAAACAGGCTTAGGGTTGCATACCTCACCAGTATATTTCAGCTGACAGTTGGTGTTGTCCTTAGGCATTACATGGCAAAAAAAATCATTTTCAAATATTATGTAACTTTTGGTTATAAAGTTATAAGCCTTTGAGCTCAGGTTTCACAGTTTTGCAGCCATATTATTAAATGCATATTCACATTAACTTCACCTCCAGTTCTATCATAAACAACTAAAGAAGCAGCAAAGGCCTAAATAACAGTGGGAATCACACTATTTCCTAGCTTTTAGAGGCCTTAGCTAGACCTAAGGATTATCCCAGGCAAATGGAGGGGTCATCCCTGCCTGCTCCCGGGGGGCCCTGTGTGTCATTTGCATGCACAGGGATGATCCTGGGACAATCCCGGGATATAGGCCTGGTCTAGCCATGGTCAGAATCCCCATTGTAATTTTGCATTTGAATACTTCATAGTATTCAAATACAATATTAATACTCTGAAGCTGTAATTTCCCCATTACTGCATGACTAATGTGTGTAAATTAGATTACATAGCCAGTCCCCACAGCACCAAGTGAGATGGTAATAATAGAAAAGATGATCAAGAATAGGTCACACTATGGGGTACGGTGAAGGACAGACAGTACTATGAACTGTTATAACTTTACAGCAAAACTATGAGTGGAGGGAAGTAGTAAAGGAAGCTGCACCCAGGGAAACTTAAATTGTAATCAACAATAACAACAACAACAGAAGATGTGTGTCTGTCTGTCCTTCCATCCATACCATAGCACCACCAAGACCATGAAACTTCGATGCCTGAAACTTGGCATGCATGCTAAGGGCACCCTAGAAGTGTGCACCTCAAGGTTATTTTAACAACAACAACAACAACAACAACAACAACAATTTAAAAATGCGTAATTCATTTAAATGTGTCCATGTGGTTGAAGCCTGCTTTTACTTCTCCAGCCACTAGGGGGAGCTTTCCCTAAGAGCACATAGCTTTGCAATCAATGCATCTTAGCTGGCTGTGGCATGCTGGGCATTGCAGTTCAACACATCTGGGGGTTTGTAGAAGTCTAGACTATTTATTTATTTATTGCATTTCTATACCACCCAAAAGCTGGAGCTCTCTGGGTGGTTCACAAATCAGTTTATTTCTGGTCCGTGTTATCACATGTGCTCACTCGTAAATCTATTCTATCCCATTTCTGTATTTAAACAATCTACATGAAATTTTGCATTTAAACACTTATTTTAGGATATATTTTTTTCTGAAAATGTGCATTTTAAAATGCATTTTGATACTTTTTTTTTAAAGCAAGAATTGTGCTGGAACTTTTGGGGAAAGGGAAAGCTAGTTCTGATCTACACATTAGCCCACAAGGTACAGGTCAGGAACGTTCATATCAGAATTTGCAAAGATCATGTGTATCCCTAACCACAAAGCGGTTAAGCTGATGTGTGAAACCGTGTATAATGTTTGAGTAGCTGCACACAGCTACATCACACATTTGCTGCACATCTGCAACAGATAACATGGAAACATTATCCTCACCAGGTTTTCCAAACAAGAGACCAGCCAAGTCATGGCATGCACACAGCAATGAGTTATGACTTTTGTAAATAGTCATTTTGTTTCCATCCAAAGTCACACAAGAGAGCAAACAGAAAAATTGTGATGAAGGAGGAATCAGCTGTTGGTTAAACTGGGCGAAGTGAGCAGGAAGACAGAGTTTTAAAAAGGCAATTAAAAGTACAATACATTGTATGGCCAGTGCCAGCATTTGAGTTTAAGTCTAAGGGCATGTCTAGATGGGGGGATCTCCCAAGGATCATCCCAGGATCGTCCCTGTGCGTCCACATGATGCACAGGGGATCCCGGGAGCAGAGAAGGAAGATCCCTGCATTTCCCCAGGATATTGCTCTACACTTTTGTCACAGCTTTTCCCATGGTCCAGGGATGATCACGAGACCGCAGGACGTGTGGGCAGCTGTCCTGGTTTGTCCCGGCACCTCGCAAGTAACCACAAGGTGCCGGGAACCGGGCCCAGAGCTCCTCAGGAGTTCCGTGCCCATCGGGGATTGGGTGAGGGGAGTGGGAGTTGTTTTTTTAAAAAAAACACTTACTGTTGGCTTAAAAAAAAAAATCCAAAATGGCAGACATAATGTCCTCTTCTTCCTGGGACATTGTGTGCTGCCTGTAGACTGAGGGGGAGGATCTCTCGATCATCGTATCACAAGATCCTCCCCCTCCGGACCCTAGGTCTAGACATGCCCTAAGTATGGAACTAGAGGGAATGGGAGAAACCTGGAGTTCCTAACCTCTTGTTTCCTGTGTGTGTGGGGGTCATCTGAGTAGGAGGGGACTACTTTGCCATTCTCCACACAGCAGTGGTCCTCGACACAGGTCCTCTATGGCTATTTTACATTGATCTCCCACCAAGCAAAACTCTCATATAGGAAATAAGCATGGCTCAAGGAAACATAGCCAGCTAGGGTCATATTCAAGGGGAAATCACTGAGCACAAAAGAGGTTGGCTGTTTCTACACTTGCCTTTATCCCCGGGATCGTCCTGGGATCATCCCTGTGCATGCAAATGACACACAATGGATCCCAGGAGCAGGCAGGGATGATCCCTCCATTTTCCTGGGATACTCCTTAGGTGTAGAAAGGGCCATTACGTGCTCAGAGTTGGGTATTTGGAAACATTTCTTTTTCAGGGGGTGGGGGGATAATGTTATAAAAACAGATACATGAAAGAGTTTACAAACATCTTTTTTTTTTTTGTTAAGCTGAGTACAAGAGGATTTTCCAGATTTTTTTTTTGTCTATACGAAATAATGAAAATACAACCAAGCTTTCAAATGTCTAAAAATCCTTAAAACCTCCCACATAGCTCCCTCTGCTGTTGCAATTAGTTTTAACCTGCCAACAAAAACATTGAACATACCTAGAAGCTAAGCTAATTACTGTATTATTAGCTAAACTAATTACTGCATTGAACATACCTAGAAGCTAAGCTAATTATTGCATTATTGCTGTCTGAATTTATAGACCTAAGAATCAGAATCAAGTAGTCTGTGGCATAGAAACGCTCTTCAAAATCAACTGAGCACAGAAAGCGCTGGCGTGGGCTGGTCCATGAAGCCACGAAGAGTCGGAAACGACTGAACGAATAAACAACAACGAGGCCTCAGCTAGACCTAAGGATTATCCCAGGCAAAGGGAGGGGTCGTCCCTGTCTGCTCCCGGCATCCCCTGTGTTTCATTTGGATGCACAGGGATGATCCCGGGACAATCCAAGGATATAGGCCTGGTCTAGCCATGGCCTGAGTTTGGACTCGGATGGAGTGGAAGGCTTGCAAGTTGAAAGAGAAATGGCTTGCCAACTTGTAAGGAAGTTGCGAATGTTCCGTGACAATGAACTGGAAGTTCTGGCAATGCTGTTTCTGTTATTCCACTGCTGTGGAAGAGTGGAGAAAGGGTTTAAAACTGTGTTCTATAATTTATTATAACTAGATTAGAGCAATGAGACAATTAACACCCATCTCATTGAACCAGGTATTTGGTTTTTTAATTAAGGCATAGGGCAGGGCGGGAAAACTTTTTTCTGATAACTTTTTTCTTCCACTCCAACCAAGTCCAACCATATTCCATCATGGGTGATATGTTGTGGGTGGGTGCTGGCAGCTGCATGTTGGTGGCAGGTGAGACTAAAGCCAAGGGTGGGCAGAGACAGATTGATAAGTGGGTTCTTCGCCCTTTTTCTCTTTCTGCCACTTCCTTTTCTCGCTATCTAACTCCACTTTTCTCTCTCCCCCTCTTCTTTCCCACCCAACAAGCCACCAGGGAAGGAACAGATGGCTCTTGACAGAAGTTTGCCATGATCCCATGAAGAGAGCTTTGGACATGAAGCTGAGAGTCGCACAAAATTAGGTCAAGGTTAACATGAAGCCACAGCTTGCTCACCCCAACATAGGATGTTACATATATCTGATGATCAGTGGTGCTTTGCCCATATAATCCAAAGCCCTAGGACAGACCACATTTTAAGATAACTTTGATAACTTACATTAATAGTATAAACACACAATATACTTTATGTATTAACCATCTAATCATAGTTTTCAAGTGTTTTGAATATGCCTTATGTTAGGCTTCACTCCTACACACAGTTAAACTGCTTAGTCCCATACACCAGATTGCAGGTGTTGGTTTTTCTCTTTTTAAGATTTTTTTGGGGGGTGGGACATTTAAAGTTGTGAGGATTGAAGTTTTGGAAGGTCTACATGATTAAGATGCTAACTTGTGCATGTGTTGCCTTCAGAGTGTAAATTTGATGAAGACCAGGAGCTTAAAATGCATAGGGCTTCATTGTTGGAAAAATAAATACTCATTTTGGAAATTGTGGCCTTTTTCTTCTTCTGCACGGTGTACAGTTGCCATAACTTTATTACTGTGTAGACTTAAAACCCACATACACACACCCTGCTCCTGCTTAGCTTTAGCTGTTTAATCATGAAAAGCAAGTAGAGTGAACTCCATGAAGAAAAATGATTACATGCAGGTCTGTTTCCCTCCCCCTGCTCAATTTCCAAGCCATTTTCCTTTTGAGGGAGTCATACTTGCTGCCAAGGAGAAGATAAGTTCAATAAGCAATGGAATTGCATCAAACGGGAACTCCTTGCCAGGGCAAACAATAAACTACTTGAAAACACATTACTATAATGGTTAGTTGGCAAGCCATTTAGTTTCATCTCTCTTAAGTGATTTCTTTATTCTTATAACAACAAATCCAGAATGATTGAAAACAGAAACTAATTGAGAAGCAGATACTCAATGAAATAATAATAATAATAATAATAATAATAATAATAATAATAATAATAATAATGCCGCCTTTGGTAATGGTTGGAAAACTGTATCTCTCGTCTACTTTTGCAGACTTTAAGAGATTGAATATACATGGTGGTCATTGTTGTAATTTTCCCTATAGGACCTTTGCAATCCTTTGTAAACTATTTTTCTTTTTTGCAACTTTTGGAAAACATCTTGATATGTCAGAAACCCATTTCCTAGAAACACTTTGATGGGGACAGTAGCGAAGGATAACCTAAGGAGATTATATTTGAAACCAAACCAATAAAAGAGATAAATAAAGTATGTTAAAGTTTTATAGTCAAGTCACTTCATGGACCATATCGTACTAATAAACACGACAGGCCTGTTCAGACGAGGCTTCAGGCTCTGTGGTTAGCGAAACTGTGGTTGTGGCACTAACCACAAGCTGTGCTGTCACACACAACACTTTAAGCCATGTTTAGAGCCATTTACCCTGGTGAAGACTAGTTAGTGAGTGAGCAAGGTTCAGCAAAATGCATTGCACAAGACAGCTTAAAACCTGCTGCTTAATCAAAAGCCTTAACCAGCAAGGTTTAAAGTGTCTTCTGAACAGGCCCACTATGAGATGAATCAGTATTATTGGCTGTATGGAGGAGATGGGGATTGAAGCTGTGAGAATAGTGGCTTGCCTCTGGACCCCAGGTTCATCTCATGGCTGAAGCAAGATTTGAACCTATGGCCAGGTTCATTGTTTATCCAGGCCCAATAATCCATGGTTGATCAGCCCAGGAATGAGCAGAAGGTCCTAGTTTCCTACTCTAGTGTGGGAGGAGTCTTTAAACCACTGTTTCCCCATTCAGATGTCACAGGAAACTGGGGTGTGTTTTTAAAACAAGCAACAACACCCCCACAAACAAAACATAGCTTTGGTGAAGCGGTGTGTGAGAGAGGAGAAAAGAAGGGGAGGAGTAAGAAGGAAGTGGATATGCAAATCTCTTGTTCCTGGCCGAATAAACCATGGTTTATCAGACTGTAGGGTGACCAGATGACCCCAAAAAACCCATAGACCTTTGGAAAAATGGGGGTCCTCCAGGGGAAACAGAGCTGGCCCCCAAATCACCGGGGGATATGCTGAAATATGTTCCTGGGCTTCTGGGAACACACCCTCCACCCCCACCCCCCAGCACCGATCCGGGACTTTTACTAATTCAGAAATTTCCTGACTCTTGAACATGTTTTAAGTATGACTGCTTTCTGGATGTTGGTGTGTATGTATTTTGGTAGGCCTAATTTCTGAAGGTTTTCTGTAAAAAAAATTTTTTGATGTGATGCTGGTGACTGATGTGACTAACAGAATAATTGTAACTTTTTCCTGTTGCCATAGTTCTTTAACTTCCATAGCCAGTGGTATATATTTTTTTCTCTTGTCCTCTTCCTTTTCTGCAACATTTTTTTCATTAAGTATTGCTATGTCAATGAGGTAGGTGTGCTTTTCTTGGTTGTTTTTGACTGTTATGTCTGGTTGAAGTTGAAACAAGCTAAGAGGTGATAGCCTTTAGTCCATTTTGTTTCATGGCTAATGTTTGCAGGGTAATAGTGTCTTATACTCATTCTGAATGCTTGGTTGCTTGTTTGTTGTACTAGATTTTTCTGTACTTGTCAACTGCTTCATTTGTTCAGTCGTAGCAGTATGCTGAATGTGTGTGTATGAATATGAGAAAAGTGATGGGGAAAGAGTGTTAAATGTTAGGAAAGCTTAGACTATGGTCATCGAGTGAAGGAGTTGAAGTCAGAAAAGATATTTGGGGGAAGGGGAGACTGTATCACACAGAGTATAGCAAAACCTTCAAAGTACAGCAAAAGCTACAAAAGTAGGGATGAGTGAAGTTAATTTCAGATACATTGAATGTCTCAGTTGTTCTTTATTCCAGTGATTTTAACATTAAGATGTTACGTAGAACAGGTTTGTCTTAATTGTGTGCTGTGAAATCGGAGATGTGACCAAGGCCATGTTTGGGTGGATATGCCCCATTGGGGGCTGGACATATTGGTGGGCATGCACCTTTGGAGGAAGCCATGTTGCCTTCCTTTTTGGTTTCCAAAATATGGTCACCCTATCAGACTGGGACTGTTACATTTACAAAAAGGAGGAGTAAAATACATGTTTCAGTGATTATAGGTCACAGCAAATTTGCACACAAGCAAAATGTGATTTAAAGGCAATGATCCAAGGAACAGAGCAACCGGATCCACAATTCTACAATGACTTTGGGCTGCTATTTCTCACACACCAGAACCCCAATTCTCTCCACGTTACAAACTGCTTTTTCAAAACTGAGAGATTCGAAAAATGGCTTGTAATACAAGTTGGGGAATCTACTGTTTAAAGAAAACAAGCTCCAAATCCCTAAGTCCCTGGGCATGCCAAAAGCATCTCTTGCAATTCAAGCCATGATTTACAGAAAAGTTTTAACTAGATAGCAACAATAAAACAGGTAATTTATTGAGAACTGCTGTCGTGCTTCCCTTCACTCACTGATCCTCTCAAAATTGTTTCAACATGATTTGGACAGCAGCAAATGAAGAGACTGCTTGAATGATTGCAAGAACTTTACCTCACCCAAAGTCTGAAACTATTGTAGTCTAGGCAAGCATAGAGGGCTACCTAAAACTGCCCTTCTGGTTTCTTCTCCTAATTTCTGTATAGAAAGAGCGGCATTCCTCAACCTCGCACTCTCCAGTTGTGTTGGACTACAACTCTTATCTTCCCCAGCCAGCATAGGCAATACTCATGCTGGATGGGAATGATGGGGGCTGTAGTCCAACATATCTGCAGGGGAAAGCTGACATAGAACAACACAGTAATAGGAGTGGAAGTGGTGGGCATGTTCAAATTCACCCTGATCTGTAGATAGAGGACCACAACTTGTACCGTATTTCTTCGATCGTAAGACGCCATCGATTGTAAGACGCACACTAATTTCAGTACCACCAACAGGAAAAAAAAACACCTAAGACACACCCACAATTCTAAGACGCACCCCATTTTTAGAGGTTTATATGGGGAAAAAGTGTGTCTTAGAATTGAAGAAATACGGTAGTGAATTTTGTAGACAACTTTCTAATACTATCAATTATCGTAAAGTCTTAAAGCCCATCTGAATGGCACATCAAGGTCTCTTAAAGAGCTTATTCGAAAGTAAGATTGTTTATATAAATGGGATCCAAGTACAGCTGAATATGGCAACAGTACTATGGGTGTTTCATTCCCCTCCCACCCATTGATTCTCAACCATAACTATAAATTGCAAGCATATTTATTTCTTATATTAATATTCAACCTTTTCCCATGATGGAACTCAAGGTAGAGTCCACAAGGTTCCCAAGCAGTTTTCCATCCAAATTTTGGGCAGATCCATATCTGATTAGTTTCAGCAAGGCTGCTCCTTGAGATACACAAACAATTCTATTCCTGGCCCACATCACTTCCACATCTGTTCACCCATAGGTCTGCCACATCCCTTTTCTGCATTAATCAGTGAGTTAAAAAGTAAACAAATGCCACATGAACTTTCAAATATGGACATCTTCCTCTCAGAGTAGTATTCCTAAATTATTTTCTCTCAAAACATACGTTTCTCAACATATGTTCTCTCTCTCTCTCTCTCTCTCTCTCTCTCTCTCTCTCTCTAATGTATTTTGATACTTTTCTGGAATGGAAAACTGTCAAAACATTTGAGATGTGTATGACCTAAATTTTGGCCCACGCATTAATCTGGGAGGTGCTGATGAAGTCAGGACATATGGCAATTTCCAAGGATTTAATTCCTGAAACATTGCTGTAGCAGCATGTGCCTTTAGAGCATGCCCTGGGACACATGGTCACTTCACATTCACTGGTGATTTCCATGTGCTTGTGTAATTGATTGCTAGATACATAGAGGGAGCTTCTGCTAGTGGGTGGTACTGTCTAGGGAGATTGCTGAACAGATTGTCCCAATTTAAGATTCAAATTTAATTATCACTTTTACATACTGTGCCCACTGGTATGCCTATGTCTTTGCACAGTGCATCATTAAACTATGGAATTTGCTACCACTAGATGTAGTGATGGTCACCAATTTGGATGGGGCTTAGCCAAATTCCTGGAGAAGAAGACTATCAATGGCTACTAGTCCTGATGGCTATATGCTATATCCAGTATCAGAGGAAGTAAGCCTATGTACATCAGTAGCTGGGGAATATGGGTGGGAGAATGATGTTGCATTCATATGCTGTTTGTGGTTTCCCTGTGGGCAGCTCTTTGACTTCTATGTGAACATAATGCTGGACTAGATAGACCCTTGGTCTGATACATATGGCTTGTCTTATATTCTTATGTTTAATAGGGCATTGTTATGGTCTGGTGCTGAAGTGAGCAGTTGTAAGGAACAAAAAATCTGTCCCCACTGCAAGCTAACAAGTTTATGTCATTGATGGTGGGGAATACCACTGCACACTACGAGGATAAGAACAATCATCTAAAAAACCTGACGCAGCAGAGAAATCCAATCTACATTACAACCTAGAACACAGATGAACTCCTCAATGCACACCAAGGTGGTGGACTTGTATTCTGTGATTATATTAAAGGCAGCTCAGTGTTAAAAAGGCTAGAATTTTGGGATGTCCTGCACAGTTGCATGTAGCCTTCTCAATATGGAGATGGACGTGTGGTCTGATATATAATACATACAATATTCTGAGGCAAGGAGAAATGGAGAATGCAGGTGGGT